>NC_091471.1:247569447-247872473 GCF_036971445.1 Narcine bancroftii
TATCCAACTTCCATTGTGATCATTCAGGGAGCTGAACTGATTTGGTTATGTTTAAAAAAAATTAACATTACCAAAAGTATTGGATTACCAATTAAAGGAAAATAAATAAGGGAGGGATACAATGAACAATGTGGATGCTGGGCTAGAAAACTAATTGCAAAATAATGTTACTCACCATCACAATTTGGCCCTAAGGAGGGAAGAAAAGTCACAATTGATATTGATTTGCAACAACACAAGCTGTTGGGACCAGATTCATGATATTTTCATGGGTCCATGCTAGCAAGAGCTACAAGCCACAACCCCAGGCCCTACCATCTGAAATAGGCCAGCCCCAAGGATTAATCAGCCTTCTCTCACAATGCTCAAAGAGTGTTACATTTGTTAAAGAATAAGATTTGGGAGATGGAGCAATGTTTTCTTGGGAGATCTTTGCTTCGAATGTCACCCCTACCATCTGAAATAGGCCAGCCCCAAGGATTAATCAGCCTTCTCTCACAATGCTCAAAGAGTGTTACATTTGTTAAAGAATAAGATTTGGGAGATGGAGCAATGTTTTCTTGGGAGATTTTTGCTTTGAATGTCACCCCTACCATCTGAAATAGGCCAGCCCCAAGGATTAAACAGCCTTCTCTCACAATGCTCAAAGAGTGTTACATTTGTTAAAGAATAAGATTTGGGAGATGGAGCAATGTTTTCTTGGGAGATCTTTGCTTCGAATGTCACCCTTATTGGTAGAAATAATAAAAGCACAAGGATCCTTCGCCAATTACAATAGTTGCAACTTGCTTTTACTTTGAGATTGGCTCTTGAAAAATTTGGCCAATAAACTAAAAGTTTGCTGGTATTTCATCCAAAGGAATCAACTTGATCCCCAAAAAACAGCATCAATATTGGTTCACAATGCAAAAAACAAATGGCCAAAATTATGATGTGTTTGTTCAAGTGCCCCAAACTTGGCTGACAAATTTGCCTCCTTTCTACTTGCTTTTGCCAGACCTGAAATAAGCTTTGCAGAAACAAAATGTGAACGCAACACTTAGACCAGAGATAGGCATACAAACTGTCAAAGAAACTCAAAGGGAATGTATTCAAGTGGCAAAAATGGTACAGCGAGAATGCAGAATTTCATAAACTAAAACACAAACTCAAAAAAGAAACGTCTACGATACCTGGAGCAATCTGTACTTTGCAACCAGATTCCTGCTGTATTCGGTTTATTTGTTCCCCACCTCGACCTATAACTAAAATAAAAGCATTTTGCAAATTGCTAAAAGTACACATAACAAGATGACCACATGTTCATCATTCAAAAAGAGGGACATGATTATAATACACAAGGATTATGCATAGAAGAGTCAAATATCACTATTTATTCCAGTATTACTAAAGCCCACGATACTATCCCCCCAAATTCATACAACATACACAGGATCCTAAACCCACAAAAAAAATCTAAGCTTTCACACATAATACTCTCTCCTTAACCAAGCATATTGCATACCCACTCTCTTTAGGTTGTGCCTAAGCGTTAAAGGGGAGGGACTCTGGCAAAGAGGATTCTGAGATTAAGTAGCTCAGGTAGTCAGTTCTGGGAATAAATACAAAACTTTGCCAAGTTATTAGTACATCTGTATAGTGAAGGGTCATACAAGACTTGTATACCTTAGAAAGGTTTATGCAAGGTGTATAAATCTCAAATAAGTAATGGATGCTGCACATCAGCATGCTGCAACATTATGATTGCATAATGAAAGATTAAAAAGTGCAGTTGGCTACCGCCTAGAATTCACTTAAAATTAAAGAACAAGATACTTCACCACAGAACCTGGAGTAATTAATAAAGTGACCAATTTCACAATTCCTGAACACTGGTTAACTGTCCGCAATGAATTGTGCAGAACTTCAGGAATTGGGTTATGGAAGAATTTATCTGGTTCTTCATGAACTAATAGAGCCTGGAATACAAACCATTGGAGGAGAATTAAACTGGAACATAAAAGAACACTCTACACTTCATTCATATATTATAGACTTACCAAGACCAACCATTCCATCGGGTACTCTGTAATCCTCTGTAAGGGTTGCCCTGGAAAAAATGAGGATGTTTCAGTGGATAGATACACAGGCAAACACAAATCTATCAATAAACATTTTTTTAATCTCTTCGTGGATTGCACCACATCAATCAATCAAGGTACAATTTATTTTAGAGTTATATTCTGTGATTTACTCCAGCAATCAAACAGCATACCTGGAAAGCACCATTATATCCAAATAGAACACAAATTTGGAAATTTTCCATGTACAATGGAAATGTAAAAGAATAAGGCTGTATTCTACACAGACTCTGCGCCCGGATTAGTTTACAGTTACAAGCCAAGAGATGGAGGAACAGTTGTCAGTCTTCAAATGTATTGTTTGTGTCCAAAGGTTCTTGGATTAACGAGAAGTTAATAACGTATAAATTTTCAGACCAACCAGAAAAATTGGGTGTTACTGATAAGCAGGATTCATCAATAAATGGGATTTTTATCAATTTGGAAAAGCAGAAAAGGGTCCAAGTTTAATATAACTAAAAAAAACTAAATCACAGGAACCTATGACACACAACTGTTGCACAACATTATATAAACAAATGAACGTGTTCTGCCCTGAAGGAGACACGAACTCGGGAGGAGTCACGTGATGGAGTAGTGGCCGGACGGTGAACTCCAGCCCTCTCCAGAAAAGTCGGGAAAAACAAAAGAAAACACAAAGGCACAGAAATAAAAGTTACAGAAAAGTGAGTATAAAGGTGGAAAGAAGATGGCGACAAAAAAAGAAAAATCGAAAGCAACGGTAAGAAGAGAGGAAGAGAAGACAAAGGAGGAAAAAGGTGAAGGCCTTACCTGTCCGAAGAGGCCCGCTGCGGAGAGAGAAACCCGCTCCCTCAGGTCGGTAAATAATGGACTACAAAAATGGCTCGCTGAGCCGAGTAAAAGTGCGCAACCGCGCATGAAAAAAAACACACCGACGGGAGGGGGGACCAGCTGGGGAGTCGATCTCCACAGCCGGCAACGACAGCTGCAGAACACCTGCAGCAAGAAGAGACCACAGAAGACAATGGAAACAAGAAAGAAGAGAAGGAAAGGGCAACAAAGAAACAACAGATGGCCAACCCAGAGGAAGAAGAAGAGGAAGAGTACAGTGAAATAGAAGAAGAAAAGAAAGGCAAGATAAAGGATATACTTTCTCTTATTAAAGGATACATGGAGTCATTTAAAGAATGGCAAACACAGGAATTTAATGATTTAAGAAGAAGAATAAACAACTCAGAAGAGAAAATGAATAAAATAGAGATGACCTTAACAGAAATGGGAAAGAAAATGGACAAGATGGAAGAGCGGGCAGTAGCAGCAGAAATGGAGGTAGAAGACTTAAAAAAGAAATTGGAGGAATCTAATAAAAAAACTAAAGAGACACAAGAACTACTAGCTCAAAAAATAGATACAATGGAAAATTATAACAGAAGAAATAACATAAAGATAGTGGGCCTTAAGGAAGATGAAGAAGGCAAGAATATGAGGGAGTTTATAAAAGAGTGGATCCCTAAGACCCTAGGATGTCCAGAACTACAGCAAGAAATGGAAATAGAAAGGGCACATAGAGTATTGGCCTCTAAACCACAACCACAACAAAAACCAAGATCTATTGTAGTAAAATTCTTAAGATATACTACAAGAGAAAAGGTACTGGAGAAGACAATGGAAAAAGTAAGAGAGGGCAACAAACCACTGGAGTATAAAGGGCAAAAAATCTTCATTTATCCAGATATAAGTTTTGAACTCCTAAAGAAAAGAGTTCAATACAGCAAAGACGATTTTATGGAAGAAAGGGTATAAATTTATACTAAAGCATCCAGCGGTATTGAAAATATTTATTCCAGGACAACAAAACAGACTATTCTCGGATCCAGAAGAAGCACGAAAATTTGCAGAACAATTACAAAAATAGACTGAGGGAGGAAGACGGGTAATGAGAATAAAAATGATCACGATTGATATGTATGTGGGTAAAGAGGTATAAGAGTGAATAGAGACAATGTGCATACGTGAATGTATCTGTACTTAGAGGAAAATATAGATAGTATAGACAAGAATTAATAAGGGAAGGTAATGGAATAGAGAGAATAAGGAGGGAATTAAAAGAGTGACCTTTGTGACATATGAAAAGTGAAATCTTTTCTGGGGGGGGGGCGGGGTGGGGGGAAATAGCGGTCACTGCAAAATCAGTTGACGCTTGCGAGTGGATTCGCAAATCCAAACGGAGAGGGGAGATGTGGTTGTCCGACAAGGGATAAAGGACAACTCAGGAGGGAAAGGGGAGATTGGGGATAAATAAGATAGAAATAGGAGAATAAGGAAAATGTTGGATGTTGTAGGAATGTTGTCTTATAAAGAGTTGAAAATAAGAAAACAGAAATGGAAAAGGAGGAAAGGTAATGATGGAAAAACGGAAAGAGAAGATAAACAAAATATAAAAGGGCTACGCTGAACTATATGACTTTAAATATTAATGGAATACATAACCAAATTAAAAGGAAGAAAGTACTAAATTTAAATGAATAAATGTATTCCATTAGAAAAAATAACATATAGGTTAAGAAATAAAATTGAAATATTCGAACAAGTATGGGAGCCTTACATTAAATACAATAGCGAAAACCTACCGGGGACAAACATTACCTAAGTTGATGGAAGGAGAAGGAAAGAAAAGAATGGACTCAGTAGAATTTCTGGTGTATTTTTGTTGAATGACAACATTGTCTGACTGGCTTAATGCAACCTAGATTGTATACCTAAAATGGATGAGAGGGGGGGGGTGGGGGGGTGGCTTGGGAGGAGGGAGGGGGGGGGGGAGAGAAAAAGTCACTGTATATGTGTGAAAAAGAAATAGTGTATATCATGGCTAATGTGATTTATGGTGTGAAAAATAAAAAATTTAAAAAAGGGAGACACGAACTCACTTTGACAGGATAAGCCTTGTTTGACAAGAAACAAAGTTTACTTGAGTTGCTGCTGGAATGGCAACACATTGACATTTTGTATCTCAATATTCTGAATAATTCTTTGAGATAAAATCATGTACAAGTTTACCAAAATTGATGCACCAAACACAAGGTTGCGAGAATTTTAGACAAAACAACTGCTTGACAATGAATTATTTCTCATTACATGATCAAAGATGTAATGTAGCACACATGTTCACAAGGCAACTACCCTCTGGTCTATAAACCACATGGCTTTGCCAATTAATTTTGTCCATTTCTATTTCTTTCCATTCACATATCACCTTAACACTAATCCCTTACTAACCACAGACCATAGGTGCTCTGTGGTTAGTAATGAATTACTTGGGTGGTGTGAAAGTGGGAAAAAATGGTTTAGAACCACTGTGTTATGCCTTTAACGACCACATCCAACTTCTGTACACTCATATTCAGGCAGCGTAATACCTGCGAAGTTCACAATCATTTAATGGAAATTTTCCTTAACTGCAGAAAGCTACAACTCGAGAATCCTCAATTTACAAAGTAAAAAAAAAAATCACTGCATTCTCCCTTCCACTAAAACTCAGCTGTGAAGGTCAAAGAGGATGGCAAGAGTATTCTAATTTTTTAATTTAGAAAACTAGTTTATGTCAACATATTAACAATCAGGGAGGAGCTTGTATTCCACTCCCTATGGTACCCATATATTGCAGTTTCTAAGAGCATCTATGTTCCACAATAGCCATCCCAAGCTCCCAGTTGTATGCCATTTAACTCCACTCCCCATTGCTAAACTGACCAGTCTGTCCTGTGCCTTCTCCACTGCCAGTGAGGTCCAATGTAAATTCAAGGATAACCTCATAATCCACCTGGGCAGTCTGCAGCCCAATAACATGAACCTAGAATTCTCTAATTTCAGATAATGAGTCTCCTTTCTTCTTCTGTATCATTAGGATACTAGGAAATAAAGGGATAGCATATGAGGAATGTTTGTTGGCCCTTGGACTGTACTCAAAGGGAGTAAAGGGGGGGTGGGGGTGAACCTCAGATACATTCCGAATGCTGAAAGGCCTGGACAGAGAAAATGTGGCAAGGATGCTTTCCATAGTAGGGAACTTGGACAAGAGGGCATAACTTCAGGATTAAAAAACAAAGATGAGGAAAATTTTCTTTGGTCAGAGGACTAATCAGGGTATTAAGGGTTATAGGGAGAAAGCCGGTGGGGGGGGGGGGGGGAGGGCTCAGCAAGAGGAGACATCAGCAGACTCAATGGGCCAATGGGCCAACTTCTACTCCTACATCTTCTGAACTTGTGAATACTGTTTTTTCCTTTCTCCCTCCTTTCCTACCCAACTCCTCACTCATTCTCATTTCCCCTCCATCTCTTTCTTGGATTCTTCCACTTTCCCAACCCCAAACCCCCTTTCCACCTTGTCTTTCTTTACCACCAGTGTCACCTTCTCTTCCCAATTCCCCCCACCCTGTCCTCTTTGCACTGGTATCATTTCCCGAGTCTCAATAAATCAGATCAGATACTATCTATTGTCATGTAATAAAACAGAAATGCAATTTTACACAATGCTCTTAGCTTTGCCTGGAGTCCTTTACAGTCAGAGACAGAAGCAAAAGAGATGGTTTCAGTCCATTTTTTTCTGCAGGATGGAGTTACTGAGTTACTCCAGCAGATGGTTTAGATTCAAGAGATCTTGATGAGCCACACTGAAGTTGGTTTACAGCGCTTCTCAACCATTTTTTTCCTAACTACAAACAGTCTAGCTCAAGCACTCTAGGGGTAAAGGCTCATGAGGCCAAGCCCCTTCCCAAATCATCAATGATTTTATGTTTTTATTGGGAAATTTTTTGAGATTTTTCTCTTTGAAATTAAATTTACACACTTGTTTCACATATTACTTCTTATATCAGTAATACAGTAAAATACCTGTCATCAGGAATTCAAGCAACCAGCAAAAGAAATCACAGAAAATAAATAGGTAAAAAATATGGAAATTTAACAATGGTGCACCTTGCTGTTAGTTCGCCAATCCATGCAACACACAATCTCAAGCAACCAGAAAATTCACTCATTACCAATCCCCATAGATGCCAGATACCAGGGGTTTTAGTGTATTTGTTTCTACTACAGATCACAGATAATACAGATGATAGAATGAGAAGTTCTAGTTTATAATACAGACTGAATTGAAGGTTGCATCGTTACAATATGAATTCTTTCTGAGCCACAAGGTGGCAGCTACACTATTAACGTCTCACTCTCCTTACCTTTGCTGATGTATAGCTGCAAGCTGGGCTCCAATTGCTAGCAGAGAAGAGACAAATATGAAAGAAAAACAGATTTCCACATGCAATTCAGTTGTTTTTTTTAAAAAAAAGCAGATTACATTATTAAAAGTTGTACGTTCATACCTTAAACACTCAATCCCATATCAACATCCTAACTGCAAAAGCACTTAACCAAAACAAACACTGCATCAGATTCTCTTTTTGAGAACCGTCAATGACATCAAATAAAGGTGTACAGATAATTAAACAAAGAATGTGCTTAAACTGTACACTGTAAATTTTATCATAGCTCCTCCCCGCATTATCACATAAAATGGAACCATGGTGCATGACCAAGCCAACGCTTGTCTGGCTGACTTGCCAATCCATAGATAAGTGATACCCTATTCAAATTGCTTCATTCAATGCTGAGTGCAACAAACTGAAACATCACTTCTAGCCTCTAGGTGTCCTGCAGACTCTGACCTGATCGTATTGAGAGCAATTCTGGTCACCATACTACGGGAAGTATGCAATTAAGCGGCAGAGAGTGCAAATAGAATCATAGGAGCGTTGCTTGGTCCAGAGGGCTCAAGTTAGAAAGACATTCAATAGACTAGGCTTTTCTCCAAACTGAAGATTATCGACGGATAAACCTATAGACGTTGATAGAATTATGAACATGAATTATGCACAGACAGCATAGTCAGTCTCTCCACCACCTCCACAAGGGGTGGCACGGTTCAGCATACCCTCCCACATTACATCAAAGGGGCCCAATTCTGAGAGGGGGGAGGGATGGGGGGGTGGCTTGGGAGGAGGGAGGGGGGAGGGAGAAAAAGTCACTGTAAATGTGTGGAAAAGAAAAAGTGTATATCATGGCTATTGTGATTTATGGTGTGAAAAAAAAAAAAAAAAAAAAAAAAAAAAAAAAAAAAAAAAAAGGGCCCAATTCACCTCCAGCTTATGGTCCAACCTTGTCAGCCTGTGGAGCGCTCAGCGACACCACATCACAGCCATCACCCACAATCAAACAGGCCGACGTGGAGCATTTCCACAGGCACCTTGTCCGCCCTCATGGCCAGTCTACAATCACCCAACTGGGTAGATGAGCTACCATGGGCACTGCTAGGATTCCGCATGGCACCCAAAGAGAACCTCAACACTTCCTCCGCCAAGCTCGTCTACGGAACCCCACTGGTGGTCCCCAGGGAATTCGCATCACCCTTGGACAAGCAACAAAGACGACACAGCAGCACTCCTCCATAAGCTATGCCAACAAGTCGCAACCTGGCCCCGACTCCACCGACTAGGTATGGACAAGTGTGGACCAACATACCCAAAAACCTGAAGGACTGTGAGTATGTTTTCATTCGCAGGGGTTTACTAGGATGTTGCCCAGACTCCAAGAACGGAGTTACAGGGAAGGTTAAACAGGTTAGGACTTTATTCCCTTGAGTCTAGAAGAAATAATGGAAGATTTGATAGAGGTGTTTAAAATTATGAAGGGGATAGACAAAGAAAATGTAAGTAACCTTTTTCCACTTGAGGGTAGGTGAGATGCAAACCAGAGGATATGGGTTAAGAGTGAAAGGGGAAAAATTTAGAGGGAACACGAGGGGGAACTTTTTCACAGAGAGTGGTGGAAATGTGGAAGAAGCTGCCAGCTAAGGTTCAATTTTAACATTTAAGAAGAATTTGGACAGATACCTGGATGGGAGAAGTATGGAAGGCTGTGGATGGGTGCAGGTCCATGAGACTAGGAAAAATAAATGGTTAGGCAAACACTAGAAAGGCCAAAGGGGCCTGTTTCAGTGCTGTAGCATTTTATAGTCTATAGTTCAAACTTTAGCATAATGTTCTCCATCGTAAACATCTCTGCTGATCGCTTAGGTTTAGCATAATTTTTTATACATCTGAAATTTTACTAAACAGCTGCCTGATATCATAAACTTACTAACATATTAATTTTACTTACGATCACTTTGTGCTGCCATTTTCTTGCTATCAGGCTGATCTGTAAAATAAAGTAGTAAAAATATTTAACCTGCTATGCCCGCTTGTCAAAATGATTTGTGTCACACTTTATTCCATCTATGCATTTTTAACTACTTCTGAACCACAACTCCCATTTTCTTGAACGGTTGCAGGAATACAGAAGTAAAACATGTCTCAATGTGGGCCCATATTCAACATTTTGAAAGATGAACCTCTGGGTTTATTGAAACAGCAGGCCTGATAACCAACATTTTGGGCTTGAGCCCTTCACCAAGGTATGAAAAAATGTCAGCAGGCACCCGAACCAAATGGTAGGGGAGGAGCAGGAGGCAATAGGTGGATAAGGGAGGGAGGACACACCAGCAACCAGAGGGAGAAGGGATGGCTCTGTGAAGGGATAGGATGGAGAGCTAGAGAAAAGGAAAAGGGAAGGGAGGGGAAACGGACAAGAGGCTAGGAGAAACCGATTTTAATGGCATCCAGTTGCAGAGTGCCCAGAAAGAAAATCAAATGTTGTTCCTCCAATTCACAGGTAGTCTTGGTGGAATAGTACATGGGGCCATGGGTTTGGAGCATGGAATTGAAGTGGTTGGCCGGATGGCATCAACACTGACTTCTCTGGATTCTGCTATCTTACCCTCCGTTCTCCCTCCCTTCCCCTTTGTCTCTTTCCTCCAACTCTCCACCTCTTTCCCTCTCCATTCGCATCCCCCCCACTTGCTGGTGTGCCCTCCCTCCCTTCTCCCCCTGCCCTCTAACACTTTGTTCAGGCACCTGCCTACATTATTTCCTACCTTGGTGAAGGGCTCAAGCCTGAATCGTTGGTTCTGTATCTTTATCTTTGCTACATAAAGTACACTATTTGACCTGCTGAGTTTCACCAGTGTTGTGCTTATACTTCAACCACAGTGTATGCAGTCTTTCGTGTTTTACAGCTGATACATAATGTTCTTGCTCACCTAGCATAGCAATGTTCATTCATTCTCATTTATTATCTTCATGACAAGGTCTATTTATACCATTTGGTGCTAACTTTGTCAATGCCTCTGAGCTCAACTTCTTCATTCAGTAACATTCTGTGATTGGAAAATCAAGTCTACCACTGTGAAATCATGAAGGAGTTCATGTTAAAATCTCTTGACCAATGCATTTAATTTTAGCCTGTACTATCAGAACATATAAGCAGCAAGACCAGCTGGAGTGGGTTAATAAATCTGACAGTATTACATGGTAGAGGAATGAGTGTGAAACTTGTTGACCAAAACCTTAGCAGCACTGAAGCATATGGGTGCCGGATTTTTGATGGATCACAATAGAACTGTTCAGTTTCAGATGCGAGGGAAAGATAGTTCAATCTGAAATTGTACAGTTTGAGTTACTAATGGATTCTTAGCTGAATACTCCGGGAAATTATATTTTGAAGCAACAAAATTGACTTTATCAACAAAATTATGAAATAATATTTAAATTTGTAGGCAACAGATTTGAAAAAAAAAACAAGTGTATTTATTATTTACAGGTAACTGAATAGATTTCCAACATTAACCATTTTCTAAGGTAGTTAAATGACTATGGTTAGAGGTCTAGGGAGGATGCCATCTCACTGGCTCTACACAAAGCCATGGAACACCTGGATAGCAAAGATGCATACAACGGGATGCTCTTTATCGACTACAGTTCGGCATTACACACCATCATCCCCTCAAAACTGACCTTGAAGTTAACACCCCACTGTGAAATTGGATCATGGATTTCCTCACCTCCAGACCACAATCAGTGAAGATTGTTAAGAACTTCTGCTGCACAATCTCCATCAGTACCAGATCACCACAGGGCTGTGTTCTTAGCATCCTGCTCTACTCACTTTACGCCTACGACTGTGTGGCTCAGTACGACAATAACACCATCTACAAATTTTCCTCACGATACCACGGTAGTGGGTTGCATAAAGGATGGCCATGAGTCAGCAAACAGGATGGAAATTGAAAACTTGGCTGAATGGTGCATCAACAACAGCCTTGCATTCAATGTCACCAAAACCAAGGTGTTGATTGTTAACTTTAGGAAAGCCAGAGGTATAAAATCCAGTGATATTGGGGGATCAGAGGTGGAAAGGGTAAGTAAATTTAGGTTCTTGGGAGTCACCATTTTGGAGGATCTTTTCAGGACCAAACACACAAATGGCATCATGAAGAAAGTACGTCAGCGCCTCGATTTCCTCAGGAGTTTGCAGAGATTTGGTATGACACCAGAAATCATGTCAAATTTCTACAGAGGTGTGGTGGAAAGCGTGCTGACTGGCTGCATCACAGTCTGGTGTGGGAACCACCAATACCCCTAAGCTTAAAGCCCTCCAAAAGGTAGTGGACACAGCCCAGGACATCTCAGGCAAAACCCTCCCCATTATTGAGTATATCTACAGGGAACACTGTCACCAGGGGGCATCAGCAATCATCAAAGAACCACACTATCCAGCCTACACACTGTCCTCGCTGCTGCTATCAGGAAAGAGGTCTAGATGCCACAAGACTCACACCAGCAGGTTCAGGAACAGCTGCTACCCATCCATCAATAGACTCCTCAACGACAAACTCAATCAGGACTCATTTGAGGACTCTTACTTGTGCACTTTATTGTTTACATTCCTTATCTGTTTACAATTCTTTTATTTGTGAAATGTTTACTCTGTGTACAGTTTTTGCACTACCAATTAATGGTAATTCAGCTTTGCGCGCAGGGAAAAGGAATCTCAGGGTTGTATGTGATGTTATACGTATACTCTGACAATAAATCTGACCAGTTATATGACAAGAATGGAGCTGGAAGATACATCTGAAACCTATTATCTGATGCCAACTTCTACACGGACAGGTGGAAAGAAAAAATATTGAATTGCAAGTGAATGAAGTATTTCAGACTTTTTCTGTACTTTTTAAAGTTAATGTTAAACCTAATCCTTTATCTGCCTTGTTTGATATTGTTGGAGAGAGTGACATAACTCGAACGGCATCTGATTTGCATGTATTAACTTTTACTTATGGCAGTGTTGCTCAGATGGAAGGATGCTGCTCCACCTGCTCATGCTCAATGGCTACGTGATGTCTGTCCTGTTTAAATTTAAAGATTAGATGCTCAATTTCAGATTTGAATTTATATTTTCAAACACCGTGGGGACTCTGAATTATTTTCAGAATCTCTGATTTAATATGAATGAGGAAGTAGTGACTAATTAGGTTATTTATTACTTTGATTAGGAATTTTTTCTCTCTCCTTGTCTAACAGCTTCGTTTTTGGTGGTGGGTTTATATATTACCGTAATATAATTTGTTTAATTGAGAATGTGGGGTTCCTTGGATGAACTGGTATGATCTTTTAATATGTATTCTTATGTACTCTGTATTTTTCAATGTGGAACTTCATTTCAAAAAAAAATATTGAAAAAGAAAGTAAATGACAGCAATTTGGTAAAAACAAAATACAGGGCAACTTAAATAATGGGCAACAGCTCCTTACAGAAGTAGGTACGCATTTAAGCGAATAACATCATGTTGAAAAACATACATGCTCTTTAGTTTCAATCTGGAAGGTGCAATTATCAGAATCAGAATTTATCGTCATGAACAAGTCACAAAACTTGTTGTTTTGCGGCAGTGTCACAGGGCAAACATTCATATAAACCACCTTACAAAAGATAAATAAAAATTGTGAATGAAAAATCAAAATCTGCTGTGTCTTTGGTTTGCTGATCATTCAGGAATCTCACGGCAGCAGAGAAGCTGTCCTTATGTGTCTGAGTGCTGAATTGAAAGCAGGTAAAATATTGTGAGCTCAGACATTTGGCTAATGCTGGAAAGATTTCTATATTTTATTACTTCTGGTCCCATTAAAAGAAAAACCAGCTTCCCATGAAATCTAATATTGTGAGGTCATGAAAGGAGGGAAGAAACTTTGAACCCATCTTATTCCTGGTCACTTTCCAAACCCCCTCACAAGTATCAAGATTATGTGCAAAAAAGGCCAAGTATGCTTGGGTTGGGGCACTAAAGAGGCTTCATTTTCATTATAAGACTAATGGATTTGGTATTAGTATGTCAAGTTCAACTGTCACTGCTCCAGAATAAAAACAGGAGACAAAGCTTTAGTAGAATGCTACATTAAATTCAGACGACAAAATTTAACATGCATAATAGTAGAGCAATTCTACCTGGTTAAATGATACATTCTTTCATGAAATATTCTTAATTTTGCATGTCCATGAAATTGAAAGTACCCATAAACCTAATCTTGACCATTAATGGTAGATTATCATCAGAAATAGCCACATTTATTCAGTTCTACCTTCTGAAAACAGATAGACAAATTGGTCTGAATTGTACTGTCTGTGGATATCAAGCACCAGGTGAACTGAATAATGAAATATTGTCATAGCCTTCCAACTACCCCTCCACCCACCACACCGAGCTTTTCTGTTCATTCTTGGCACAGAAACCATGAAAATCACATTCAATTTGTCGGTCAATGCAAGATAGCCAACTGCCCAGGAAAACACCCCTGGTTAGTGAAGTTGTGTGTTGCTATGAAGTTCTTCAAATTATGCAGATGTAAAGAAATTCTTTACTCAGCTCTTTTAAATTCTGGCTTTAGGGCTGAAACATGGTACATAGAAACTTGTTTGCATTCATCATCTGCTCCAGGAAGATTTGCAATACAAAATGGCACAAAAATGAAGGATCTTCAGCTGTCTGTCTTGATACCAAGCATATTCCCTTTCTTTTCCACATTACAATTAATTAAAAATAAAAGCAATTAATCTGCTGAAAAACCTTATCACCTGCAATATAATTTATAACAAGATATTCAAAAGAAACACAAGTTAGGTCTACTCATTATGTCATATGACAGAAGACTAGAACATGTTTATCAATTGCTCAGCAATAACTCCAACACATCAATCTCAAAACTGGCAATGGAGTAAAAGTTAAGATATTTAAAACCTGCTGTGTGGCAAGAATTTTCACCCAAAGAGACAAGACCGTTAGCCCAAACAGATCTCTTTTCCAACATCATCTCCATCTTCTGCCTTTCTAGACAGAACTCAGTTATACTAGGAACACATTTAAACCACCTGCTTCAATGTCCTTCCCGAGAGATTTATGCCACAACTCTTGGTTCCAAAACAACTTTATTCTAAGCTTTCTAATTTTAGCTTGTGCGTTGGCTCCTGAACATATCTTTAAGTGGGAAAGCTGCCAACAGCTTGATCAAGCCCCACAATTTTAAATCATGCTACTGTGAAGTCTGAATGGACTTGCGTGGTCATCTCCAAATCCACTCGTGTCAAAGAATTTTAGTGATTCAGTGAGCACAAATCAAGAGAACTGCAATGATCCACTGCAAATCTCAATTCTCCTGGGCTATACTTTGTGATTTTCTCCATCTGTCACAACAGCTGCAATCAACACCATTACAATGCTATTATTTTACACCAGCACCAATCAATGCAAATTCTCTCCAACCCATTCACCATCCCCCTCCATGACATAAAAGTTTCAACCAAATTAATACATATGGCACCCAGAACAGAAAAATGGACAACTGGAGTAAAGGCATAACAGCAACAAACAATTTGAGTTGTAACACTGTTGCCAAAAAAAAATCAGGTTGAAGGTAAGAGTGGCACGAGAAAGGCTTACCTCCATCTTCCAGCTGTCTCTTTTGACCAACAAATCCAAATTCTGGTGTGCTGTGGTTTACTGTTGTGGCAGTGTCACCTCCAATTTTAGCAGCTATCTACAGATTAATAAAAACCATAATCAGTCTTTGAGAGACAAGTACAATTTGCTGGAAGCTCAAACAGAGACGCTGATTCTCCAGTCAAGTGGTTCTGCTTTAATCCACATGAATTAAACTCTCTGTCCCCAGCAACATTACTTCACCCTTTCCAAACAAAAAGCAGAAGAAACTCAGTAGCAAAATCCGAGAAAAAAAACAACAGAAAACCCCAGTTGACAATTCAGCAAATTTACACTGCAGTTAAGACATACAAACATAATTAAATGCCACCTTCCTGAACCTTGATTAATTATTCCCTTTGGCACATCATTTACATTGCAACCATAAAAGGTAGCTTCACAGGCATTAGTCTTTAATATATTGAAATGCTAAACATAACCGGATGTATTTCAAACCAAACTATTCCAAAGCAATTGATTAAACAAACAGCAACCATTCAACAATATTTCAAAGAAAGATAATGAAAAACATTTCCACAAGACAGTGAAAATCAACTTTTTAAATTGGGATGGCGCTAATAAAATGCAATAGGTACAGGCTTGTAAAGGCAAAAGCAGACGTAACAATAGTGTTTTCTATCACTTCCCAAACTGCTGTTGGCATGAGAGAATGAACTTTAGTAATACAAGTTTCTGCCCTTCAAACACCAAATGCAGAGAAAATGTTTTCCTTTTCCAAAAAAACCTCAAAATATGTTGAGGTAACTAGGACAATAAGTTGGTAGCCAAGCTTTGAAGATGATCTAGCAACTTTTCATAGTCAATTAGTTGAGTTTTGGAACAAGTTCTTTCATTCTTCTACGAGACAAATTCTGAGTTCAGAGCCAAGAGATGTCAAAGGACGAGCAGAGACTTGCCTCCCAGATGTGCACCAACTACTTGAAATGAATGGACCACTGACTGTGCCAAGGTATTACTGCAAAGGACTAAACACTCACACTGGAGTTTCACACAGTTTCTTTCTTGCACGTGATGGCAGTGTCTGTCATACAAGGTCAATAACTAACACAGCTATCTAACCTGAACAGTACCAATAGCTATTTACCAGGCATGATCAAAAAGTTGACACAGCCTTGCACCAGCCTCAACTAAGCAGATACCAACACACTAAAAGTAAACATAGATCATTATAGATATCGCTCCTGATAGGACTGTCATTCAAAATTATTATTCTCCCCTCAAAGTAACAGAATTGAGAAGTTTCCAATTTGTCAGCCTGGTATAAATCAGGATAGAGGTCGATCATTCTTAAGGAAAGTAATCAACCAATTACACATGCAAGGAAAGGAAACCAAGATTTCTGCTTTATTAACCACTGCAGTCACACAGCCAATAACAGAACTTTCCTACTTAGGACATTGAGATAACGGGTTCTCTCTCACATACAACCTTAAAATTCATTCTCCCAATCTGCTTGGATTATCGAGTCCCAGTTTAATCTATTGCTATACTTGAAGAAAAAGATGAGGCATGACCATAAATGAACTTTCAACCAAATTCAACACATCAATGAGTTTACACCTTCATTGACACACTACTACAACAACCAATCCTCTTTTGAAATAATTTTCAAGGATTATGAAAGTAACAGATAATATAAATTTTACTGTGGCAGAGGTGTTAAAGAGCAATTTTGTTTTCACTCAGGAGATTGAAGTCTGTGGAAAAACTAAGATTGATCCAAATATTCAATAATTATCTGGACAAGCATTTAAATCGGCATGGTATCCAACGACACCGACCAAGTGCTAGAAAATGAGATCAGTATAGATATTTGACCACCATGATGTGGTGGTCCCAACGCCCCAAATCTATGCTCTAGGTTTCTAAATACAGAACATTCCTATCTCTCCTGCATCAGAAACCCAACATAGTCATCTGTTTTTTTTGTGATTCTCCAACTATTGAAGTTTTAGACATTTTATCATTTACTTGTGACAGAAATGTTGAAATCCTTCACCTCATCGCTTTTACCAGAGGATTCCGTTTGACCAGCTCTCAGTTATCCCCAACTATTTCCTTGCTCTGGAATGCTAGTGATCTGAAATGCAAAATTTCCTCTCTAAAAGTGTCCAAAGTCTTGTAGGTTTCCTATAGCTGCAGTATCTTACTTTTGCTGTCAGACCATCTCTAATTCTATCCTTATGCTGCATTCCATCACTGCAACAGGTTCAATGCTTCCTCTTATTTAAGACACCGAGCTTTTTCTCGTTTATATGCTGAGGACATGCAAAGTCCTATTTCTGAAAGTCCAGCAAATGCCCACAAAGCAAGAGTGAGATAACTCCAGATGATGAAACTATAGAACCTTTTCATTCTTTCCAGATTTTCATAGTTGTACTTGGATCAGGACCAAAGACAATTACTGAACACACCAAAATGAAGAATCATCAAGCTATAGTTCTCATTTACCTGTGGAAACTCTGCAATGAACTCATATTTGTCCATGAAAAGAATCATGGGTGACTGAAGTGGGACAACACAAAGTTGGAGAACAATGATGTTGAAATGGGATTGGGGTGCTTCAAAAAATAAAATACATCATCACGGTATCACCCCCCTCACCCCACCCCCCCATGCCTATCCTGATTGATGGGTCATTCAAGGAGCAACAAACCTCAGGTCAGGAGGCATCATAGGTATTCAGCAGTGCCAGATTCAAAGCAACCTGTGTAGAAGACTGATACATTTAGAGAAGGGGGGGAAAATAAGATCTTAATAACACACCTTAAAATAAAACCAATTCTTTATCAATAGAATACCAATCCAATAAATACACTTGATAAGATGTCTATGCCAGGAATTTTAATTAATGCAAGGAATAATTAATTAATATACAATTGGATAATTCAAAAGTACGTGAGTGAAAAAAACCATTCCAAAGCAACAGGGATACTACAGGTTTAATTAATCAGAATGGCCATCAGAACTGACAGTATTGTGCTCTGGTCCCTTGCAACAGGACTCTAAAGCACGTTTATTCCCTTCACCCATTTTGCCCTCATCCATTCTCCTGCCGCACAGTATGAGTACAATGTTCGTTTTAGAATCAGATTTATTTGTCATGACCATGCGTCACATAATGTTATTTTGTAGCAGCATTATTGAGCAATACAGCTGCAAAAATTGCTGTAAATCACATTTCTGTAAATACACCATTTAAAGAAATAAATAATAGTGCAAAAGATGTGCACAGTTTCTGCGGCTCAATGCCAATTCACAAATCTGGTGGCAGAAAGAAGCTGTTTTTGTAAGGTTGGGTGTTCGTCTTCAGGCTCCTGTACCACCTTCCTGATGGTGGCAGTGCGAAGCGGGCGTGGTCTGTGTGGTGAGGGTTCTTGACGATAGAGGCTGCTTTCTTGAGACACTGCCTCTTGTAGACGTCCATAATGGAGTGAAGACTGGTGCCAGTGATGGCACCATGCTGTCTATTAGAGTTTTTAAACTGCAAGCATGAATCTCAACATGGGCAGTCGAAAAGGAAAGTGCAGGAATTTTTAGTCAATTCCTGCACCATGATGTATTCTGCAGGACCCCTACTATTTTTCAGAAGCCTGCAGTCTAAATCACACTGCAAAACTCACCTCATGAATTTCACGTCCAGCTGACGACTCAGGCTACGTTGTTCCACATAAAAGCACCGGGACTAATGTGCACAGGAACTTAAGGCATACAGTGTAAATGACCACAAACTGAGTAATTATGTTAATTAATATTAAATTTTTCACAGATTTTTCCAACAATGGTGTCTAAAAAACACATTTATTCATAGATTTTCTTCCAACTTCTACCATCTTCAAAATACATCTTGTCTTCCCAGGATTCCAAAGACTGTTCTGTTAACTCCAACACCCACCTCCACCCTCCCCCTCTCAGCACCTTCCCATTCAGTTGGATGAGATCCAATACCAGCCTTTTGCCTCTGCCCACCATTTAATAATCCAAACTTTTCTACCAGGTGATGATACACTTGAACTTCAGATGTAGTCTCCAGTGCAGTTAAAAATACAAACTGAGAGACCATTCTACGTAACAAAAACAAGTGCAATTGAGCTTTCTATTGCCTGTGAATACAAACAGCACATCAAAACAGTTCTGATGGAAGGACCCTTTGACTACATTTTTCTCGCTCTACAGATGCCCCCTGACCCCTTGGTAAAACACAGGATTCTGTTGACACTGTGGTTAAGTGAAAAAAAACACACAAATGCTGGAGAAGCTCAGTAGGTCAAACAGTGCCTTTTCACTATGGATTTAACTTTCCTTATACTGAATAAAGATCATCATCCCAAAACATTACCTACTTATCTCACCACAAATTTTGGCGATTTACTGAGTATTTTCAATTTTTTTATCCAGCATCTGCATTTTGTTTTGCTTTTCAATAACATTCCCCAGGTAATTTCCCCAATCACAAAGCCACAAGTATCAATTGTAATGTTGCCTTGATATCCCAGCTGCTACTCTGGCCAGTTGAGATACAAAATAACTTCACAATTTATCATTTTTCAAGTGGGACCATGCTGCTCTTTTTTTCCTTCTTGGTTTTGATCAGAGTACTCGAGCATTATTCTCTTTCATCCTTTACACCAGCAGGGAAAAATACTATTGTTTAAATTTCTGAATTAAATGTTCTCTGCTATGCAAAATTGTGCATGTTGGGATAGTATACAGCCACAGTTTTCTAATTTTAATTTAATTCCTTCCCGAACTGCTAAAGTAACAATTTTTATTAAACAACCAAGTGCAAAGGCGCCTACAGCTGCAGCAACAATGCATATTTAAATGCAAAAATCCTCATTCGCTTACTGCCATGTGAATTACTCACATAACAGGAAGCCAGAAAGGACATGTTCAAGAAAATCTATTAACAGTTCTTGGAGAAAAACAAAAATAAAATGGATAAATTTTGGACCAGTTATAGGGAAAATATCAAATAGCAGAAGAACATCAGGAACGATAAAACAAGTGGGGTTAAAAATAATTGAGGCAAATAAAAAGGTAACAAAAGAGCAAATAGGTCCCCTTAAGAATCAATGTGATCACCTTTGTGTGCAGCAAGATCGTAAGTTGTCTTGTCTCTGCCATGGAAGCTTGGGAATTAAGAGAGATCTGTGATGTCTTCAAACAAATCTACATTATAAGAAGTGGTGCTGGCATTCTCAAAGCACACGAAGATGGATAAGTAAGTGGAACCTGACTAAACATATTCTAGAACATTGTAGTAAGCCAAGGAATAAATTCATGGGGCCCTGGCATCATCCCAGGCAAGGTATCAGAAGAATGCCTAACGTTGTACCCATATTTAAAAGGAGCTACAAGGATTAGTGAGGGAATGAATCAGTGGGTCAAACAGTGATGAAAAGTTAATGGAGGGGATTCTGAGACAGGTTCAACTTGCTTTTGGAAAGCCAATGTTACATTAGTTAGCAAAGTGGCTTTGTGTGTGGAAAATCATCCCACTAGTATGTTTTTGAAAAGGTTTGAGGATTGATAAGGACTGGGCAAGAAGAATGGTCTAATTCTGCTACCATAATGACACAATGGGTTTGGTGATAGGCATCAGAGGGTGGTGGTGGAGAGTTGTTTATGGTTGATGGCCTGATGACCAGCAGTCAGCCCATTGCTATCATATATATTAATAATTTGGATAGAAACGTTGTTGGTGTGGTTCATAGTTTGTGGATGACACCAAAGTTTATGGTATAGTGGACAAGATTTATATGGTTTAAAAGATCACAACAGGGGAATCTATAACTTGACAGAGGTTCAAAGTGAGAGAAGAAAGGAATAAAAGGAGAAACTCCTCCCCCCCCAAATGGGGGTAGTGGTGAACTGCCAGAGGAAGTGGTAAAAGTGGATACAATTTTGACATTTATAAGATATTTAGACAGGTATATGGATTGGAAAGGTTTTGGAGGATATGGGCCATATTCACGCAAAGAAGACTGACATGGACAAGTTGGGCTCAAAGTTCCATTTCTGAGCTGTGTAATTATTTCATCCATGAAAAATAAATGTGGGCTAAGGCAACAGTTTCTAATCCAAATCCCTCCTGCCACCCCTTCTGAGGGGTTACCAGTTTTGCTACCTTTGGTTCTCATCACATACAGTTACATCAGGCTTCCAGAATATTCACTTCAGTTTGATGTCGCTCCTGTGAAGCCCTGTTGGTAGTTTATAGTAAAATTAGACAAAATATCAAGACTCCCCGTTAACCATTTCCTTTTCAAGAAACTTAAGTAAGATCATTGTTAATGTAGACTGCCACCATACCCTCACAAAAATTGCCTACATTGGAAATCTGAAATAAATGCTGGAAACCTTTATTAGGTCAGACAACGTGGGGAAAAAAAGTTAACATTTAAGACCTCTCCAAAATGAAACATTACACTGTTTCTCTTTCTGCAAATGGTGCTGGACATGATGAGTAAGGCCCCACAGTTATTTCCAGTGAGGCAACATTTCATCTGTGAATCTGCAGGTCATTTGCTACACCCAATGGGGCCTCATCTACGTCAGGGAGACTAGACCCAAATAAAATTACTTTGCTGAGCATCTCTGCTCTGACACCTGCAACAGCAAGGATCTCACAGTGGCTTGTCACCTTTCTTCAGTCCCCCACCTCCTTCCATTCCTTTGACCAGAATGCTTTCTTCAGCCCTGTCCCTCGTCATCTTTTAGCTCTTTTCTTGTATTCACCATCAGGTGTCAGACTGTATGTCTCCCCCTTCCTTTAGGTGGACACCCACCTGGATCTTGCTATTTCTGACTAAGGGTTTTCGGCACGAAATACTGACTGTTCATTTCTTTCCACAGATGCTGCCTGACCCACCGAATTCTTCCAGCATTGTGTGTTGCTCCAGTTTTCCAGCATTGGCAGGCTTGTTTATTTCCAAGGCTAACAACTTTCATCCATTTCTTACTGCTCTCAGAGGGACTTGAGGGTCATTTTGAGGAACTGTTATGCATCACCACAGTGTTGTGGTTATGTAGTCACCTTAGGGCAACAGAATTCCATGCTGAACATCAATGAATATCACAGATTTTTAGCAACTAACATCATTACTAACGCTAGCATCCATAGTAGGATTTTAAAGCCTGTCCTCACTCCAGCAGCACAATTATTATGTTAATTTATATAACTATACCCCAAACTACTGTCAAATCCAGCATAATGTACACAGTACAATTCCAAGGTGAAGTCATTTTATTTAGAGAAGCAGCAGAAGAGACAATAGTTAAAGCTTACGACACACAACAGAAAATAATTTAATGGAATTGTTTAAAAACATCTGATGCAAGGGAAGTCCCATTCCTTGATAATCAATAGATTAAATATTCCTGAATTTGCAGAAAATGTTCCAAACCTTAATTCTCATCTGGATATCATCTATCAGTACAACACTAAGGAAAATTATAAATATTAAATTGACTGTTTTTTTACAGCAACCCCCCCCCGCCAAATAAATCGCAGGGGGGGGGGGGGTCCATTAACCTTTCTCTCTACTGAGAAATGAGCATGTAGAAAAAGAGGCATCTCACATCTATTACATCCTCCTCAGTGACTCCATTAGTTCAACTTCATGAAATTACTTGATCAGCAATACCACTTAAGATAGCAGTGGCAACAACACAAACGACTTCAGCATCCCTAGTTAGGAATGATAAAGTGCCACTGAAATCTTCTATGAAGATGTCCATGGCCAAATTGCAGGCCATAGTTTTTTTTTCATTTTGGTTTAATAATATCAGTGTATCTCATTGATCTACAGTTACTGTATATCTCCCAACACATCTTTCTCATTGTACAGTGGTCGCATGTGAGCAGTCTTCAAGTTAAGGGAGATATTACACTGGCCAGACCACACAAGTGAGATGACAGGATGTCCTGAGTTCCAACCACATTAATGTTGAACAGAACCCAAGGTCCACTGAAGATCAGAGCAAAAAGCATTCACATGAACAGTCGCTACAACCACAAAAGTACCAAATGTAGATTTGCCAAAAATGGTCTCAGCCTGGGAATATAAATTCTCAATGAGAGATTTATTTGCAAGTGGCTCAGTTTGTGAGATCAGGCAAAACCATGAAATTTACAATGTTTTTGAAAACTACTTCTGTTTGTTCTCAAATCTTAACTCTCAAGACATTGCACAATTTCCAGATGCACAACTCAATCTGTAGTAACTTCTCCATCAATAGTCACTCTTCTGGAGAAGCTCCTTTCTCCATCTTATTGCATGAACAATACTGACACAAGCCACGTTGACATTGTCTCCTTCCAGTAAATTCAGACCTCAGGTCATTCATCCAGGAAAACAAGTCTTCTGTTTACGTACAAAACTTGCTTAACAACTGTTGTACAACAGTGCAATCATTACAAATTTCTCCATCACGAACTAGACCCAGCTTGATTTGGTTCATGTAAAAAAATTTCTGGACATAACACAAGAACTGGAGCACCCCAACTCCAGTTCCAGCAAATTGTGTTGAAACATTACTCCAAGAGTCTTCGCAAGGAGTCAATCCAACTCAGTTCTTATTATGCATTATTTTTTTTCCAACTCTTAAATTGTTTGCAATTCAAAGCTTTCATATAAAAAAGTATATATTCAGTACAAAATTGAACCCTGCTTTCAGTAAATGCTGCTACTTGAGGTCAAATTAATAACACAATGCTGGAGAAAATCAGGAGGACAAACAGTGCACTTGAATAGTAAAGATAAAGATACCAATGTTCTGGACTTGAGCCCTTCATCTAGGTATGGAAAATGTAGGAAGGCACCCACACAAGAATGGGTGGGGGGGAGGGGGAGGGAGGAGAGATGAGGGGCAGGAGAAGGAGCATAATCCCAACGGCAGGAGGTGGATGAGGGCTCACCAGCAAACAGGAGGTGGGAGGAGGGCTCTGGGAATGGAGAGGGAAGAAGACAAGGGGAAAGAAAAGAGGGAGAATAGGCTAGCAGAAATTTGAGAAGTCAATGCCCTAGGGCACTCTCCAACCGGATAGCACTAACATCGACTTCTCTGGTTTCTGCTGCCTACTCTCTGTTCTCCCTCCTTTCCTTTTGTCTTCTTTGCTCCAGCTCTCCACCCCCTTCCCTCTTTATTCATAGCCTGTTTGCTAGTGTGCACTCCCTTATTACCGCCTGCGCTTGTGACCATGCATCTCCCCTTGCCCCTCCCTCCATCATTCTGTTCAGGGGCCTGCCTTCATTCTTTCATATCTTGATGAAGGGCTCAAGCCTGAAACATTGGTTATGTATCTTGTACATTGTTTGACCCGCTGAGTTTCTCCAGCATTGTGTTTTTACTTCACCATGGTGCCTGCAGACTTTCATTTTACTTGAGATCAAATCCTCTATGTGCCCATCCCAAAATGTTGCCTGGTCAACACAAGAACATATGATATCAACACTAGGTTATTCAAAGAGTTATTTAAACAGAAGTCCACTTTGCACCTCTCTAATCCAGCGCTATGGTCCAGAACATTTTGAATCTGCCACAGGGTGCCGCTATTCGTAATGCTAATGTGCCAAAATCTGTTTACACTGCAGTTGAGTGTTTTGGTGATACAGTACTGATAATTTCTTATATTCAGCTATATTTTAGCCCTTCAGTATGTCATCATGATACATAGGGGGTTCCCTTAGAGGTCAATTTCAGTGTTCAGGCATTTTCTGTGGTCCAGCAATGGCCAGGCCCCAAGGTCACCTGTTTAAAGAGATATAATCTATACACAATTGCATGTTGTAAAATTCTAAAAGGTGATATCTAATTCCTTACCACTGAAGTACCAGATGCCCTTCCCATAATTCATTTCCTCTAATTTTCAAAAACAATATTTTACCAATTTCACAAAGCCCTATCTCAAATAACGTACATTAATCCATAGTTTACATAAGGTTTTAAGAAATTTTATTTCAAATATGATGCAATTTTTTAAAAAGGCAGTTTTTCTTCCAAAAGAAATTAAAAACACCTACTTGGAGAAAAAAAAGCACAAAAAAATCTGTTAATCTGCAAAGACCATCTACCTTAATCCCTAAAACAAGGTTGGGACAAAACAGAATACATATTTAAACAAAAATGGGAGATTTAAATGCAAATCATTTCCATTTCACATCATCAGATTTCAGTTTCCCCAAAACAGAGAAAAGCCAAATTCAGGTAACCCACACATACATGAAACACCACATCCACAGAAGTGTTGGATGTCTTATGAAAAGTTTCTATCAAGCAACATCTAAGGTAAGAAAAATAACTTGTATGTCATCTGAAATGATGATGGGCTAAGGATCCAAAACACCAAATCTTCCAGCTCAAAAAAACTTTGCAAATGCTGAAAATTTGAAATAACAGGAAAATAAAACTGCTCAGGCAAAAACTGAGTGAAACAGAATTAACATTTCAGGTCAACAGAATTGGATTTACAAAAATCTAGATTGAAATGGGAGAAAGATTTTGGTATACTTACTCCTCAGGATGATTAGATGAATTTATGACTAAAATTATAAATGTATGGTATCGATTAGTTCACTATAACTTTATTCATCAATTACATTTAACTCCAGAAAAATTAAGGAGATATTAATTTTTTCCTTCTGTTTTAGGTGTCATAGGTTCTTTTTTACACTCTGCTCTGTGAAACAGTAAAACCTTTTAGGAATAGACTTAAGGAACTTTTTAAAGTTATTTTGAAAGTGAAATTTTCATTAGATCCTTTAGTATTTTTGTTGAATAATATTAAGAGGTTTGAGTTTCGAATTAAGATTAAATAGATTTCAAATTGCATTTATGAAATTGGCATTAGCTGTAGCTAGAAAATGTTTGGCAATTACTTGGAAAAATGTGACAGATTTGAGTATTCAGAGATGGCAGATGGAGTTGAGGTATTCCATTGGAGAAAACATATAATTTGTGTGATAATTCTTTTTTCAAATCGTAAAACTTGGAAGCCCTTATTTCGATTATATGGGTTTTCTTATTTGAACCGCATGGCCACACAGTAGTGGTGTTTCTCCAATCCATGGTAATTAACTGATGAATTTTGTTGTTATAGTTGATCTCCTTTCTCTTTCTTTTCCTTTTTCTTTGAGGTAGGTTAATGGGGGTGGGGTTGGCTGGGTGGGTTGGGTAGTTGTAGGGGGATTAGTTTATTGAAATATCATGTATGTATATTTTGAATTGTTTTTGTTCTATTCATTAATTGTATGTTTCAATATATGCATAATGATTAATAAATAATGTTTTTTTTAAAAAACATTTCAGGTCACTGACCTTTCATCAGGACAAAATTATCAATAATCTTCGCGAGTCAAGAACTCTTGTTATCCTCAGATGCTATCTGACTGGAGGTTCCCAAGAAAATGTCATTTATATAGCCAAAAAAAAAAATCATATCAAAAATACTTCAACCAATGAACACACTAAAAGTAAAAGATGACAACCTCAAAGGGAAATCTTAGAGAAACTGATCAAAAGGCAGGCAAAGAGGTTTCAGAATCAAGATTAAAAGGATTTTAGAGAGAAGATTGGGACCACAGTAGTTGAGGACACAGCCTCAACTGATGGGAGTTAGCAAATGCACAATTTAATCCCCAAAATTTTCTGCTTTAATTTGAAGCAACGTGAATTGTAGATAAAAATGGACCAAAGCAGCTTTGAGTCCAGAGAAGTTTATTGTAAGATGCACTTCAAATTATTGAAGTGCAAAAAGATGTCCACGATATTCAGAATAAAAAAAATTAATTTAAATGAGTGCAACTGAAAGATGATGAAGTGCGAACTACCCTGCAGGGCAGCAAGTGTACAGTGAAGGGGTTGAAAAAAGGGGGTGGAAAGGGGGGGAGGGGGAGGGGAGAAGGGGGTGGGGAAGGGGTGAGGGGGGGGGGCGGGAGGGGGCGAGCGGGGGGCGGGAGGGGGGCGGGAGGGGGCGGGCGGGGGGCGGGCGGGGGCGGGCGAGCGGGGGGCGGGAGAGCGGGGGGGCGGGAGGGGGAGAGCGGGGGGGCGGGAGGGGGAGAGCGGGGGGGCGGGAGGGGGAGAGCGGGGGGCGGGAGGGGGAGAGCGGGGGCGGGAGGGGGAGCGGGGGGGCGGGAGGGGGAGAGCGGGGGGGGGCGGGAGGGGGAGAGCGGGGGGGCGGGAGGGGAGAGCGGGGGGGCGGGAGGGGGAGAGCGGGGGGGGCGGGAGGGGGTGAGCGGGGGGGCGGGAGGGGGAGAGCGGGGGGCGGGAGGGGGAGAGGGGGGGCGGGAGGGGAGAGCGGGGGGGCGGGAGGGGGAGAGCGGGGGGGCGGGAGGGGGAGAGCGGGGGGGCGGGAGGGGGAGAGCGGGGGGGCGGGAGGGGGAGAGCGGGGGGGGGGAGGGGGAGAGCGGGGGGCGGGAGGGGAGAGCGGGGGGGCGGGAGGGGGAGAGCGGGGGGGCGGGAGGGGGAGAGCGGGGGGCGGGAGGGGGAGAGCGGGGGGCGGGAGGGGGAGAGCGGGGGGGCGGGAGGGGGAGAGCGGGGGGGCGGAGGGGGAGAGCGGGGGGGCGGGAGGGGAGAGCGGGGGGGCGGGAGGGGGAGAGCGGGGGGGCGGGAGGGGGAGAGCGGGGGGGCGGGAGGGGAGAGCGGGGGGGCGGGAGGGGGAGAGCGGGGGGGCGGGAGGGGGAGAGCGGGGGGGGCGGGAGGGGGAGAGCGGGGGGGCGGGAGGGGGAGAGCGGGGGGGCGGGAGGGGGAGAGCGGGGGGGCGGGAGGGGGAGAGCGGGGGGCGGGAGGGGGAGAGCGGGGGGGCGGGAGGGGGAGAGCGGGGGGGCGGGAGGGGGAGAGCGGGGGGGCGGGAGGGGGAGAGCGGGGGGCGGGAGGGGGAGAGCGGGGGGGCGGGAGGGGGAGAGCGGGGGGGCGGGAGGGGGAGAGCGGGGGGGCGGGAGGGGGAGAGCGGGGGGGCGGGAGGGGGGAGAGCGGGGGGCGGGAGGGGGAGAGCGGGGGGGCGGGAGGGGGGGAGAGCGGGGGGGCGGGAGGGGAGAGCGGGGGGGCGGGAGGGGAGAGCGGGGGGGCGGGAGGGGAGAGCGGGGGGGCGGGAGGGGAGAGCGGTGGGGGCGGGAGGGGGAGAGCGGGGGGCGGGAGGGGGAGAGCGGGAGGGGAGGGCGGGGGGGCGGGAGGGGGAGAGCGGGGGGGGGCGGGGGCGGGAGGGAAAGAGGGGAGGGGGAAAGAGGTAAGGGGGAAAGAGGGGAGGGGGGAAGAGGGGAGGGGGGAAAGAGGGGAGGGGGAAAGAGGGGAGGGGGGAAAGAGGGGAGGGGGAAAGAGGGGAGGGGGGAAAGAGGGGAGGGGGAAAGAGGGGAGGGGGGAAAGAGGGAGGGGGGAAAGAGGGGAGGGGGGAAAGAGGGGAGGGGGGAAAGAGGGGAGTGGGAAAGAGGGGAGGGGAAAGAGGGGAGGGGGAAAGAGGGGAGGGGGAAAGAGGGGAGGGGAAAGAGGGGAGGGGGAAAGAGGGGAGGGGGGGAAAGAGGGAGGGGAAAGAGGGGAGGGGGGAAAAGAGGGGAGGGGGGAAAGAGGGAGGGGGGAAAGAGGGGAGGGGAAAGAGGGAGGGGAGGTGAAAGAGGGGAGGGGGAAAGAGGGGAGGGGGGAAAGAGGGAGGGGGAAAGAGGGGAGGGGGGAAAGAGGGGAGGGGGGAAAGAGGGGAGGGGGGAAAGAGGGAGGGGGGAAAGAGGGAGGGGGAAAAGAGGGGAGGAGGGGGGAAAGAGGGGAGGGGGGAAAGAGGGAGGGGGAAAGGAGGGGAGGGGGGAAAGAGGGGAGGGGGGAAAGAGGGGAGGGGGGAAAGAGGGGAGGGGGGAAAGAGGGGAGGGGGAAAGAGGGGAGGGGGGAAAGAGGGGAGGGGGGAAAGAGGGGAGGGGGGAAAGAGGGGAGGGGGGAAAGAGGGAGGGGGGAAAGAGGGGAGGGGGAAAGAGGGGAGGGGGGAAAGGAGGGGAGGGGGGAAAGAGGGGAGGGGGGAAAGAGGGGAGGGGGGAAAGAGGGGAGGGGGGAAGAGGGGAGGGGGGAAAGAGGGGAGGGGGGAAAGAGGGGAGGGGGGAAAGAGGGGAGGGGGGAAAGAGGGGAGGGGGAAAGAGGGGAGGGGGGAAAGAGGGGAGGGGGAAAGAGGGGAGGGGGAAAGAGGGGAGGGGGGAAAGAGGGAGGGGGAAGAGGGAGGGGGGAAAGAGGGGAGGGGGAAAGAGGGAGGGGGAAGAGGGGAGGGGGAAGGGGGGGGGAAAGAGGGGAGGGAAGGGGGAGGGGGGAAGGGGGAGGGGGGGAAGGGGAGGGGGGAAAGGGGAGGGGGGGAAGGGGGAGGGGGGAAGGGGGAGGGGGGGAAGGGGGAGGGGGGGAAGGGGGAGGGGGAGAAGGGGGAGGGGGGAGAAGGGGAGGGGGGAGAAGGGGGAGGGGGGAGAAGGGGGAGGGGGGAGAAGGGGAGGGGGGAGAAGGGGGAGGGGGAGAAGGGGGGGGGAGGGGGGAGAGGGGGAGGGGGGAGAAGGGGGAGGGGGGGGAGAAGGGGGAGGGGGGAGAGGGGGAGGGGGGAGAAGGGTGTCTCGCACCCCAGCATCGGGCGGGCGGCCACCTGACCAGGCCAACAATAGGTGCAAAGCCTGCTCCCACCTGTAGGGGGTGGGGGAGGGGGAATACATCCGCCCACCTCCTCACTCGTGAAGAGGGGGCTGCCTGCCCACAGGAGGCCGGTCCCCAGGTAAGCGAATTGGCGGGCTCTGCCGCCGCGGCCTACCCACCCAGGCTCCAGCCTTCACGCCGTTTTTTTTTGTTCTCCCGCTCGCTCGCCCCCTAACCCTCCTCGCACTGACCTGCCGCGCCCGCTGCACGGCATCGGCGAAGGCGTCCGGCTTCTTGAAGGAGGCCCCAGCCGCTCCGGCCCGGCCGCGCCGGCACCCACTGCGTGCGGAGGCGCCGTCGTCGCCGCAGCGAATCCCGCCATCGGTCTGGTCGGTCTCCGCTCCCCCGGACTGAACTAAGGGGCTCAGTGCTGCTCGGCTTCTTCTCAATTACACGCGCCCTCACCCCGGTTCGCTCGCCGGGAAAACAGGCTGCACACGCGCGACGCACTCGGAGGCCCGGCCACCGCCAGCAATGGCTCCCAACGCTCCCGCCTCGACGCCGCCAACAGAAGGAGGGGCGGGGGCCACCGCCGGCTGATTGACGGCCCCGTGCTGGCCAATCCCTGCCGCCCCAGCGCTCAGGCCGCGGGGATTCGCCTCCTCCCTCACGGAGGTCGCCGGTGATTGGCGTCGCCGTCGCCGAATGAGAAGACGGAGCTTGTGTGACGTCAGGTCGATTGCTGCCTTGGCTGTGGGGTTTGGGCCTGACGTCATAATCATCGCTCCTCCGGCGGCTCAATGGGGGTGACATATGATTGACAGATTTGCTGGCCAATGGAGTGGCAGAGACGGCAGAAGGCCAAGCAGCAAGGTGAAATTGCGGGAGAGAGCTGTGTAAAATGAATGGAGGGATTTGCAGTTGTGTCTTTGCAATGCTCAGAATCAAAATTTATTGTAGTGTACATGCCACGAAGAGTGTTGCTTTGCAGCACCATCACAGTGCAAACATTTATATAAACCACCCTACAAAATAAATAAAAAGAGTGCCAGAAAAAGTCAAGGTGAGGCAGTGTCTGTGGTTCATTGTTCATTCAGCAATCGGATGCCTAAACTGAGCTTGTGCTGGATGCTTGTCATCAGGCTTCTATATCTCACTGCCCCCCTCCCCCCCCCCATGGTAGCAGTGTGAAGAGGGCATAGCCTGGGTGGTGGTGGTAGTCTTTGAGGATAGAGGCTGCTCCCTTAAGGCACACCTTTTGTAGATGTCCTCAATATGCATGACGCCACTGGCCACATTTTTTTAAAACTTGTTAGCACCTCCATACCAGACAGGAATGCAACCATCCAGAATGCTCTCCACAGCACACCTGTAAACATTTACGGAAGTCTTTGGTGACATACCGAATTTCCTCAAACACCTCAAAGTATAGCCACTCGTAATTGCATCAACATGGAGGCTGCAGGACAGATCCTCGGAGATGTTGACATACAGGAGTTTGAAAGTTTTGACCCTCTCCAATACTGACCCCTCGAATGAGTGCTGGTTGGTGTTCTCTGGAGCCCACAATCATCTCCTTGATTTTGCAAACTTTGAGCTTCTTTGCCATTTGATTCGGCCAACAACTCTGCTGTCATTGGCAAATTTGAAGATGGCATTCAAATTGTGACTGGCCACACAATCATGGGTGTATAGTGAGCAGAGCAGTGGGCTAAGCACACATCCTTGGGGTGCACCTGTGTTGATCATCAGTGAGATGTTGTTTCCAATTTGTACTGATTGTCTTCTGTTGAGGAAGTCAACGATACAAAATAAATTCTGACCTTTCCTCCAGTTCACACCTTTTGTCTGGGCTCCTCTCGCTCCCATTCTTCTCCAATCTTTATCAAGACACCTGCCTGCTTTTAGCTAAAACCTTGAAGGGCTCAGGGCCAAGATACAGAAGTACCACCAGGCTGAGGAACAACTTCTTCCCATGGGCAGTGAGAATGCTGAACGACCAAAGAAGATCTATAACCAACACTTTGAGTCACTGAGGACTGGAGAAACACTGTTTCGTCAGGTTGTACTTGGACAATCAGATGACAAATTTGATTCAAAATTACCTCTTATGGACGCTGCAAGATCGGATGAGTTTCTTCTCATGGGAAATAGACCATTTTGCCAAACTTGCATCCCAAGTTTTTTTTTTAAAAAGCTGCAGTGACTGAAAATTACAATTTTAAAATGGGAAAATAATTCAGCATGACTAGATTGGACCAATGATCCTGTTTCAGTGCTGTTGTGTTCCATGGTTCTGTGATTCTAAATGCTGGAAAAATCCAATTGGGCAGCATACACCTTCTTCATTAGAAGCCTCAAATCAAGGTTATTATCATCCATTTATACAAGTACAACCTGATGGAAACAGTGTTCCCCAGTCATCAGTGCAGAAATGTGCAGGCACACATACATATTCAGTACATAACATACAAAAATAAATTTGTTTAATAGTCGAGTTTTCGAGAGTTTGTTTAAGCAGTTCATTCAGTCAATGGGAAAAAAATAATCTTGAGTACTGACTTCTCTGCATCTTTCTTTACACTGACATAGGGCAGCATGGACAGTTAGCGCCAGCAGCCCAGGTTCAAATCCAGAGTATCTGCAAGGAGTTTGTATATTCTCCCGGTAACCATGCCCCCACCCTAACATTCGTTCTGACGCCAATGTTGTTGGTACCACTTCAGTCAATCCACAGCCTGGTGCAAGACCCGTGGCTGTAGTCTCCAGCAACTCACAGGCTCTGAGGGGTCCCCGCTTCGAGTTGTCAACAGCCTGCCACCTGTGTGGATCCTTAAGCCACACAGCCCCTCACTGATCTACTGCTGTTATCACCATCTGCATGGGTTTCCTCCAGGGACTCTGGTTTCCTCCCTCTCTTTGAAACATACAGGAGTTGTAGGTTAATCGGGCAGCCCAGACTTGTGGGCCAGAAGGGCCTGTTACAATGGTGAATGTCTAAAGTTTTTTTTAAAAATTACATCTCTTCAGCCTTGAAGAATGGGTTTGGCTCATAAACATTGACCGATTTTTTTTAAAAAACCCACTGGTACTGCTCAACCCACTGGGTTCCTCCAGCAGATTGTGTTTGGCTTCAGATTCCAGCTTCTGCTGCCTCCTGTGTAGTATTTAGTTCAAACAAAAATCATGCAGGAAAGACTCAGCAGGTCCAACAGCGCACTTCATTTTCACAAGATAAAAACAGATAATCAACATTTCAGGCTTGAGCCCTTCAAGGTACAAACAAAATCTGGGCAGGCACCTGAACAAAATTGTAAGGGGTAGGGGAGGATCACAGGCTCACCAGCAGGGGGTAAGCATCTTTGCTCTGCCCATAATTGGTGACTGGCATCTCCCAGTGGCCATTGTTACGAGCCCAGAGGATCCCAAAACCCAGCAGCAATAGATATTCACCAAGACAAATGGTTACTTAAACAAAAGTTGCTTTTAATTATCTTTAAACATGAAAATAGAATCAAACTTTAACTTATCTCTATTAACTAACAACCCCCTTCTAATTCTAAGCACATGTGTATGTAATGTGTATGTAAGTTCAGAAAAGTTCTTTGATTCACAGTCCAATCTCTCTTCTCATTCCTCCAATTTCACTGATTGCAGGCAATTCTTATACTGTGCATAGAATTTAACATTTATGAAGTTCACCAGGTTTTCGTGGTCGAAAGGTAAATGGTTACCACTCAGGAAGGTTCTTGTCAGTTTTCAGAGAGAGATTTGTTGTTCCAGGACATCCACAACTGATGTACTTCCATCAGTCACTTCAGTGGCTTGCTGAAGAAACTTGCCCCTTCAGGGTTCTCCAGATGATAACTTCTTTCTTTCAGGTCACCTTTTTGTTTCTCTTATTCCAATTGAAACATTAGACAACCAGTCCTCTCCTCTTGCATAAACCACAAGGGTTTTGACCAGACCGTCTTACAAATTGGCTTTCCATAAGCTTGTATACACCTTCTTCATTAGAAGCCTCAAATCAAGTTTATTATCATCCATTTGTATTACATCATCTCAGCTGCTTCTGCTGGCTGTAACACTGTCAAGTGATGTGTGTGTGTGTCTCTATCTCTCTCTGAGAGAAAGCCTGTTTGACTCTCTCTGTTTGCAAAACCACATGACCCTCTCAGAACAGCAAGTTCTCTTCCAGACAATCTGCGGCTCCAACAAGCTCTTTCATCTGTTGCCTTTTGTAAACAACAATCCATTAGTGAAGTCTCTTGAGCACTCTTCAAAGCTCTTGCAAAAAGTCTGAGTCCCTGACATGTCTAGCATTGGGCAGAGCTCCAGTATTTCAAGTAAGATCTGTTTTAAAGTGTTTGTATGTGGCCTACTCTAACAAACCTTTCCCAATTTATCTCCCAAAAACATATCTTTTTACTTTGTCACACCATCCATTTCAATTCTGCACCCCACTCCTGCACTGATATGTCTGACCATGGCCTCATGCACTGTCAAGCCAAGAACACCCGTAAATTGGAGGAGCAACACTCAATTTTCCATGCCAGCACCCTCCAGCTGGTCAGCACTAACATCGACTTCTCCTGTGTCCTGCCACTGCAGGGTCTGCGCCCAAGATGGCAGCTTCTTTGATCTAGCAGCAGCCACAAGGGGTTGCAGACTCAGGGGAAGTAGAAGACTGGCGCAGTGCACCAGAAAATGGGGAGCACAGCCCCGACTGAGAAGGAGAAGCAGAGGAGAAAATAAATGCTCTGGATGGAGATAACAGCAGTAGACCAGGATCCACACAGCTGGCGGGCTGTTGGCAACTCGAGGCAGGGACCCCTCAGAGCCTGCGAGTTGCTGGAGACTACAGCCACGGATCTTGCACAAGGCTGTGGACTGACTGAAGTGGTACCAACAACGTTGGCGCCAGAACGAATGTTAGTGGGGGGCATGGTGCAACACTGATAAACACTCAGCGGAGGGGAGTGGCCCCTCCGATGTCAGGGCTGAGAGCGCTGCTTTTATAATGTCAAGTGCAATTAGCTGCTGGTGATGCTTGACGCCCGCTTGTGACGTGGCCTGGGGCAGGTGGAGAATCGCTAGCGTGAGTCAAGCTAGACGCTATTGAAATTTGACTCACGCGAGTGATGATGGAGGGGGTGGGTCTCACAGCAAGTAATGGCAGAGATCTTATAAGGAGCACTGCACCTCGCTTGGGGGCACCAACCCTGGGTACCAGGTATTAGAACCAGGATGCAAGAGGGTGCCAAGGGCACTGAAGGGTTCCTCATCATTTCAGAGGTTGCCAATGGAGGCTGCGGGAGTGCTGGAGGCCAATCTACGGACACTTGGTGAATCTGGGGAGAACTCTTGCTTCTCTTTCTCTGACTGTAAGAAGTGCTTCAGGCTACTTCTGGCGATGGTGAATCTGTCTGCCCTACGGTAGACAAAAAAAAAACCTCTTGTAACATTGCACTGTCTTTATTGAACCCTGCTGCTGGGCTTCCTCTTTTCTCCATCCTCGTCTTCTTTCCTCCAGCTCCCCACCCCCTTTCCTCCCTCCATTCACTGTGCCTTCCCTCCCTTATCAACATATTACCTCCTGCCTGTGGGAGAGTTCCCATCCCACTGCCACCACCCACCTCCCCCCCTCCGCCGCCAATTATTTTTCAGGATCAACAATGATGAAGGACTCAAGCACAAAATGTTGGTTCTATACTATAAAGAACACTGTTTGACCTGCTGAGTTTCTCCAGCATCGTGTTTTCAATTACGGAGTCTGCAGACATTTGTTTTACTCTAGTAATACAGTATTTAGTTGTTTTTAGATTTTGTTTAATATTCTTTGAAGATTTCAATTGGATTGGCCAGGAAATCAACCCAATCATGGGCATTTATGGACCATGTTTAGCCTTGCCAATTCATTCCAAGATGCAGAGATCTGTATCCAATGATCCACACATTTCTACTTCTGTCCTAAAACTGGCTGCTCTTCCACTTTCCTTATTACCATGGATGGCAATTTTCTTTTAATTTTCATATTTTTAAAATGTTTACATTTTTTTTAAATGTAGGCAGGCCCTTTTGGCCTCATAAGCCTGTGCCCTGCCTAAATCCCCCAATTAAACCATAACCCCCATTTGTTTTGAAGGATAGAAGGAAACTGGAGCTCACAGGTGATGCACCAAAGGTCACCTGACCTGGTCGGAGAGAAACCGGTTATCAAGATTGGATCCACCCACAAGTGAGGCTACCACCCATTCGGTTCTCATAAATCACATTGGCACACCCAAGCCTGCCCACCATGACAGCAATTGGTTCTTGTAGGTCACCTGCACACACCGGAGCCTCCCCCAGCCAACTGCCGAACAAAGCCCACCATGTTGACCAATTGCTCCCCTTTTGGCTGTGAGACAATCCTTCAGCTCCCCTCAAAGTTGTGAGCCATGGTCAATACTGGACGACCGACTGCAAGGGGTCCAATCCAGGTTGTGGGCTGTGGGTGAAGCTGGAGAACCAGTTGAGAGATGTATTCTGGGGCAGAGTAGGGGCCATTGTGGCATACACCCAGGAGAAACTAGTGTGTTTCCATTGTAACTAGTTGAGTGTACCTGTGGTAATCAGTGCACCACACTTGGTTATTGTCAAGGGGGTGGCAGATATTGTTTGTGTAACCCTTGCGTCATAATAAAGAGGTGAGATTATAATTTGATTGATATGTATGATTGGGGTGTTGCTGTTTTAGATGTACATGTGTGTTCCCCATTGCATATTCCCATGTAAATGAAGACTAGTTTATTACTAACATGTTTAGGATGTTACTTCTTGAACCCTCTGTTACTCAAGATTTAAGTCAGGTTCAGTGGGTTCAGAGAGAAGCAAGTCCAGACACAAGCTAACAAAGGAGTAATCTTTATTGTACACACAGGGAAAACACAAAACATTAAAAACAATATAGACATTCATGTTATATACAGCAATCTCCAATACCACCTACTCTCCAGTAATATGTGGTTACAAACACAATTGGACAAGACAGATTTCACAGATTCCCAGTTCCCTGTACCAACTCTGGAGGGAGGAGTGGGGAAAAAAAGTTCAGCTTGATTGGCAGGTGTGATTTCCCACTAGGTTCCAGATGGAGAGGCCACATAGCCCTCCACAATCCACACTACAGTCTGATATTAAGATCTTCGGACCAGATTTTGAGTCCTCGTGGTGATTAGTGAGCTTAAAGGAACCCTTGGGAGGCAGTGATCACAATATGATTGAGTTCAAAGAAATTTGAACGATGTGTTGGTATTTCAGGGAAGTAACGGAAATTACGCACGAGAGAGGAAATGGCCAAAGTCGATTGGAGAAACACATTAATGGGGAAGACAGCAGATCAGCCATGGCCGGCGCTATGCGCAAAATGCAGTAAAGTGTGGGACAGGCCAAAAAGAAAGTTAAAGGCAAAGTAAAAGCAAACGAGAAGGCATACAAGGAAGCACCCCCACCCCCACCCAACTCAACATCAATACTTAACACCCTCACTCTGCTTAGCGCTGCCATTACCTCCCCCCTGCTCAGTGCCACCACTCACGCCCCCCCCACTTAACACCTTCTCAATGTCACCACCAATCCTCCCCCACTCAGTGCCAATGCAACACCTGCTCAACATCACCACTACTCCATTCAGTGCCACCATTAACCCCAACCCCCAGCACTGGCACTAACCCCACCCAGCACCACCCTCCCCTCTCAGCACCGCCACTACCCTTCCCCCTCTCACCATTGTATGGGGGAGGGCACTCAGGATGCAGCCTGGAGGCGAAGGGGGCAGCGGCCCAAAAAATTTAGGAACCACTGGTCTCGATCACAAAAGAGAAGGCATTGGATTGGATGGATCTACCCTCAGATTCTGAAGAAGGTAGCTGTAATGATTGTGGAGGCATTGGTAATAATCTTCAAAAAATCAGTGGCCTCTGGCAGAGTTTCTGTGGACTGGAGGATCGCAAATGTCACTCCATTGTTTCAAGTCAAGTCAAGTTTATTGTCATCTGATTGTACAAGTACAACCCAATGAAACAGTGTTCTCAGGTCCTCGGTGCAAAACATGCAGGCACACAACCAGATGTAACATACATACAGACAAACAATACATATGTGGGATAAGTATTTCATTATACAAATAAATATCACTTCATGAAGAGGGGAGCGAGGCAGCAGAAAAGAAATTAGCCAGACAGATGTCAGTGGTTGGTACATTGTTGGAGTCAATTGTCAAGGATGTTGTTACGGAATGCCTGGAGGTGCATAAAAAGATAGGCCCAAGTCAGTATAGTTTCCTTAAAGGACAAACCTATTGCAATTTTTTGAAGCAGGATGGACAGGGGAGATGCAGTGGGTGTTGTGGATTTGGACTTTCAAAAGCCTTCGACAAGGTGCCACACATCAGGCTGGTAAACAAGATGAGAGCCCATGGAATTACAGGAAGGATACCAGCGTGGGCAGAGTATTGGCTGGTCGGCAGGAAACAGAGAGTAGGAATCAGGATCCTATTCTGGTTGGCTACCGGTTACCAGTGGTGTTCCTCAGGGGTCAGTGTTGTTGCTGCTTCTCTTTACGTTGTATATAAATGATTTGGATTATGGAATTGATGGCCTTGTGGCTAAATTTGCAGATGATACCAAAATAGGTGGTAGGCTGGGTGACACTGGAGCTATGGAAAGGCTACAGAGAGATTTGGATGGATTAGGAGAATGGGCAAAGAGGTGGTAGATAAAATACAATCCATCTGGTCAAGGAGACTTATCTGCCCTTAAACCATTCAGCTTTCCAAGCACCTTCTCCCTTGAAATAGTAACTGCACTCATTTTCCTTCCCTGATACCTTTTAACATCTGGCACACGGCTAGTGCCTTCCTCAGTGAAGACTGATGTAAAATACTCATTTAGTTCCTCTGCCTTGTCTCCCATTATTACATCTCCAGCATCATTGCCTCATGGTCTATCTTTTACTCTTTATATACTTTTTTTTATTAAAATTTTTTATTTTTCACACTATAAACCATATTGATCAAGATACATACATTTTCCTTCTTAAATATATACAGTGTCATTTTCTCCCCCCTTCCCTCCTCCCCTCCCTCCCTCCCCTCCCTCCCTCCCTACCTCCCCTCCCATTTATTTAAAGTTGAGAATATAAGATACATTAAACCCATCAAACAATGTTGTCACTCAATAAAAATAAACAAGAAATTCCACTGAGTCAGTTCTTTTCATTCTCTTCTCCTTCTGTCATTTTAGGTGGTAGATGTCCACGGTAGGTTTTCTCTATTATGTTTCATGTATAGCTCCCATATTTGTTCAAATATTGTAATATTATTTCTTAAATTATTTGTTATTTTTTCTAATGGAATATTCATTTCTATATACCATTGTTGTATTCTCAAGTTATCTTCTAATTTCCAGACTGACATAATACATTTTTTTGCTACAGCTAGGGCTATCCTAACAAATCTTTTTTGTGCACCATCCAAATCGAGTCCAAATTCTTTGTTTTTTATGTTACTTAGGAGGAAGATCTCTGGGTTTTTTGGTATATTGCTTTTTCTGATTTTATTTAATATCTGGTTTAGATCTTCCCAAAATTTTTTCATTTTCTCACATGTCCAAATTGCATGAATTGTTGTTCCCGTTTCCTTTTTTACAGCGAAAACATCTGTCTGATACTGTTGGGTCCCATTTATTTAACTTTTGAGGTGTAATGTATAGCCTGTGTATCCAGTTATATTGTATCATACGTAACCTCGTGTTTCTCATAGTTCCTGAGCATAACTTCTCCCATGTTTCATTCTTTATCTTTATGTTTAGATCTTGTTCCCATTTTTGTTTAATTTTACCATTTGTTTCCTCATTCTCCTTTTCTTGTAGTTTAATATACATGTTTGTTACAAATTTTTTGATTATCATTGTGTCTGTAATCACATATTCAAAATTACTTCCCTTTGGTAACCTCAGACTGCTTCCCAATTTGTCCTTCAAGTAGGATTTCAGTTGGTAGTATGCCAACACTGTATCGTGAGCTATATTATATTTATCCTTCATTTGTTCAAAGGATAATAATTTATTTCCCGAAAAACAATTTTCTATTCTTTTGATCCCTTTTTTCTCCCATTCTCTAAAGGAAAGGTTATCTATTGTAAAAGGGATTAGCTGATTTTGTGTCAGTATTAGTTTTGGAAGTTGGTAATTTGTTTTATTCCTTTCTACATGAATCTTCTTCCAAATGTTGAGCAGATGATGCAATACTGGAGAATTCCTACGTTGTACCAATTTTTCATCCCATTTATATAATATATGTTCAAGTATCTTCTCCCCTATTTTATCTAGTTCTAATCTAGTCCAATCTGGCTTTTCCCTTGTTTGATAAAAATCTGATAGGTATCTTAATTGTGTGGCTCTATAATAATTTTTAAAGTTTGGTAGTTGTAAGCCTCCTTGTTTTTACCATTCTGTTAATTTATCTAGTGCTATCCTCGGTTTCCCCCCTTTCCATAAAAATTTCCTTATTATTTTCTTTAACTCCTTGAAGAATTTCTCTGTTAAGCGTATTGGTAATGCCTGAAATAGGTATTGTATCTTTGGGAAAATGTTCATTTTAATACAGTTTATCCTTCCTATCAGTGTTAGTGGTAAGTCTTTCCAATCTCTAAGTCGTCTTGTAATTTTTTCATTAGTGGATAATAATTGAGTTTATATAGATGGCCGAGGTTTTTATTTATTTGTATACCTAGGTATCGCATTGCTTGCGTTTGCCATCTGAATGGTGATTCTTTCTTAAATTTTGAGAAATCCGCATTATTCATTGGCATTGCTTCACTTTTATTTGCGTTAATCTTGTACCCCAACACATCTCCATATTCCTTCAATTTCCTATGTAATTCTTTTATTGATATTTCTGGTTCTGCTAAGTATACTATAACGTCATCTGCAAATAAACTGATTTTATATTCCTTGTCTTTTATTTTTATCCCTTTTATTTTATTTTCTGTTCTTATCAGTTCTGCTAGTGGTTCTATGGCTAATGCGAACAATAAGGGAGATAGTGGCATCCCTGCCTTTTTGATCTGCTTAAGTTAAATTATTTTGATATATATCCATTTACTGTCACTCTTGCCAATGGCCCCTTATATAATGCTTTAATCCAATTAATATATTTCTCTGGTAAACTAAATTTTTGTAGTACCTTGAATAAATAATTCCATTCTACTCTGTCGAAGGCCTTCTCTGCATCTAAAGCAACCGCTACTGTTGGAGTTTTATTTCCTTCTACTGCATGAATTAAGTTAATAAACTTACAAATATTATCTGTTGTTCGTCTTTTTTTTATGAATCCAGTTTGGTCTAGACTTACTATTTTTGGTACATAATCAGATAATCTGTTTGCTAATAATTTAGCTATTATCTTGTAATCTGTGTTAAGTAGAGATATTGGTCGATATGATGCTGGTGCAAGTGGATCTTTCCCTGCCTTTGGTATTACTGTAATTATTGCTGTTTTGCACGAATCTGGTGAGCTTTGTGTTTTATCAATCTGGTTGATTACTTCCAGGAGGGGAGGAATTAATAAATCTTTAAATGTTTTATAGAATTCTATTGGGAGACCATCCTCTCCTGGTGTTTTATTATTCGGCAGATTTTTTATTGTCTCTTGTATTTCTACTATTTCAAATGGTTCTATTAATGTATTTTGTTCTTCTGTTTGTAATTTCGGTAGTTCAATTTTAGTTAAGAATTCATCTATTTTGCCTTCTTTCCCTTCGTTTTCAGTTTGGTATAATTGTTCGTAGAATTCTCTGAAATTTTCATTAATTTCCGTTCGATTATATGTGATCTGTTTGTCTTTTTTCCTTGATGCCAATACCATTCTTTTAATTTGTTCTGTCTTAAGCTGCCACGCTAGAATTTTGTGCGTTTTTTCTCCTAGTTCGTAATATTTCTGCTTTGTCTTCATTATATTTTTCTCCACCTTATATGTTTGAAATGTTTCATATTTTATTTTTTTATCTACCAATTCCCTTCTTTTAGTAGTGTCTTCCTTCCTTGCTAATTCTTTCTCTATATCTGCTATTTCCTTTTCCAACTGTTCTGTTTCCTGATTGTAATCCTTCTTCATCTTAGTTACATAACTTATTATTTGCCCTCTGATGAACGCTTTCATTGCGTCCCATAATATAAACTTATCCTTCACTGATTCCGTATTTATTTCAAAATACATTTTAATTTGTCTTTCTATGAATTCTCTAAAATCCTGTCTTTTAAGTAGCATGGGGTTTAATCTCCATCTATACATTTTTGGAGGATGTCCTCTAACTCTATTGGTAATATCAAAGGTGAATGGTCCGATAATATTCTAGCTTTATATTCTGTTTTCCTAACTCTATCTTGTATACAAGCTGATAATAGGAATAAATCTATTATTGAATATGTTTTATGTCTATCCGAATAATATGAATATTCCTTTTCCTTTGGGTGTTGTTTCCTCCATATATCCAAAAGTTGCATTTCTTGCATCGGTTTAATTATAAATTTGGTTACTTTATTCTTTCTGTTAATTTTTTTCCCAGTTTTATCTATGTTTGAATCCAAATTGAGATTGAAATCCCCTCCTATTAATATATTCCCTTGCGTATCTGCTATCTTCAGAAAAATATTCTGCATAAATTTTTGATCTTCTTCATTAGGCGAATATATATTTAGTAAATTCCAAAACTCCAAATATATCTGACATTTTATCATTACATATCTTCCCGCTGGATCTATTATTTCCTCTTCTATTTTAATTGGTACATTTTTACTGATTAATATAGCCACTCCTCTAGCTTTTGAGTTATATGACGCTGCCGTTACATGTCCTATCCAATCTCTCTTTAATTTCTTGTGCTCCACTTCAGTTAAGTGTGTTTCTTGCACAAATGCAATATCAATTTTTTCTTTTTTCAGTAAATTTAGTAGTTTCTTCCTTTTGATTTGGTTATGTATTCCATTAATATTTAAAGTCATATAGTTTAATGTAGCCATTTTATACTTTGTTTATCTTTCCCTTCCGTTTCCTCATCATCACCTTTCCTTCTCATCCATTTCTGCTTTCTTTCTTTGAACAGTTTATAAGACAACATTTTTAACACATCAAACATTCCCCTTATTCTCCTACCTAATATTTCTTTAACCCCATTGTCCCCTCCCCTTCCTGAGTTGCCCATTATCCCTTGTCGGGCAACCACATCTCCCCTCTCCATTTGGATTTGCGAATTCACTCGCAAGCGTCAACTGATTTTGCAGTGACCGTAATTTATCCCTACCCAGCCCCCCCAGAAAAGATTTCAATTTTTATATACAACAAAGGTCACTCTCTAAATTACCTCTTTACTCCTCTCTTCCCCTTTTTTTCCCTCATTAATTCTTCTCTATACACTATATATTTTCTTTTAAATGCACATACACTTATGTAATATATGTATTATATATGTATATAGTCCTATACACACGTCTTTTTAGTTCGCAGTCTTTTGTACTCTCGTTACACATCTTCATCTCTCAGTCTATTTTGTAATTGTTCTGCAAATTTTCGTGCTTCCTCTGGATCCGAGAATAGTCTGTTTTGCTGTCCTGGAATAAATATTTTCAATACCGGTGGATGCTTTAGTATAAATGTATACCCTTTCTTCCATAAAATCGCCTTTGCTGTATTGAACTCCTTTCTCTTCTTCAGGAGTTCAAAACTTATATCTGGATAAATAAAAATGTTTTGCCCTTTGTACTCCAGTGGCTTGTTGCCCTCTCTTACTTTCTCCATTGTTTTCTCCAGTACATTTTCTCTTGTAGTATATCTTAGGAATTTTACTAAAATGGATCTTGGCTTTTGTTGTGGTTGTGGTTTAAAGGCTAATGCTCTATGTGCCCTTTCTATTTCCATTTCTTGCTGTAGTTCTGGACATCCTAAGATCCTGGGGATCCAATCTTTTATAAACTCTCTCATATTCTTGCCTTCTTCATCTTCCTTAAGGCCCACTATCTTTATATTATTTCTTCTGTTATAATTTTCCATTATATCTATTTTCTGAGCTAACAGTTCTTGTGTCTCTCTAACTTTTTTATTAGATTCTTCTAATTTCTTTTTTAAGTCCTCTACCTCCATTTCTACTGCTGCTTCTCGTTCTTCCACCTTGTCCATTCTTTTTCCTATTTCTGATATGGTCATATCTATTTTATTCACTTTCTCTTCTGTACTGTTTATTCTTCTTCTTAAATCACTAAATTCTTGTGCTTGCCATTCTTTAAATGAATCCATGTATTCTTTAATAAGAGAAAATATATCCATTGTATTGCCTTTCCCTTCTTCTTCTATTTCACTGTACTCTTCCTCTTCCTCTTCTTCTTCCTCTGGGTTGGCCATCTGTTGTTTCTTTGTTTTCTTTTTCTTCTCTTCTTTCTTGTTTTCGTTGTCTTCTATGTTCTCCTCTTGCTGCTGCTGTTCTGTAGCTGTCATTGCTGCTGTGGAGATCGACTCCCCAGCTGGTCGCCCCTCCCGTCGGTGTGTTTTTTTTGCATGCGCGTCTACCGACCTGAAGGAGCGGGCTTCTCTCTCCACCGCGGGCCTCTTCGAACAGGTAAGGCCTTCTCCTTCTTCTTCCGTTGTCTTCTCTTCCTCTCTTCTTACCGTTGGTTTCGACTTTTCTTTTTTTGTCTCCATCTTCTTTCCACCTTTATATTCACTTTACTTTAATTTTTATTTTTGTGCCTTTGTGCTTACCTTTATTTTTTTCAACTTTTCTGGAGAGGGCTGGAGTTCACCGTCCGGCCACTACTCCATCACGTGACTTCCCCACCAAGAGATTTCTTTAGGCAGTCCTTGTACCTCTTCTTTGGTGCACCTCTTTCACGGTGGCCAGTGGAGAGCTCGCCATATAACACGATCTTGGGAAGGCGATGCACCTCCATTCTGGAGACATGACCTGCCCAGCGCAGTTGGATCTTCAGCAGCGTGGATTCAATGCTGTCGGCCTCTGCCATCTCGAGTACTTCGATGTTAGGGATGAAGTCGCTCCGATGAATGCTGAGGATGGAGCGGAGACAACGCTGGTGGAAGCGTTCTAGGAACCGTAGGTGATGCCGGTAGAGGACCCATGATTCGGAGCCGAACAGGAGTGTGGGTATGACAACGGCTCTGTGTATGCTAATCTTTGAGGTTTTTCAGTTGGTTGTTTTTCCAGACTCTTTTGTGTAGTCTTCCAAAGACGCTATTTGCCTTGGTGAGTCTGTTGTCTATCTCGTCGATCCTTGCATCCGATGAAATGGTGCAGCCGAGATAGGCCGCTGTAATTCCACTGAAATACCTACACATCTGACTTTCGTTTCTCCTTTTGTTAAATTCAGTCATACTGTGATCACTGCCCCCTGGTGGTTCCTTTACTCTAAGCACCTCTGGAGCATTACACAACATTGCTACTGATCCCCTCGTGGGCTCATCAATGAGCTGCTCTAAAAAGCCATCTTGCAGGCTTTCTACCAATTCTCCCTCTTGAGATCCAGTCCCAACATGGTTTTCCCAATCTGCTTGCGTGTTAATACCTCCCATAACGACTATAACATTGTCTAAATGACACGCCTTTCCAATTTACTGTATGTAATTTATTGTCCACATCCCAGCTACCGTTTGGAGGTCTGGATATTTTCACCATTTTTTGTTGTTGTAATATTTTATTTATCATTTTAAATACATTTAACAATCAGACCAAATACATCAAGAGACCCCCCTCCCCTCTATATGACCTATTAAACAGAGAAAAAACAAAGAAAAAGAAACAAGAAAGATCATCTCACTGTCAGTGCGTAGAGAAAAACACTTGGAGACACGATAATCCCACAGTGTTCAAATCTGTACTGGCTAGCCAGTAGCGATCGTGACCCTATATTGGCCAGTGAGGTGCCTATATGCTCTAAATAAGGCTGCCAGATTTTTAGGAAGGTATTCTATTCCTTCCTGAGATTGTATGTGACCTTTTCAAGTGGCATGCAGCTGTTCATCTCCGAAGATCATCCACCAACGTGTGGATGGTGAGTCAGACTTCCATGTTACTGCTATGCACTTCCTGGCCACACATAAGGCAATTTCTTTGAATTTAATTTGAGAACTAGTTACCAACCGTGGTAAAGTTCCCCAGAAGACAAAGCTCTGGGTCTACTGGGAAGGTGGCTCCCATGATCTTGTTTAGGGTGACACAGAGGACATACCAGAAGGGCCTCAGCTTTGTGCAAAGCCAGGTAGAACGTAAAAAAGGAACTTACCCCTACACCACACCTAAAACACATCTCTGATAATTCAGGTTTATATTGGTGTAATTTCTGCAGGGTGAGGTACAGCTGATGGAGAAAATTATAATGGACCAATCTATACCTGGCATTGATAGTAGCCAACAAACGTCCTTGACCTAGATCTGACCAGAGTTGTTCGTCAATTGTTGTGTCTAGGTCTGACTCCCATCTCACCCTAGACTTGTGCAATCCTGGGCTCTCACTCATCAATAAAAATTACATTCTTGAAATAAAACATATGCATTTCCTTCATGTAGTCATTTCTCCCTTGCCATTTCCTAACTCAACTCACAATGTTTCTACATCTGATCCTAAGTCACTTCTTTCTAATGATATAATGTTACTCCTTACCAACAGAGCCACGCCACCCCCTCTGCTTACCTGCCTATCCTTTCAATACACTGTGTATCCTTCGTCATTCGGATCCAATGACATCCATTCTTGAGCCGCGACTCCGTGGTGGCCACAACACTAATGTGTAGCTGTACTAAAAGGTCATCCACTTTATTTCTTTTGCTGCATGCATTTAAATACAAAACCTTTATCCCTTTATATGTGACACTGCATTCTTGTTGCATTGTAACATCACACTGGCTGCAGATTTGCCCTATCTGCCTGTCCTTCCACACAAACTCTCTCCCCCCCCCCCCCCCCCCCACCCAGGTGTCCTTACTTGTGCGCCAGCCACCTCTTCCTCTTCACTTTGGCTCTAGTTTAACTCCCCCTCTCCCCCACTGCATTAACAAACCTCCCTGCCCAGTTTCCCTCGAGATCAGGTGTCACCCACTTGTACAAGTCACTCCCCTTCCCCAGAAGAGATTCCAATGATGCAAGAACTCGAAACACTGCCCCCTGCCCCATCTCCTCAGCTGTACGTTGGTCTGCACTGTCTTCCTGTTCTGACCTTCCCCAGCAAACGGCACCTGGAGGAATCCAGAGATGACCACCTTAGAGGTCCTGCTCTTCAGCCTCTTTCCTTGCTGCTTAAACTTACTTTGCAGGACCTCTACTCCACTCCTGCCTATGTCATTGGAACCAATATGTACCACGACCCTACCCTCCTCCTTAAGAATATTTTGTGCCTGCTCAGAGTCAACCTGGTCCCGAGTGCCCAGGAGACAACACACTACCCTGGAGTCTCTTTTTGGGGCTGTAGAGTCTCTTAGTAGTTCCCCTGACTATTGAGTCCCCGATGACTATCATTCTCCCTGACCTCCCCTCCCTTCTATGGCTCAGAGCCAACCACGGTGCTATTGGTCTGGCTGCTGCCTGGCTCAGATTGGGCATCCCCCCCCCTCAGGAGTATCCAAAGGGGTAAAGTTGTTGCTGAGGGAAATGGCCACAGGGGCTCCCTGCACTGCCTGAATGTTCCCTTTCCCTCTCCTATCATCCAGCTGCCCTCCCCCTACCTCCTAGGTGTAATTGCATCCACGTAATTCCTGCCTATCACCCCCTCAGCCTCCTGAATGACCCAGAGTTCGTCTAACTCCAGCTCTGTCAGTCTGTAAAGATTTGCAGTCGGATGCATTTCTCACAGACGAAGTCGTCAGGGATAGATAGTGTTGGGGGGACGTGGCAAGATGGCGTAAGGATCAGACGTGCCTTCCAGTCCTCTCCTGACTCTATCTTATTGTTTTGTCTAGAAATGCCCGTTAAAATTCTTTAAAAGTTTAGATAACTTCAGTGCTGTTAATTTAACTTATGATGGTACAATTGGTGGAAAAGAGCAAAAAAAAAACGACAACAGATCATCAAAAAACTACATTTTCCAAAAGTTCAAGTTTTGGAGCCTACCTACAGGAAAGACACCGGGACTCAGCCTGAAATGGATCCCAGGAGAGAGGTACAGCTTTTGGATGTAGAGATCAATGTTACATCGGTAGAGCCCTCTAAAGAGGGGGCCAAACAGCCTTTAAAATAAAGAGTTACTCAGGTTCGCACATGTCCAGTAGCATCTGATGGCAATGTTATGAATGAACCACTTGTAGTAACATCAGTTGAAGTACCGGCTGGGGAAAGGCATTTGTCAACTGTAGAGGTGGCGCTGCAAACTGCACCTCTTGAGATAAAAGAACCTATACAACTTGATGTACTGGGAGAAATTAATACATTATGGACTGGGGGAAATCCCGGCCAGCGTCCTCCAGTCACTGCTGGAAAGGCTGTGGCTGGGGTTTCCACACGCAGCTATACTACAAGGAAGGCAACCAGAATGAAGGAAGCAACAGAAGACCCTTTGGTTATGCAGAAGAAGCAGGAATCTGTTGAGCCAAAATCTCTTCCAATTGAAAAGATTCTTGTGAATCTTGAATCTAAATTATCTTATACAATGCAGGGATTATCTAAGATTATGACTGAACTTGGTACTAGGTTCAATACTCTGATGGAAATAAATTCTCAACAGATGGCTGAGTTTGGAGCTTCTAAGCTTGAAGTGAGAGATAAATTTAATTTGTGTGAAGAAGATATAGACGAAATACGAGATCAAGTTTCAGATATGACCAAAATGGTCGAAGATTTACAAACTCAAAATAAAAATTTGGTGAAAAAGATTGATTATTTGGAAAACCAATCCAGACGGAACAATATAAAGATTATTGGTTTGCCGGAAGGAATGGAGGGACCAGACCCAAGAAAATTTTTTACTGAATGGATTCCCCAGGTGCTGGGTGAAGAACATTTCCCGGAAGGTATAATACTGGAACGTGCTCACAGAGCCTTGCAAAGAAGACCTATTTCAGGTCAAAGTCCAAGACCTGTTTTGGTTTGTTGCTTGAATCATTTCGACAGAGAAATAATTTTACGAGTGGCTATTAGAAATGCACAACAGAGAAAATCACCCTTGATGATTCAAAATAATTGAGTTTTCTTCTATGCGGATTTGAGTCAAGAAGTTATGTTCCAATGATGGAAATTCAACTCTGCTAAAGAGTTGTTGTGGAAGAAAGGTTATAAGGCAACCTTTAGATATCCAGCTGTTTTGAAGGTTTTTCAAGATGGTTACCAACCAAAGTTCTTTGATTCTCCAAAGGAAGCTATAGCATTTGCTCAAGAGCCGCCAATTACTCAGTTTCAACAGAGACGTAGTCCGCCGCGATCTCTAAGGAGACAAGAGATGGAAGAAAAGAGCTCCAAGAAGGAATGGTTGTAATGGTGACTCGGCAGTTGGAGTTGATTAAAAGAAGAGTTGTTCTTTCTTTTTCTAATGTTTTTGTTAAAAAAAGGAATATTAAATAATGATGATGTTAGTTTAAGATGAAGTGAAAGTTGGGGGAGAGAACTGGATAGGCATTACTTCCTGAAAGTCATCTGCTACGTGTGAGTTATCTCACACCCATTTTTTTTTTGGGAGTTACCGCATTGCGCAGTTTAGACGGGAGGGGGTATTTTTAACCTCCTACCCATTTTTTTTCCTTTTTTTTGTATTATTAGATTAAAGAGTGAAGGGGTTTTTTTTTGTGTTTATAAAAAAAAAGCATAAGAAAGTATTTGATTGTTTAAAAAACTAAAAATTGATGTGTTTTTTTTGTAAAGTTTATTCAGTAGATAAGGAATATTTGAAATTTAAATGTGAATGGGATGGATGTTTTTTTTAATATTTTTTCTTTAACTTTAAGGTGAAAGGAGTGGTAATTCTGGTGTATATTATTTTGCTATTTTAGTTATAGAACGAAGGGAATAATGGTGAAAGTTATAAATTGAATTGTACAATTCTTAATGAGGCTTGAATTTTGTTTGTGGTTTATGCTCCATTTGTTGAAGATATAGATTTCGTTGTAGATGTGTTTTTATTATTTGGATATCTGAATTTTAACGTAATGATTGGGGATATTTAAATGTGGTATTGGAGCTTTTATTGGATAATTATTTAAGAGTAAAAGGGAAAAATGGTGGAAGAGTACTAAAATTGAATTGTACAATGCTTAATGAGGTTTGAATTTTGTTTTAAGATGGTGGTTTATGTGACTAATATGATGATAGATGTGAAGTTAGTTGATATTTGGTGAAGGTTTATCTCTATAGAGAAAGTTTTTTTTTTCATCTTTTTTTTCTCATGCTACAATTTTTTTTAAAGAATTGATTATTGTTTAAGAATTTTTGATAGACAATGTTACTAACTTTACTAATTTTTTATATTAAGTTTGAGTTAAATATATGTTTCATCTTAACTCTGTTTGTTAAATATATGCATTTAAGTTTGATTTAAATATGTTTTTTAAGTCTGATATCTTAGTATTAATTACTTTTCTTTTTGTTAGTATTTTAATCGGTTATGTTTTTGTTTTTTTTTGTAAGTGGTTTTTTTTCTCACATATATTATTAACTTTATTAATTCTTCACTCTTTATTTTGGGGGGAAAGGGGGGTTGGACTAATTTGAGTTGGGTTAGTAATGTGTAATAATTATTGGGGAGGGTATAGTTTATTTAGATTACTGATATTGTATTGTAATTTTATTATTTTATTCTTAATTTTTTTTTAAAATGTAATCCTATATGTTATTCATGTTATAAAATCTTAAAGTTTAAAAAAAAGGGATAGATAGTGTTGGCTTCCCTGACTATCCACATTCTGCAAGAGGAACATGTCCCTCTTTGGTTGCCATTCCCACTGTCTGTCAAGGAGGAAAGAGTTAGTAAAAACTGATCATATCTTACCTCAACTCTTATACCTCCTCCTCACTGGAGACTCTTGAACCAAATTTCCATTCCTACACTGGGCCACTCACACCAAGGCCGCTCCAACAATGGCCGCTTGACTTGTGCCTGCTTCACTTCTGTTTGTTCCTATGGATGGATCGCAATCTGATTGGCCTACTAAAGCGCCGAGCCCCGCAAATGTTCCTCTTTCATCTCTTCTCCCCGATCTGTGCGGAACTCTCTTTCCTGGAGAATTGATTAGTCCGTTAAATATGGGCAACCTTAATCTTCACTTAGAATGTACAAATTAAATTGGCAAAGACAGTTTTGAGATTCATGGAGTGGAATCAGAATAGTTTCTTCAATGAGGAAACTATTAGGAAACATGCCATTTTAAATCTGGTCATGTGTAATGAACCAGGATTAATTAATGGTTTAATTATGATATATCCTCTGGAGACTAGTGATCACAACATCAGAGTACTCTGTAATGGAGAGAGTGGAGAGCTCTAAATTCCTTGGATTTCACTTAACTAGTAACCTATTGTGGACACACGTCTCCTCACTTATCAGAATTTATTGATAGGAACAAGTCACGAAGTTCAATGTTTTGCAGCAGCGTTACAGTGCAAACCTTCACATTACAACCATCTTATAACATTACTATAAAAAGAGTAAAAATAACAGTGCACGAAAGTCAGGCCGTGTCTTTGGTTCATTGGTTATCCAGGAATCTGATGGCAATGGGGAAGAAGCTGCCCTTGTGCTGTTGAGTGCTCATCTTCAGGCTCCTGTACATTTTCCTTTTAGCAGAGGGAAGAGGGCATGGCCTGGGGAATGGGGGTCTTTGAGGATAGAGCCTGCTTTTTGAAGTCACCGCCTCTTGTAGATGTCCTCGATGAAGTCTGGTGCTTGTGATGTCTCAGGCCAAGTTAACCCTATAGAGTTTTTTCTTGTCCTGAGAGTTGGCACCTCCATACCAGGCAGTGATGCAACCAGCCAGAATGCTCTCCATGGTACACCTGAAGGAAGTTTTCAACAGTTTTCGGTGGCATACCGAATCTCCTCAGCCACCTCACAAAGTATAGCCGTTGGTGAGCTTCCTTTTTTTTTTAAATTTTTTTATTTTTCACACTATAAACCATATAGATCAAGATACGTACATTTTCCTTCTTAAATATATAGTGTCTTTTTCTACCCCCCCTTCCCTCCTCCCCTCCCTCCCTCCCCTCCCATTTATTTAAAGTTCAGAAAATAAGATACATTAAACCCGTCAAACAATGTTATCACTAAATAAAAATAAACAAGAAATTCCACTGAGTCAGTTCTTTTCATTCTCTTTTCCTTCTGTCATTTTAGGTGATAGATGTCCACAGTAGGTTTTCTCTATTGTGTTTCATGTATGGCTCCCATATTTGTTCAAATATTGTAATGTTATTTCTTAAATTATATGTTATTTTTTTCTAATGGAATACATTTATTCATTTCTATATACCATTGTTGTATTCTCAAGTTATCTTCTAATTTCCAGGCTGACATAATACATTTTTTTGCTACAGCTAGGGCTATCATAACATTGGTGAGCCTCCTTTGTGATTGTGTCAATTTGGAGGCCTCAGGATAGTCAGGAAGGCACAACAGGGACTGCACTTCCTGAGAAGACTGAAGTGGGTAAGGCTATTGGCCACCATCATGTCAACCTTCTACAGGAGCTCTATCGAGAGTGTGCTGGCTGCCTGCATCACAGTGGGTACCATTGCTGCAGAGAAATGGATCGGAGGTCCATCCACAGGACTATAAGAATGGCATAGAGGATCATTGGAGTCTCCCCCCCACCATCATTAACATGATTTACCAGGATCGTTGTCTGAAGAGGGCATGCAAAATCAGTGAGAACCCCTTCCATCCCATCAGGGAAGAGATACAGGAGTATCAGAGCTAGCACCACCAGCTTCTTTCCACATGCAGTGAGGGTGCTGAACGACCAAAGGAACTCCTCACACCAACTATCTGATACTCTCATATTCGTGAAACAATATTTATTTATTTATTGTATAGGTTAATAGTTGTCCTGCAAATGTACTGTATGCACGTTATGTCTGGTTGCGCGTCTGCGTGTTTTGCACCGAGGACCGGAGAACGCTGTTTCATCGGGTTGTACTTATGCAATCAGATGACAATAAACTTGTCTTGACTTATTCCCTTTGAGAGGAGAAACTAAGGACTGAAACTGTCTTCAACTTAAATTAAGGCAACTATGAGGGCATTGGCTATGTGGACTGGAAAGCAGGATTTTAAAAAAGTAAAAAAATATATAGAATGTAAGACAACAAAGAAAAGATGTTACAAATATAAGTAGGAAATTAACTCTTCTCATTATACCAGGTATGATCATAGTAAACACACTCAGAAATGCTGGAAGAACTCAACTAATCTCGCTGTACCGATGTTTTGGGCCTGAGTCCTTCTTCAAGGATTAAGCCAAGGACAGGAAGATATCAGAATAAAGCAAAAACTTTAACTTTTGTCTCCCGTAAGGCAGCTACTTTGTCCAGCACCCCTCACGGAAACCTACAGCATCTGGTGTTCCTCGACGGTCTCCCCTCCAAGAACCGACCAGTCCTGGGCTAAAGACTGAAGAATGGTGGGGGAGGAGTCCAGACCAGGTTGGTGTTCATTGCTGTTAAAGTTATTGCATTGAACCATCTGGCACAGCTTATCAAGAGAGATTCTGATAAAAAAGTCTCTTCTCTTGGGGGGTATCTTCAACTGCATGGCATTGTTTAAAGAAAGAGGGACCAACAAATTAAGTTTAAGATGCGATTTTGGTCGCCTAACTGCAGGAAGGATATCAGTAAGATTGAAAGAGTGCAGAGAAGATTGACTAGGATGTTGCCTGGACATCAGGAACTGAGTTACAGGGAAAGGTTAAACAGGTTATCACCTGGGGTGTAGAAGAATGAGGGGAGATTTGATGGATGTATGCAAAATTATGAGTGGTGTGTTTAGAGTAAATGCAAGTAGGCTTTTTCTACTGAGGGTAGGTGAGATACAAACCACATGTTAAGGGTGAAAAGGGAAAAGTTTAAGGGGAACTTCTTCACACAGAGAGTGGTGGGAGCGTGGAACAAGATGCTAGCTGAAGTGGTAAATGCAGGCTCAATTTTCACATTTAAGAAAAATTTGGTCAGATCCATGGATGGAAGGGACTAGGCAGAATAATAGCTCAGCTAGAAGGGCCTGTTTTCTGTACTTTAATGTTCCGCGTTTCTATGAATTTGTCCTCTTGAAGGCTGTGAATCTTTGGCTTTCTCTACTTCAGAGAGTTTTGGAGATTGAATGGTTGGGTGTGAATTGGCCTCCCTGTGAATTTCTGATAGCTTGCAGCCATGGAAAGTTTAGATGATGTCTATTGACTGTCTCTTCGTACCCACAACAAAACTGCACAAGTTGATCATTTTGACCAGGTTCCCTTTGATGACAGTGCACACAGCTGCCGTGCCCCAGAGCACACTGGGATTCCCTTCTTCAATCTTTCTGCTTCTCATCCTTCTTTCAAAATGTCCCCGACCTTTGGTCTCCCACCCGGAACCCAACGATGACAATATCTGTTTGATAACGTCTGGTAAAAATTGATTCTTGCTGCAGGAAAGGTGATACATAAATGTAAATTGTTGTACCATTTCAAGATCGCAGTTTAATGTTCTGGACCATCTGGGTGGCATGATTGGCACAAAGCACCAGCAACCGGGGTTCGAATCCAGCGCTGTCTGTAAGGAGTTTGTACGTTCTCCCCGGTGTCTGCGTGGGTTTCCTCCGATTTTCTCCCACCGTTGTAGGTTAATTGGAAATGATTGGGCAGCACAGGCTCGGAAGACAGAAGGGCCTGTTACCATTCCATATGTCGGATCTCAAAGAGGTCAGGAAAGGTGGAATTCTAGTAAGTAATTTGTACTGAAACCGCCATACACTCAGTATGGAGCAGGGAGAGATTTAGAGCAAATGCATTTACTAAATTATTAACACCATTATTATATACATACATTATTTTGACATTACAGTCAGCGGCAGATATCCATGCATTACCAAGCTACTCAAACAAGTAGAAACATGCAGTGCAATAAAACCACTTGTATCTTCGAGGATGCATGGGGAGCAGAATCCCATTGCAGTCTGTCCTCGTCTCTGTTATTGCAAGGAAGAGACTTCTGTGGCAACACCCAAATGCACCCTGCACCGACGTGCTTGCTTGGGGACAGGACTGGGAGGCTGTCCCACCCATATCCTGCAAGAATGCCTCCAAGAGAACCAAGGCCATTTCGAAAGTGGACAAAGTCGACCTTCAAGGATGAAGGAGTGAATTCTTCCTGAGTTCTGCTTGAATAGTTTCCTTAAGCAGCCAGTTTGTTTGGAGGATGCAGGCGAGAGCGAGGACGAGAGTTATTCCAGGGAACCAGTTACTTTGAGGTGACTCCCAGTAGCAATTTCATGTGCTCGTATACTACATAGCTGATGCTGACAGCAGGCACAACCTTCAAGAAGTTGGGTGCCATCCCTCGGTAGAGGCCAAACAAGCCCTCCCCTCGCACGATTCTGCCGCACTGCTGCAACATGCTCAGCTCTGGCTCCCCTTTGACCACGGCTGGAGAAAGAAGAGATGGACTGTGTTATTTGCCACACACTAGACATAGTCAGGTTCTATCCCAGGACACTGTCTTCCTTCCCTGGACCGTCTCCCTTCCTCTGGACCCTGTCTGTCTGTCTGAATCCCTTCCTCTGGACCCTATCTCCCTTCCCTAGACCCTGTCCGTCTCCCTTCCCTGGATACTGTCCATCTCCATTCCCTGGACACTGTCTCCCTTCCCTGGACACTCATCCTATCCAATTAACACTTTTTGGCTGTCGATCTGGTCTCTTCCTCAAGCTATATGTTCCACACAATAGCACACAGATGAGTAGAGTGCACCCATTGCTCACCTGCTACACCCTTAGTTGGCTTGATGTCAGATCTGGGAAACTATTGAATCTGCGTAAAACACTCTCTGGAACCATATTCATTCAATATTCACCAATATGCAGACCAGGCTTGTGTGTGTTCATGCTGGGAGAATGAGCTCCAGGAGTTTGTGCCTCTGAAGTATGTGTGGGGGCTGAATGCTCGGATGGCACGGTTAGCATAGCAGTTAACACAATGCTATTACAGCACCAGTGACCCAGGTTTGAATTCAGTGCTGTCTGTAAGGAGTTTGTACATTCTGCCCGTGTCTACATGGGCTTCCTCCCACCGTTCAAAATGCACCAGGCAGTGTAGGTCAATGGGTGTAATTGGGTGGCACAGGCTAGTGGGCCAAAAGGGCCTGTTACCGTGCTGTATGTCTGTCTGTCCATTAACTGGAGGTTACAATATCCAATTGGTAAATTTAGGTTTATTTGGATCAAAATGTTAAAGGGCATTCAGGATTTGAACTCATTAAATTCTTTGCTAGAAACCATGTTGCAAATTATCTCTGTACTATGTGGGTTTGAATCCAGCGCTAGCTGTGAGGAGTTTGTACGTTCTCCCCATGTCCAGGTACTCTAGTTTCAACCTGCCATGTACAGGGATTGGTAGATGCTGGATAAGTGAATTTTCTGGTTGCCTGAGATTCTCTGTTGCATGAACAGAGAACTAATGGCGAGGCGCACCAATTTTAAACCAGTATTTTTTAAAAACATTTATTTTCTGCAATTTTTTTTGCCGGTTGCTTGAATTCTGGATAACGGATATTACTGAAACTGCCTCACTTCCCAGTATCAGTGATTTGTCTCTGAGATCCACAGCAAACTGTGATAGCGATGAATTCACGCCTGGTGGTCTGAACTCACACCTTGAGCTTGCATCCTGGTGCGGATGAGAGCCAGTGGATAGCTTGCCAATTGACCACAGCTACTGGAGATGGTGCCACAACCAAGAAGGGCAAAGACTCCGGGGTCAGTTTTCTCCTGACCGTACTTCTGTAAGTACAGATTCTTCACGCTCTGGCATTGAAAGAAAGAAAACATGTGAGTGAGAGAGAGTGGGGGGGGGGGGGAAGAGTGGGAGAGGGAGGGAGAGTGTGTGTGTGTGTGTGTGTGTGTGTGTGTGTGTGTGTGTGCTTGTGGCATCACTGAGGAATAAATCCTCTCACACAGGTACAGTAATAGAAACCAGGGCTTCTGCCCATTCTCCCTCCTGCATGCCATTGCCACACATCGTCAGCATCTTGACTTATACTGCTGTCAGCTGAAGGAAAGCTTCACAGGATGTTCTCCGAAATGAGTCACTGGCGCAACTGGGTAGGCAGCCTTTCAAAACCTGGGCTGTGTGTCATATTCTAGGACCCAGGTGCCATTCACAAGTATCAGTTGGCAAAAATTGAGTTTATTAATACCCAATTAATAATAATTCAGTAGCAGAGGCAAGGAGTGGAACGTGGCATGAAACACCCGCACACACATGAATGCACGCACAAGACACACAGACAAGTGCGCGCACACGTGAAAGACGAGCCAGCAAGTTCTATGAGGGAATACTACTGCCAACCGCTGCAGAAACAATGTGGCTCCAAACTGATGCAGGGTGAGGGAGGGTGGTAACAAAAGAGTTTCCACAGCAGCAATTGGTACTGAATTGATTGGTAAAAGAGCCAGACAACTTGGGCACAGAAATGCATGCATAGCCAATGGAATGCTCCCTTTGCGATTGAGTCTGTGTGTGCAAGTACAGAAGAGGGTGAGTGGGGTACTGGTGGGGGGATGGGGGGGGAAGAGCTGTCAGAGACTCAGATGTGCTGGTCCATGTTTGTTTCAGGAGTCGGTTGAGGGGGTGGTCAGTGATTCTAGGGTGAATGGTCCTGGTTGAGTTGCTGATATGGTGGGGGTGGGCAAGGAGGGGGATAGGATGGTGGAGAAGGAAAACCTGGGGGATTTGTTGGTTTGTGGTGGGGTGGGGGGGGGGTGGTCAACTGACTGAGATCAAGCTGGAGACTAGTACTCTGATGGGATGCAGCAAACAAGGATGGATGAGAAATAACCCTTGGACTTTGGGCTGGCACGGTTAGTGTAGCAGTTAGTGCAGCGCCAGTAACCAAATCTGGCGGTGTCTGTAAGGAGTTTAACGTTCTCCCCATGTCTGCTTGGATTTCTTCTAGGTGCTCTGGTTTCCCCCACCCTTCATATAGGGGGGTTGTAGATTAATTGGGAGGCACAGGTTTGTAGGCCATAAAGCCTGTTACTGCACTGTATGTATTGCCTTGACTGGTGATGTTCCACTTTGTGCCATAAAGTTATAGTTGTCCCAGGACTGAACAACAATCGATGCTCCCTGAACAAAGTGCACATGGAAGTAAGTTCCGGTTCAGGGTGAGGCAAAACGACCTGAAAATTATTGTTGCATTTCACTCCAGCTCATTTATTTTCAACCACGTCATGTCCGTACGGACGCACCAGGTAATCTGATTTCAAGGCAACAACCACTCATTAATTCCAGTCTCCATCAACTTGAGTTTTGAATGGTTGATCTCTGCTCATGGTGAAAGGAGACAGGATGGTGATTGTCCTCTGACATGGTTTAAAACACTTCGCGGTTCCACTGAGAGAACCGAGCCAACTGCGTGGGCATGAGCTCACGGGACGTACTTGGGACACACAAGGGAAATCTTTCCTCTCTTTTGAGACTTACTTCGTAGACAGCAAGGTCGATGCCAGCATAAGGAATGATGCCAATGGCATTTGGGATGTAACCTTTGAAAAAAGCACGAAGGCCTTCGTTCCTCAGCATATTCTGGGCACAGTGGAAGATTCCCTTGTACTGACCGCTCTTCCCGAGCCCCATCCTGATCTTCAGAACCTAGACGAGCCAAAGATTATGGGAAGAACGTTGGTAAAATGAGAGAAAAGGGGTCAAGAGGACCGAAGAAAAACATGCAATTATGTCACCCTTTCTGTGAACATGAGATGTTCTAATGTGATTCTTAACCAAGTGATGGAAACCGTTATGAACTAATAACCCTTTTAAATTTTGTTAGGGACTAGAAGGACTTTGTTAGCACTAACACAGAAACAGCAGTGGAAAATCCAGACAATGGTAAATTCAAAATAATAGTTTTTTAAATTAAACTATTAATACATAACATTTCTTACTTAACTCTAAATTTAAGTTATGTGCAAATGTAGGGTTAGGGTGTAATAAAATTTCACTTCAGCATCATGCGAGAAGGACTGAAATTTTCAGTTCAGAAATAATTATAAAATAATTATAAAGCACTTTTAAACATTATATCTTCAGGCCTCTTTCAACTCACAATTCTTTCGATGAGTCATCCTTGAGAGATATTCTTTAAGCAGAAGGGACCATCTTCTGACCCACCAGTGTACCTCCTGCAAAGAGGAGAATACGAGTCCTGTCTTCCCAGGATCAAATCTTCTTTTGAATGCAGACTTTGAAATCTGTTTTCCCAAATGACAAGACTGCCCTCTTTATCAGAAGGAGGTTTCTCTTTTGAAATCTACTTCTTTTGTGTTCTCCTTTTGTTAGGAGTAACAACTTCTCCCCTTCTGTTTGGAAACAGTGCTGCTGTTCAGTTCTGCAATCTTAACGGAACGGTGAGTTTCTTTGTCTCACATTTCAAAAATATATTGTTGCCAAATCTCTGGTGTCAAATGGTATGTGACATCATTTCTGTCTTTGAAGTTCATGAGTTCTTTTGACACGATGTGCTAAAAGTATTCAAGACCACTTATGCCTCCGTGAGGTCTGCTCTCCTCAGAGCCAAAACGGCCGTGCATTTACACAGGTGTTTATGAACTAACACTATCTCAAAAACCATCACAAATCATCTTCTGACTCCAACATCAATCAGCTGTCATTTTTGCCTCAAACTGGCTTCTGTCTTCTATCTCAAAGAACCAGGCGTGTTTAAAATGTTAATGTATTGTCTTTGTGCCCCTGTATCCACCCAAAACTAACTTATTAAACCTTATCTAAATAAAATATGGTTTTAACATTAAACTAAGGATTAATATTAACACAGGTCTGTTAAAAAACAGAGCAGCCAACTCAAACACTGCGCTGGTATCTGGCCGCCTGTCTTCACTGCTGCCCCACGACGCCTAGCGCCAATACCGACCCACGACGCCTAGCGCCAATACCGACCCACGACGCCTAGCGCCAATACCGACCCACGACGCCTAGCGCCAATACCGACCCACGACGCCTAGCGCCAAGACCAAGAAGCCATCAGTACCTGTGGCAATGGTGCAAGGCCCTCAACCACCTATCCCAACAGTGATCCTAACAAGCCACCTTCATGAACTCCATCTCCCCTCCTGAACGAAATGTACAGACACCAAATCATGAGCAATGAGAAAAGATTATGGTTCCCGATTTCATTTCTGGACGCCTTTCCCCGAACCTTAAAGCTCCGATCCTGTGCCTTGAATTCCAAACGTCTCTTGAACCCATTTTATCAATGTAGAAAGCAAAAAATTACGCAATTAGGGAACGGACAGAAAGGTTGAAACCCTTTTTTGTCTTGAAGCAGGGTTTCGACTGTAAATGTTAATGACCTGACCTCCCTTAAGGGATCTGCCGAGTTCCTCCACAAGCACGTTTTCTGCTCTAGAATTCAACATCGGCAGCCTCTTGTATCTTTCTGTCAATATCCACCTCCATTGATTAACCAATTCTGTTCAAAAATCCTTGATCGAACCCCTTCTTAATCAGGCCACACAAGTGTAACTTAGGATGGCTCAACTGTCTCAAGTTCCAGCACTCTGGGTTCAATCCTGGGCACTCTCCAACCCGACGGCATTAACATCAACTTCTTTGGTTTCTGTTAGGCTCCTCCCCTGTCTCCTTCTCTTCCCCGTCCCTTTGTCTCCTTTCCTCCAGCTCTCCACCCCCTTCCCACACCATTCAGAGAGCTACTTCACTTCTCAGCTCTTCTCTCTTCTGCCTCCCTCTCCCTCTTGCCTGTGCTCCTCCCCCTGCCTCCTTTTTATTCGGGCCCCTGCCTGCTCTTTGCTCATACCCTGAAGAAGAGCTCAGGCCCAAAACATTGGTTATGTATCTTTTTCTTTGCTACATAAAGAGCACTGCAGGACTTGCCGAGTTTTTCCAACATTTGTCTTGTTTAACTCAATCCTGACCCGTGTTGCTCTCTGCGTGGAGTTTTCACGTCTTCCCTGTGATCACGGGGGTTTTCCTCCCACGTCCCAAAGACATGCAGACTGAGTAGTTATTTGGCCTCATGTCCAGGTGTCGGAAATGTGGAATCGGTATCAGGCCATGGTTGAGGGGTCAGCATAGATTTGATGGGCTGACAGGCCTGTTTCTTCATTCTACCACTGTAATGTGATCGCTCCTGACAACTACAAAACTCTGATTATTCAGCACCCTTGGGACTTTAACAGTGCCGCATCTGCAACTTTTTCGAACTATTGCATTCAATATTCATAACCCAACTCATTTTAATTTTGTTTTAGTTGAGACATGACACATTATTATAATAAATTTCCCAGCAAAGTTTAAGTAGAGCACACAAACCAGGACCCTGGTCACAGCAAGAACCAGGCGCCAAGCCATCAGGATTTCCTCATGGTTGGCGTTTTCCTGAAGGTTGTGCCGGAAGCACTAGAACGTCCAACTCGTTTACCTCCATCGGAAAGATGAGTGTCTGGCTGGTGACTCCCGCAAGAGATCCTGCCACAAAGCGCTCGTGCACCTCCAGCGTGGACTTCTGGGTAAGGAAGATCTTCTTGTACTGTTTGAGGTGGGGGGGGGGGGGGAGAAAAAAAAGAAAACCTGAGAGGCAGGCTATCCACTTGATAGAAATTCACCCATTGGGATTAGAAGGGGAAGAGAGGTGGCTCTATTTGGAGAGTTCCTCCAGAGGGCCAGCACAGCTGGAATGGGCCAAGTATACTCCCTTCTTTTGGGCTTCTACAAAATGACCAGCATATCTGGTGGGGGAGCATAGTTCTGAAGCTCCTGGGAACACTCTGTATGTCCCAGATTTCTTGATTGTATTTTCAAAGCTTTGTTCTCTGTTATCTGGAAAAATAGCAGCCAACATATAGGAGCAGGAGTCGGCCGTCCGGCCCATCAAGCCCGCTCCATCAGTCAATGAGATCATGGCTGATGGGATGATAGGCTCATCTCTGCTTACCTGCCATTTTCCCCATATCCTTCAATTACCTTAAGGTGTAAAAATCTATCCAACCTTGTCTTAAATATATTTACTGAGGTCACCTCCACTGCTTCAATGGGCAGCGAATTCCACAGGTTCACCACCCTCTGGGAAAACCAGTTCCCCCTCATCTCCATCCTAAATCTACTACCCTGAAGCTTGAAGATGTATCTTCCAGTTCTCGTCTCCCCCACCAATGAAAACAACTTACCTGCTTCTATCTTATCTACACATTTTTCATAATTTTAAATGTTTCTATAAAATCCCTCTTATTCTTCTAAATTCCGGCAAGTACAGTCCAAGGCGACTCAATCGTTCCTCATAGGCTGACCCCCTCATCTCTGGAATCAACCTGGTGAACCTCCTCTGCACCGCTTCCAAAACCTTCCTCAAGTAAGGAGACCAGAACTGCATGCAGTGCTCCAGATACAGCCTCACCAGTACCTCGTACAGTTGCAGCTCTTAAATTTAATCCTTTTAGCAATGATTTGCCTTCTTGATAACCTGCTTCCCCTACAAACCAACCTTTTGCAATTCATGCACAAGCTCTGCTCGGCCACATGCTGCGATCACTTGCCATTTAAGCAATAATCTAATCGTCCACTCTTCCTTCCAAAGTGGATAACCTCACATTTACTGCCATTGTCTTCCATCTGCCAGGCCCTCGCCCACTCACTCAACCTATCTGCAGACTCTCCATATCCTCTGCACAATTTACTTTTCCACTCAATATGCACAGAAGGATCCCATAAAGAGCAACAGGATAGTGACACCATCATCTTCCTCATCAAGCCATAGACGTTGGCCCCAGGGAACACTCCTTCTAAACTTGACTATGGGGTCTCTCAAGTCCAGTCAAGAGAGCAAGCGACACCATCTCTTCATATCTCCCGTCCCAGATGGCAACTGCAGTGCCAGCCTGCGTTTGTGCTCCCATCTCTGGAGTGAGACTTGAGACACGACCCACCGACTCAGAGTCGACAGTGGGACATACTGAATTAACAGCTGGCACTCGGACGGAAAATCTGACCAAATACCTCATCACTTCTTTTCATAATATTTTGAACTACATTTGTTTGACAGAAAGATCACCTGAAACTTGCCTCTTCCACTTTCCCCGTGGTTCCCATTCCTCTCACCCCACTGCTCTCTTTCCCCTCTCCCTCTTTGTATTCCCCACGCACCTTTTCATACCTCAACTTCATTATCACCTGACTGTACATGTACAACCAGATGGAACAGCATTGTTCTGTACCATGGTGCGCACGCGTACACACACACATATACTCACACACACTCACACATATACACATACACACACTAATGTGCCCATACAGTGTACACACACAAATACACATTCACACACACTATACACACAATCACACATACACACACACTAATGTGCCCATACAGTGTACACACACAAATACACATTCACACACAAATACACATTCACACACACACTGATGTACACACATACAGTATACACACTCATAAATACACTCATATATACACACACTCACACATATATACACACACATACTCACATCCAGTTTACACACACTCACAATCACACAGGTACACACAAATGCACAGTACATTTCTGAAACGGCACATGAAAATCACATACGTACATAAAAATATAATGTAAAATAAATATGTATTAATATTCTGGGATAATTTATTCAGTTTCATTTTTAAGAGCCCAATTATAGTAGAAATAATTCATCAATCTCACTTTCCTACCAATCCCTTTATCCTCCTCCTCCCTGACCCTCTCCTTCTTCCTTTTGCCACATTTCGCAGTACACCATCTCCCTTGCCCTTCCCTCCCCTATCCCTTCTCCAATGCCTCCCTCCCCCTTTCAAACCCCTTCCACACCTGTTCATAAGCCATGAACTTGATGCCAGTCTCCGGAGTAATTTTCAGCACGTTCACCCCATTTCCTCGCCAGAGGGACAAATATCCTCCTTCCGACACCATCATCTTCCAAACGCCGGCGAGGTTCAACTTCCGCTTGGCTGCAAAGACCTGGGGGAGAGAGAGGAGCCAATCTTCACTCAATCTCGTGAACCTCTCTGTGCTCTGACTGCGTCCACGGCATTGTTCAGTCTGAGCTGAGTCCCCAACCAAGTGTGTTACTGCAGAGGCAGGGGAGAGAATGATAACTTGCGGTTCATCCTGGCCAGTCTACACAGCTGGGTTCAGACCATGCCATCCAGAGTGCCAAATCCTCAGCAAATTACTCCATCCACCTTGGGTCACTGCTTCCTGATTCCCTGATCACTGGATGACTAGACCAAGAATGACATGGCCATTCAACAGCCCACTAGATTCGGATGGTCACTGCCGCTGCTCTGCATCACCTCTGGCTGCAAACCATCACCAAATCAGATCTGTTCTGGATCACTGCACCAGCTCATGAGTTCACTGGTTGATCGAGGTGTTCAAAATTATGATGGGTGCAGACAGAGTAAATGAAAGCAGGCTTTTTCCATTGGAAAAAAAAGCTAGAGGGCATACATGAAAGTTTAAATGGAACATTAGTGGGGTGGGGGGGGGGAAACTTCTTCACCCAGAGAGTGGTGGGAGTGCGAACGACCTGCCGTCTGGAGTGGTAAATGATGGCTCAATTTTGACATTTAAAAATATATTAGATTAGATTGAACTTTATTGCAATTAGCGTCCAACCAGAAGTTTAAAAATAGTGCTGTAGACAAAATAACTACATGTGAATAACAACAAGCCCATTCAGCAAGTAAACAATTCCAAAAGTACTGACAGTACAATGTGAGGCAGGACCACTCAGCGCTGGGATTTAAGGGGGGGGGAAGGGGAAGCTCTTCTTGAGCCTATCGGTTCAAGAGTGAAGGCTCCTTTAGCGCCTACCAGATAGAAGGAGGGTAGAAAGTCTATATATAGAGTGAGATGCTCCTCGCCCTGCCCAGACTACACTCCTGTTAGATGTTCTCAATAGTGGGCAGTTGGATGCCAATAATTCACTGGGCAGTTTTCACCACTTGCTGAAGTGCTCTATGGTCCGAGGCGGGACAGTTGCCACACTGCACTGAGAATGCTCTCAATGGTACAGCGATAAAAATCTATCACATCCAGGGACAGAGGTGCACTTTCTTCATGCTCCACAGGAAATAAAGGCACTGTTTGGAGGATGGAGGAAATCAGGGACCAGGTGAGATCATCGGAAGTGTTAACACCAAGGAACGTGAAGCCTGATGCGCATTCCACCACAGCTTCATTGATGTAGATAGGGACGTGAGCGTGGCCTCCAGCACGCCTGAGGTCCACAATCATCTCCTTGGTCTTCTGAGTGTTAAGTGCCAAGTTGTCGTCGGCAAACCATGCAGACAGTTGCTGGACCTCGTCTCTACAGACTGTCTCATCAGGCCCTCTGATCAGGCCAACCACCAAGGTGTCATCTGCAAACTTGATTATGGAATTAGAACCATAAACAGGAGTGCAGTCATAGATGAAAAGGGAATACATGAGAGAGCTCAGCACACAGCCCTGGTCTGGGTGCAGGTCAGTAGGAGTAAGCAGAAAAAAAGGTTCAGCACAGAGACTAGAAGGGCCAAAGGGCCTGATTCTGTTCTGTTGTGTTTGATGGTTCTATGGCACGGTTAGTGTAGCAGTTAACGCTAGTACAGCACCAGTAACCCAGATTCAAATCTGGCACTGTCTGTTAGACACGGGGACAACATACAAACTCCTATCTGGGGTTTCCTCCCACCCTTCAAAATGTATGAGAATTATAGGTTAATTGGTGTATTTGGGGCAGCACAGGCTTGTAGGGCAGAAGGGCCTGTTACCACACTGAATGTTTAAATTTTTATTTAAAATTTAATGGACCTGCAAATCACTACCTGGAGATGATATTTCACGGTCACCATCTCCAGGGTCAGGGCATTGCCCCTCACCAGGGAACCACCCTTCCTATCAATTACCCCACCTCACCTGCATGTAGATCTTCAGCCGATCCAATGGGGCAGTACAGGTGCGCGACACTGCGCCAGCGATGGCTCCAGACAGGAGTTGTCTCCACCAGACACCCGTCTGTCTTTCAGTTTCTGAGAATTCATCCACGATGGTCAAGGATTCCCCGATATCCAAGAACTGCAAGGCGGGATATGGGGGTAGAAAGTAAAAAACACAACACTGGAGAAACTCAGCAGGTCAAACAGCGTCCTTTATACAGCAAATATAATGATACAGAACCAACATTTCAGGCTTCAGCCCTTCATCAAGGAGTGAACAAAATTAGGTAGGCGCCCAAACAAAATGTTGGGGGAAGGGGCAGGGGGAGGACCATCCCACAGGCAGGAGGTAATAGGTGGATAAGGGAGGGAGGGCACACAAGCAGTCAGGGGGAGGGTGGAATAGGTCTCCAAATGAAGAGGGAAGGGGGTGGAGAGCTGGAGACAGAGAAAGGGGAAGGAGGGGAGTCAACCAGCAGAAACCGGTGAAGTCAACGTCAATGCCATCCGGCTGATGGGTGCCAAGACAGAAAATTAGGTATCGCTCCTCAACTTTATGGGTGGTCTTGGTGGGACAGTACATGAGGACATAGACATCAGTGCTGAATTGAAATGGTTGACCTCTGGGAGATCCCTGACATGGATGAATACAGAGCTAAGGTGCTCTCTCTGATGTAGAGGTGGCCATAAGACTTGGGGAGTTTGGGTCAAGGCATTTTGCTATTCAAAGGGTCTCAACATGGTTGTGTGTTAGGGTGTAATTGGAACTCTGAAGTAGAAATGTGGAACATCAGCTCTGGGCTCTGAGGGAGGCAGTTGGTGCTTTATGTGCAGGGAAAAGTGGGCTGACCAGCTGCATCATGGCCTGGTATGGGGGCAACAATACCGCTTGCCGCAAAGCCTCTCCACCCAGCACATCACAGGCATTTCCCTCCCCACCATCTATGGGGGACACTGCCGTCAGAGAGCAGCAGCAATCATCAAGACCCACACCACCCAGCAAATGCTACGTTCTCACTGCTGCCATCAGGAAAGAGGTGTAGGTCCCAATCTTACCACCAGATTCAGGAACAACTGCTCCCCCTCCACCATCAGACTCCTCAACAAACTCAGTCAGAGACTCATTTAAGGGTCTTACTTTTCACATTATTTATTATTGAATACTTAATTTTCTGTATTTGCACAGTCAGTTTGTTTACATTTCTTTCTTTGAGTACAGTTTACCGGTATACAAATTCTGAATGGCCCACAGGAAAATGAATCTCAGGATTGCATGTGATGTCATGTATGTACTCTGACAATACATTTTAACTTTGATGTCCCACACTGAAGACTTGAATGCAAAGGTCCAGGGCACATACTGATGGAAGGTTGCACTGTCAGAGGTCAGACACATGACATGAAGAGGGCTTGAGGGATATCTACCACAGCCCTTTTCTCAACTATTATTTTGACTGTGGCCCCCTTAGGACCCTGCTCAAAGTTTATGGGCCCCCTTCCCTGTGAAACAGTCAAGTTTTGGTTTCTTACATACAGTAAACCCCTGGTATCTGATTTCAAGCAACCGCCAAAAGAAAATCAATTTTAAAAATTAAAATAAATAAGGTAGAAATAAGAAAGTTTAAAAATTATAAAAATAAACGTTCTCTGAAGTAGCACATGAACCTTTGGTGAAGATGGGAGCAAATATTCAGCCAGCAGAGGGCTTTGTTCGTAGCAGCTGTTTGAATAAAGTTGTGTGAAAGAGCAATGGTCCCGCCCAGAATGAAGAGCTGGTTGATGCCACTCACCGTTGGGGTGACTCCTTATACTTGCTTAGTTCAAGTCGCCCCAGTCAGATGCTTTATCTGTAAACTTGGAAGGGTGGGGGGGTTAATTATCTATAACGTTATTGTTTATCTTTCGGGCGGCTCCGTGGAGAGGGAGGAACCTGCAGATGCAGCGATGGTTAAATGTTTTCAAAGAATGTGACTGAAAATAAAGGAAAATGTTTTAAGGTTTAGATATTCATGCAAGTGAAGTTTGTCCAGTGTAAAGACAGTCTTTTAAACCGTATTCTTAATGTAGCTGTATTAGTTGGGCATTGTAACAGTAAGTCTCAAGCAACCAGAAAATTCACTTATCCAGGTGCTAGCTACCAAGAGTTTTACTGTACTTCTCTCCTACCGACCACATAAAAAACATTTACGTTAAGTGGGGTGAAAAGGGTTTTACTATGGCTTGTGATTCTGGAACAATCATACAAATAGGGGATCAATCTTATGAACATGTAAGAAATAAGAACACATGAACACACATATAGTTAAAGATTCTTTATACACAACCTTAAGCATAAACTTGAGGACATGAAAACAATAAAAAGAACTTTCAAAAAATCCTGACTATTTCGGTGTGTAAGACGGGTCCCCAATTTCAGCCTGAATTTCATGGTTTTATCATGGTGTCTCCCCACCCACCCCGCCTCATCAATTAGTCCAGTGGAATTACCCAATTGTCTGAATAGTTCCTTTGGCATTTAAGTTCATCTCATCATGGTCACTGAAAGCAAAATAAGTGACTCAGCGATGTAATTTCCACTTTTAGGAATCAATTCACTTATCTAATTTCTGTGATGTCTCAGTAATCATCAGTTTGAGTGTTGGCCGTCTCTCAAAGGGATTTGAAGCAATCCAAGGGTCTATCTTTCTCCTCTTTGTGCAAGTTGTTCCAGCTTGTTTGGCTTCATGCCTTCCTTTGAAAATCAAACACATGGGTGGGGAAGGGTTTTGCACAGATGTAATGAAGCCAGGCGAACAAGTGTCCCACCAAATACTGCCGACACTTCTTTTTGCCAAGGGACCCGTGGGTTAAATTATTTCTGGAAGTAACAAAAGTCAACTGTTAAAAAACGAAAGCACTTCTTACAAGAGTTAGCTCAAATGTTGGCTTAAATCTTATGAACATTACGTACCTTCGTCAATGAAAGAGACGTACATTCGCTGCCGACATGAAGACTCGAAGCAAAATGACATGAGAAATATAGAGTAAAACTTTTCGGATGCAGGCTTGTTCCGTGGAATTGAAATTGATAGAAGAAATGAGGAAAACTACGTGGAAGGCCGAAGCTGGTTTCCATGTCAATCTAACACCGTCACCATCGAAGCAAGTAAAACTCTGAAAACATTGTTAATTTTTCCACATTTACCTAGGTCATTCCAGGCAGTCTTCAAATGCCTCCAACCTTGAGAAACTCTCGCAACTAATCCGCAAACCCTAGCACCAGTCCTTTCCATCTCTCCCCCACCCGAAAAAAGTTTAATCCATTCAGTTTCCATACACCTTGCCCCCCCCCCCCCACATTAAGGTTCTCAGTCTGCGTCCCCACTTAAATGTGCAGTACCCCCCCCCCCCCCACCACCCCGAAGAGAACAGCCGATCTACCAGGTTTAAGTTAGAATTTTAGTTTAATTTGGACATCGTGTTCAGTACAGACATGTGGGCCAAAGGGCCTGTTCCTGTGCTGTTCTCTGCATCCCTCGGTCATATTGAGAGATTGACTGGCCCTCAATACTGGCAAAGAAAGAACCAAAAGGGAGTTGATGGGCATGTGTGAGAGAGAATAAATTCCAGGGAAGGAGAGGAGAATGAATGGTCGACTCCACTGAGAATTTGAGAATTGGTATTGGCCTAGTGAACTGAACATCCTCCTCTTGTGTTATTATAGGTAACAACAAGAACCAGAGACATTGAATAAATCTGCTTTGTCGTGCTCCTTAGTGCACGGGCTGATTGGAGACTCCTTTGGGTTAGAGATCAGCAGGGTCTCCAAATCTCCCAAATGGGTTTGAATTCTTCAGGAATCAAAGATTATTTTTCAAGGACATTGGTGCAAGCAAAACACCAGTATGGAAATGATTTGGATCCTAAAACCAGCACAGTTCTTTGAGAAGTTTCATTCATTGGTTTTGAAAAGGGCTGCTGGATGATTGGAGAGTCCCTTTTCTGAATGTACGAAGGCAAATGGAGCAGCACCTTGATGGGCATGTCAGCCATCCAATAAAAGGTGAAGATGGAGGAGGGTGGGTACGTCATTCGATCGCAAGCACGTGCGAGATGCACAATCACATTGGATGCCCAATGGCAGGAGCATGAGGGTGGGGCATCATGAATTTGGACACGGCCTGTGATCAATAGTACTCACTGGATGCACTGCCAAGTTGGATGACTAATGACAGGAGCTTGGGGGTAGGGTTTCATGAAGATGGGCATGCCTGAAGACCAGTAGAAAGGCTTATTTCATGAGATGATCAGGAATGCTATTGGTTAAGGTGGCCAGCCTGCTTCGCCGGCATGCCCGCTGCTTACCGTTGAGTGTTTCCAATGTTCCACAATCTCCTCCATTTTGGATAGTGGGTTAAAGATGAAATGGTCTCGAAATTCTGTCCAGTCCACTGTGATCGTCCCATCCTTATCCATACTGAGAGAGAGGAGAAATTGGCAGACAGTAACCCACCTTTTCATTTCCTCGAACATCTCTTCTATAATTCCACCACATACATTGTTGATCCCAGCACCAGTCGCATCTTTCCCTCTCTACCTTCTGGAGGGACTGCACCACCCAGGATTCCCTTGTCCACTCATCCCTTCCCACGACTGCGGGAGATGCTCCACTTGCGCCCACACCTCCTCCCTCACCATCATTTGGGGCCCCAAGCAGTCCTCCCAAGTGAAGCAACACCTCAGTTGTGAATCTGCAGGGGCCATCTACTGCTTCCATGGCTCCCGTTGTGGTCTCCTTCACATCGGAGAGACTGGATGCAGATTGGGTATCCTTCCATTGAGCACCTTGGCTCTGTCTGCATCAATAACAGGGACCTCCCAATAGCCACCCATTTCAATTCCACACCCCATTCCCATGCAGTATAGTCTATCCATGGCCCTCATGCACTGCCAAACTGAGGCCACCCCACAAATGGGAGAAGCAACACCTAAGATTTCGTATGGGCACTCTCCAACCAGATGGCATGAATATAGGCTTCTCTGGTTTCTGTTAGGCTCCTCCTGGGTCTCTTTCTCTTCTCTCTCTCTTTCTCTCCTCGCTCTTGTTTTCTCTCTCTCTAGCCACTTTCAGGTGCTAGAACGCAGATAATGTGCCGGCAGACGCAGCTAGGGAAGTGCAGCTGGGACGTTCAGGTGGCTGCGGAGAAGACGCCATTCTGTCGCCTAAACATACCGGCTGAAGGAGAGCCGCGTACGAGCGAACGCCAGGCTCCTGAGGACTGTGGCTGCAGTCACTGTTGCGTTCCCTTCCCCTCTCCAAGCCCTGTATCTCTTTTGAGATATCTTCAGATCTTTAATTTTGACCTCTTATTTATGTCAGCATTTAATTGTGCCAACTTTGGCAGCCCTGCCTTTAGCTGTGAAGGTTCTGAGTTTTGAAAGCAATGTATTATTTTTTACTGAGTTTTTGGTTATGTAATTTAATGCTCCAAAGTATTTTTTTTTAAACCGAATAAACGCTTTGCGATGTTAAAGTCACGAATTAAACGTAAGGCACTGTTGTTAAATTGTTACCTACCTGATGGCGAAAGAAACAATATTTAATAGGGTATTAAATTTTCTATTAAATATCTAAGAAGGATTGTGTCTTAGGCTGCATTCACGATGCTGCCTTCAGGGGCAATGGGGATTCTCCGAGCCGGAGAATATACCTACCTGAGGAGAGTTAGGTAAGTGCTCCTCGGGGCTGTGTTCTCCACTTTCAGGTGGCCACCCAACAGTCGCATTGGGTAGAATAGGCGGCTTTACAGTCAGGTATTCTGGCCACCTGAAAGCGGCTTCACTCTCCCCCAATCCTTGTCACCGTTCATCCAGCTCCCCGCCCCTTTCCCACTCCATACAGAGAAATACCCCCCTCCCTATCACATCTCAGCTATTTTCTCCTGCCCTCCACCTTTATCCACCTGTGATGCCGTGCCTGTGTGTCCACCTCCCTCCTCTTTCCCTACCTCTTATTCTGGCCCCTGCCTAGTTTCTACTCGTACCTTGACGAAGGGCTCAGGCCCGATACATTGGTCATACCCCTTTGCTTCTAATGGACGCTGTGTGACTTGCTACATTTCTCCAGCACTTTTGTGCGTTGCACGTCAATCACAGCGCATGCAAACTTGCCTGTTTAAACCCACCTTTACATTTTCAAGAGCAGAAATTGCTGAAATGGCCCCACACTGTGGGAGGGGCAGACCTGAGGGAGTGCCGCACTGTCAGAGGGGCAGACCTGAGGGAGTGCCGCACTGTCAGAGGGGCAGACCTGAGGGAGTGCCGCACTGTCAGAGGGGCAGACCTGAGGGAGTGCCGCACTGTCAGAGGGGCAGACCTGAGGGAGTGCCGCACTGTCAGAGGGGCAGACCTGAGGGAGTGCCGCACTGTCAGAGGGGCAGACCTGAGGGAGTGCCGCACTGTCAGAGGGGCAGACCTGAGGGAGTGCCGCACTGTCAGAGGGGCAGACCTGAGGGAGTGCCGCACTGTCAGAGGGGCAGACCTGAGGGAGTGCCGCACTGTCAGAGGGGCAGACCTGAGGGAGTGCCGCACTGTCAGAGGGGCAGACCTGAGGGAGTGCCGCACTGTCAGAGGGGCAGACCTGAGGGAGTGCCGCACTGTCAGAGGGGCAGACCTGAGGGAGTGCCGCACTGTCAGAGGGGCAGACCTGAGGGAGTGCCGCACTGTCAGAGGGGCAGACCTGAGGGAGTGCCGCACTGTCAGAGGGGCAGACCTGAGGGAGTGCCGCACTGTCAGAGGGGCAGACCTGAGGGAGTGCCGCACTGTCAGAGGGGCAGACCTGAGGGAGTGCCGCACTGTCAGAGGGGCAGACCTGAGGGAGTGCCGCACTGTCAGAGGGGCAGACCTGAGGGAGTGCCGCACTGTCAGAGGGGCAGACCTGAGGGAGTGCCGCACTGTCAGAGGGGCAGACCTGAGGGAGTGCCGCACTGTCAGAGGGGCAGACCTGAGGGAGTGCCGCACTGTCAGAGGGGCAGACCTGAGGGAGTGCCGCACTGTCAGAGGGGCAGACCTGAGGGAGTGCCGCACTGTCAGAGGGGCAGACCTGAGGGAGTGCCGCACTGTCAGAGGGGCAGACCTGAGGGAGTGCCGCACTGTCAGAGGGGCAGACCTGAGGGAGTGCCGCACTGTCAGAGGGGCAGACCTGAGGGAGTGCCGCACTGTCAGAGGGGCAGACCTGAGGGAGTGCCGCACTGTCAGAGGGGCAGACCTGAGGGAGTGCCGCACTGTCAGAGGGGCAGACCTGAGGGAGTGCCGCACTGTCAGAGGGGCAGACCTGAGGGAGTGCCGCACTGTCAGAGGGGCAGACCTGAGGGAGTGCCGCACTGTCAGAGGGGCAGACCTGAGGGAGTGCCGCACTGTCAGAGGGGCAGACCTGAGGGAGTGCCGCACTGTCAGAGGGGCAGACCTGAGGGAGTGCCGCACTGTCAGAGGGGCAGACCTGAGGGAGTGCCGCACTGTCAGAGGGGCAGACCTGAGGGAGTGCCGCACTGTCAGAGGGGCAGACCTGAGGGAGTGCCGCACTGTCAGAGGGGCAGACCTGAGGGAGTGCCGCACTGTCAGAGGGGCAGACCTGAGGGAGTGCCGCACTGTCAGAGGGGCAGACCTGAGGGAGTGCCGCACTGTCAGAGGGGCAGACCTGAGGGAGTGCCGCACTGTCAGAGGGGCAGACCTGAGGGAGTGCCGCACTGTCAGAGGGGCAGACCTGAGGGAGTGCCGCACTGTCAGAGGGGCAGACCTGAGGGAGTGCCGCACTGTCAGAGGGGCAGACCTGAGGGAGTGCCGCACTGTCAGAGGGGCAGACCTGAGGGAGTGCCGAACTGTCAGAGGGGCAGACCTGAGGGAGTGCCGCACTGTCAGAGGGGCAGACCTGAGGGAGTGCCGCACTGTCAGAGGGGCAGACCTGAGGGAGTGCCGCACTGTCAGAGGGGCAGACCTGAGGGAGTGCCGCACTGTCAGAGGGGCAGACCTGAGGGAGTGCCGCACTGTCAGAGGGGCAGACCTGAGGGAGTGCCGCACTGTCAGAGGGGCAGACCTGAGGGAGTGCCGCACTGTCAGAGGGGCAGACCTGAGGGAGTGCCGCACTGTCAGAGGGGCAGACCTGAGGGAGTGCCGCACTGTCAGAGGGGCAGACCTGAGGGAGTGCCGCACTGTCAGAGGGGCAGACCTGAGGGAGTGCCGCACTGTCAGAGGGGCAGACCTGAGGGAGTGCCGCACTGTCAGAGGGGCAGACCTGAGGGAGTGCCGCACTGTCAGAGGGGCAGACCTGAGGGAGTGCCGCACTGTCAGAGGGGCAGACCTGAGGGAGTGCCGCACTGTCAGAGGGGCAGACCTGAGGGAGTGCCGCACTGTCAGAGGGGCAGACCTGAGGGAGTGCCGCACTGTCAGAGGGGCAGACCTGAGGGAGTGCCGCACTGTCAGAGGGGCAGACCTGAGGGAGTGCCGCACTGTCAGAGGGGCAGACCTGAGGGAGTGCCGCACTGTCAGAGGGGCAGACCTGAGGGAGTGCCGCACTGTCAGAGGGGCAGACCTGAGGGAGTGCCGCACTGTCAGAGGGGCAGACCTGAGGGAGTGCCGCACTGTCAGAGGGGCAGACCTGAGGGAGTGCCGCACTGTCAGAGGGGCAGACCTGAGGGAGTGCCGCACTGTCAGAGGGGCAGACCTGAGGGAGTGCCGCACTGTCAGAGGGGCAGACCTGAGGGAGTGCCGCACTGTCAGAGGGGCAGACCTGAGGGAGTGCCGCACTGCCAGAGGGGCAGTACTGAGGGAGTGCCGCACTGTCAGAGGGGCAGTACTGAGGGAGTGCCGCACTGCCAGAGGGGCAGTACTGAGGGAGTGCCGCACTGTCAGAGGGGCAGTACTGAGGGAGTGCCGCACTGACTGAGGGAGTGCCGCACTGTCAGAGGGGCAGTACTGAGGGAGTGCCGCACTGTCAGAGGGGCAGTACTGAGGGAGTGCCGCACTGTCAGAGGGGCAGTACTGAGGGAGTGCCGCACTGTCGGAGGGGCAGTACTGAGGGAGTGCCGCACTGTGGGAGGGGCAGTACTGAGGGAGTGCCGCACTGTCGGAGGGGCAGTACTGAGGGAGTGCCGCACTGTCGGTGGGGCAGGACTGAGGGAGTGCCGCACTGTGGGAGGGGCAGTACTGAGGGAGTGCCGCACTGTCAGAGGGGCAGTACTGAGGGAGTGCCCCACTGTCAGAGGGGCAGTACTGAGGGAGTGCCGCACTGTCGGAGGGGCAGTACTGAGGGAGTGCTGTACTGTCGGAGCTGCTGCCTCATAGATGAAACATAATACTGGTGAATACAAAGGTTCCCACAGCTACTGTTGGAAGATAGCCAGGGGACATAGCACCATCCTACGTTTCTGGCCATTTCTGTCATTGCTAGTAGATACCGAGATAGCTCGTATTTGTGAGTCAGGTTGGGGTAGGAAATGAGAGAGTAGGTCTTGGGGAATTCAGCCACATGCCCCATTGTGTGAGATGGAATGAGTGGAACCCTGCCCACTCTGTCTTACCTGAGCAAGATCTTCTCAGCTTGCTTGAGTGTGATCGTAATACCGAGGTTCAACAAAGCCTGCTGTACCTCAGAAGCATCAATCTCACCTGGTCAAAAATGCAAAAACAACAAAGAGTAGAAAAGCTTGATTAGGCCAGATCAGATGCTTTTCCAGTCCAGTTCAATCCCTCTATGCCTCCCTTCAACAGACAGTAAAATCCGCATTATCCAGCACCTGTGGGGATTATGGATGCAAGATATGTGAATTTTCCGGTTACCTGAGATGCCTAACGAATACACCTGCATTAAGAATAAACAATTTAAAAACAGTGCAAAATGTAATTTGGAAAAAAATATTCAGTATTGTAGTCTTTAATTATTCAAAGTTCACTTTAATCAGGTAATTCCGTAACTTATACTGTTTAAGTTTAAATCCCAGTTGCTGGCGCTGAAACAGCGTTGCGTTAACCGCTGCACTGACCATGCTGCCATCATCATTAATTCCTTGCCCCATGTGTACAGATAAAGGTTTACTAATTTATGTAATATTAATAAAGATAGAGGCTCTTATTCTGCAGGGAGAGGTTTCCCCAGCGGCATCAGCTGGCTCTTCATCCTGGGTGCCGCCATTTTATTCAAACCCAACTTTATTAAAACTGTTGTGGGTGGGGCACGACTGGGGTGCTCCGCTGGCTGAATGTTCACCAAGGAGCTGTGTGTGACTTCTTTTACAATTCACTTTTACAATTTTAATCTTTTATTGACGTTTTGATTTATTCTTGTTTGTTGAAAATATTATTTCTTTATTTCGTTCCTCTTTTTTTTCACCAATTGCTTGAATTCTGGATACTGGGGAGGTTACTGAACCAAACCGCGAGCAGATGGGAGCCAACTATATTGACAGGTCACCAATCAGACTAGGTCAGAGAAGCAAATTTCCTTTCACCATGGGATCGTCATGGCATTTCATCGCCAGCAATACAGATGATTATTAATATTTTTCTGCAATACCAGAGTTCATTTGTTCTTCTACCAGCTCTAAGAGCAATCCCAACAGTCCCATTCTCCAATCTGTTAACCGACAACCTATTCAAATTCATTATCATCCGAATGTACACGTACAACCAAATGAAAGTGTTTCTCTGGACGACACTTCGCAGGCAAGCACACACACAGACACACACACAGACACACACACAGACACACACACAGACACACACACAGACACACACACAGACACACACACAGACACACACACAGACACACACACAGACACACACACAGACACACACACAGACACACACACAGACACACACACACACACTAATGCATGCGCACAATACCTAATAATCATATTTATACATAGAAATGCAATACAAAACAAACATATAAATATCATAAAATCCCCAATATCCAGAATTCAGAAATCAACAGCCTCAAGCAACCAGCAAAAAAATAAAATCGAGGAAAATAAATAGGTTTAAAAAAAAACAGAAGTTTGCATTCCAAGTTTCTTCTGAAATTAAAAGCTGTGGGTCCTGTTCCCAGGCTATTTTAAAATTTTATCTGAGGGAGCCTCTCTTATTCCCAACAACATGCCATAGATGTTAGATATTGGACCGTTATAGAAAGGTTGTAAATTAAAAATTACATCAATTAAATTCTTATCAGTCCTCTTAGAAAATGTAATTGAGATCGTAAAAATTCTCTAATCTGTAGATAACGAAAAAAATGAGTCCGTATTTCACTGAAAGTTGTTCAAAGGAAGCGAGAATCCCCTCGACAAATAAATCTTTAAAACATTTAATGCCCAATCTATACCATTCTTCCAACAGGAAGTTTAAAACTGGCCACCTCACTGTCAGTCCACGCAACTTGCAATCTCAAGCAACTGGAAAATTCACTTATCCGGCATCTACCAATCCCCAGGGATTTTACTGTATGTTGGAATAAATTACTCGTTTCATTAAGTTTTCATGATTCTGTTCATTAATCTCACAGCCTGCAGGAAGAAGCGATTTCCCAGCGTGGCTGCCCGGATTATGTTAGCCCTACACCAGTGGTTCTCAAACTTTTCTTGTCACAGCTGGGTTGGATCCCAGGGACATTTGGCCAATTCCTGCTCCATGAACCCCCTGTCAGGACGCCCTCATTTGTAGGCTCCCCTCCAATTCACACAGCACTGGAAACATTGATCGGGGTGAATCCTCGACTCTGCACCAAACTTTGCAGTTTAAACACCTTCATTGCAAGACCAGAACCAGTTCAAGGAGGCAGCTCAATCTTCCTGCAAGCGCTTAGTCATTTAATGCTGTCCCAACTCCAGAATAAACTTTTAGGAAAGAGGTTTGGAAGCAGAATCAGATTCTTTGAAATAGTGACAATAAAACTGAGTGACTGAGACAGGGCCCTGACCTTACTGACTAGTTGGGCAGCCTAGAGCCCTATTGTGTTCATGTCTTCCCTCGAGTAGATACTTGAAAAAGGGAAACATGGTATTCATGGGAATAGAAGAGAGAATGGGAGTGATTGGGGTAAGCCTCACAGTGCCAGAGAACCTGGTTCAATCCTGACCGACTGCTGTCGGAGTTTGCACGGTATCCCTGTGACTGCGTGGGTTTCCTCCTACATCTCAAAAATAGGGAGGTCAGTTGATTAACTGACTGCAGGAAGGTATGAGAATTGGGTTTGAGGGAAAATGGGATCAGGGATGATTCTTGACGGTCAGTATGGACAGGGAGGACCGAAAGGTCTGTTTCTGTGCTGTATCTTTCCCTGACTGTCCAGTTATTGGGGTGAAGCACGATTTACATCACTGATACCATCATGGTTGCGGTCGAGGCTGTTAAACATCAGCTTGAGTTTCCTCTCGTGTTGCCGCAAGTACTCGGTGAACTCCGTCAGATCCAGCTGTCCGTCCCGATTAGTGTCTCCCGATCGCAGGATCTCCTGGGAGGAGAGAACAGAGGGAATGAGAAAAAAAAATCTCAATTTCCATAAGAACTTCAGAAATAGGAGCAGGAGTCGGCCATCCGGCCCGTCGAGCCTGGTCCAACCTTCAATGAGATTTGATGGTCGGCTCATCCCCACCTACCTGCAATTCCTCCACATCCCTTAATTCCCCTACTATGTACAAATCTATCCGACATTGTCTTAAATATATTTACTGAATTTGCCTTCACTGGGCAATGAATTCATAGTTTCACCACCCTCTGGGCAAAGCAGTTCATCCTCATCTCCGTCCTAAATCTACCACCTTAAATCTTGAGGAAATGTATCCAGTCCTGGTCTCCCCCACCAATGGAAACAACTTACCTACCTCTATCTTATCTACGTCTTTCATAATTTTATATATTGATTCCTTCTAATTCCTCTAAATTCCACTGAGTATAGTCCCAGATGATTCAATCTCTCCTTCATAGGCCAACCCCCTCATCCTGGGCTCCCGGGCAGGAGGGGGGGGACCTCGGGCTCCCGGGCAGGAGGGGGGGGACCTCGGGCTCCCGGGCAGGAGGGGGGGGACCTCGGGCTCCCGGGCAGGAGGGGGGGGACCTCGGGCTCCCGGGCAGGAGGGGGGGGACCTCGGGCTCCCGGGCAGGAGGGGGGGGACCTCGGGCTCCCGGGCAGGAGGGGGGGGACCTCGGGCTCCCGGGCAGGAGGGGGGGGACCTCGGGCTCCCGGGCAGGAGGGGGGGGACCTCGGGCTCCCGGGCAGGAGGGGGGGGACCTCGGGCTCCCGGGCAGGAGGGGGGGGACCTCGGGCTCCCGGGCAGGAGGGGGGGGACCTCGGGCTCCCGGGCAGGAGGGGGGGGACCTCGGGCTCCCGGGCAGGAGGGGGGGGACCTCGGGCTCCCGGGCAGGAGGGGGGGGACCTCGGGCTCCCGGGCAGGAGGGGGGGGACCTCGGGCTCCCGGGCAGGAGGGGGGGGGACCTCGGGCTCCCGGGCAGGAGGGGGGGGACCTCGGGCTCCCGGGCAGGAGGGGGGGGACCTCGGGCTCCCGGGCAGGAGGGGGGGGACCTCGGGCTCCCGGGCAGGAGGGGGGGGACCTCGGGCTCCCGGGCAGGAGGGGGGGGACCTCGGGCTCCCGGGCAGGAGGGAGGGGACCTCGGGCTCCCGGGCAGGAGGGGGGGGACCTCGGGCTCCCGGGCAGGAGGGGGGGGACCTCGGGCTCCCGGGCAGGAGGGGGGGGACCTCGGGCTCCCGGGCAGGAGGGGGGGGACCTCGGGCTCCCGGGCAGGAGGGGGGGGACATCGGGCTCCCGGGCAGGAGGGGGGGGACCTCGGGCTCCCGGGCAGGAGGGGGGGGACCTCGGGCTCCCGGGCAGGAGGGGGGGGACCTCGGGCTCCCGGGCAGGAGGGGGGGGACCTCGGGCTCCCGGGCAGGAGGGGGGGGACCTCGGGCTCCCGGGCAGGAGGGGGGGGACCTCGGGCTCCCGGGCAGGAGGGGGGGGACCTCGGGCTCCCGGGCAGGAGGGGGGGGACCTCGGGCTCCCGGGCAGGAGGGGGGGGACCTCGGGCTCCCGGGCAGGAGGGGGGGGACCTCGGGCTCCCGGGCAGGAGGGGGGGGACCTCGGGCTCCCGGGCAGGAGGGGGGGGACCTCGGGCTCCCGGGCAGGAGGGGGGGGACCTCGGGCTCCCGGGCAGGAGGGGGGGGACCTCGGGCTCCCGGGCAGGAGGGGGGGGACCTCGGGCTCCCGGGCAGGAGGGGGGGGACCTCGGGCTCCCGGGCAGGAGGGGGGGGACCTCGGGCTCCCGGGCAGGAGGGGGGGGACCTCGGGCTCCCGGGCAGGAGGGGGGGGACCTCGGGCTCCCGGGCAGGAGGGGGGGGACCTCGGGCTCCCGGGCAGGAGGGGGGGCACCTCGGGCTCCCGGGCAGGAGGGGGGGGACCTCGGGCTCCCGGGCAGGAGGGGGGGGACCTCGGGCTCCCGGGCAGGAGGGGGGGGACCTCGGGCTCCCGGGCAGGAGGGGGGGGACCTCGGGCTCCCGGGCAGGAGGGGGGGGACCTCGGGCTCCCGGGCAGGAGGGGGGGGACCTCGGGCTCCCGGGCAGGAGGGGGGGGACCTCGGGCTCCCGGGCAGGAGGGGGGGGACCTCGGGCTCCCGGGCAGGAGGGGGGGGACCTCGGGCTCCCGGGCAGGAGGGGGGGGGACCTCGGGCTCCCGGGCAGGAGGGAGGGGACCTCGGGCTCCCGGGCAGGAGGGGGGGGACCTCGGGCTCCCGGGCAGGAGGGGGGGGACCTCGGGCTCCCGGGCAGGAGGGGGGGGACCTCGGGCTCCCGGGCAGGAGGGGGGGGACCTCGGGCTCCCGGGCAGGAGGGGGGGGACCTCGGGCTCCCGGGCAGGAGGGGGGGGACCTCGGGCTCCCGGGCAGGAGGGGGGGGACCTCGGGCTCCCGGGCAGGAGGGGGGGGACCTCGGGCTCCCGGGCAGGAGGGGGGGGACCTCGGGCTCCCGGGCAGGAGGGGGGGGACCTCGGGCTCCCGGGCAGGAGGGGGGGGACCTCGGGCTCCCGGGCAGGAGGGGGGGGACCTCGGGCTCCCGGGCAGGAGGGGGGGGACCTCGGGCTCCCGGGCAGGAGGGGGGGGACCTCGGGCTCCCGGGCAGGAGGGGGGGGACCTCGGGCTCCCGGGGAGGAGGGGGGGGACCTCGGGCTCCCGGGCAGGAGGGGGGGGACCTCGGGCTCCCGGGCAGGAGGGGGGGGACCTCGGGCTCCCGGGCAGGAGGGGGGGGACCTCGGGCTCCCGGGCAGGAGGGGGGGGACCTCGGGCTCCCGGGCAGGAGGGGGGGGACCTCGGGCTCCCGGGCAGGAGGGGGGGACCTCGGGCTCCCGGGCAGGAGGGGGGGGACCTCGGGCTCCCGGGCAGGAGGGGGGGGACCTCGGGCTCCCGGGCAGGAGGGGGGGGACCTCGGGCTCCCGGGCAGGAGGGGTGGACCTCGGGCTCCCGGGCAGGAGGGGGGGACCTCGGGCTCCCGGGCAGGAGGGGGGGACCTCGGGCTCCCGGGCAGGAGGGGGGGGACCTCGGGCTCCCGGGCAGGAGGGGGGGGACCTCGGGCTCCCGGGCAGGAGGGGGGGGACCTCGGGCTCCCGGGCAGGAGGGGGGGGACCTCGGGCTCCCGGGCAGGAGGGGGGGGGGACCTCGGGCTCCCGGGCAGGCGGGGGGGGACCTCGGGCTCCCGGGCAGGAGGGGGGGGACCTCTGGCTCCGGGCAGGAGGGGGGGGGACCTCGGGCTCCCGGGCAAGAGGGGGGGGGACCTCGGGCTCCCGGGCAAGAGGGGGGGGGACCTCGGGCTCCCGGGCAAGAGGGGGGGGGACCTCGGGCTCCCGGGCAAGAGGGGGGGGGACCTCGGGCTCCCGGGCAGGCGGGGGGGGACCTCTGGCTCCGGGCAGGAGGGGGGGGGACCTCGGGCTCCCGGGCAAGAGGGGGGGGGGACCTCGGGCTCCCGGGCAAGAGGGGGGGGGACCTCGGGCTCCCGGGCAAGAGGGGGGGGGACCTCGGGCTCCCGGGCAGGCGGGGGGGGACCTCGGGCTCCCGGGCAGGAGGGGGGGGACCTCGGGCTCCTAGCAAAGAGGGGGGACCTCGGACTCTACAATTCTTTCGACCCCAAAAGTCAATCAACCCCCCTGGCATTTTTCAACCCCTTTGATAGTCCCATGAACCCTATTAGTCAATATCAACCACTTTGGAGATTCCTAATATGTTTTTTAACATAACGTCACTTTATTCTATTCAACCAAGGGTGGGGCGGGGGACAAAGTCTGGCGGGGGGGCTTACTAAAACAGCCAAAGGGCCTGGGTGGTAGTTAAGTCTGCCACAAGGGAACAAAGCTGCAGGGTTCTCCTTGACTTGAACCCACAACCTCCTGAAGTAAAGCCCATGATTAACCACTGATCTGGTAAGGCTCCACCTTTGTTACTCCCTCCTTTCAAGTACTGGGAAATCACAGCAGTTGGTGCTTTTCCCCCAGAATTCTGGAGCTGGGGGCATTATTCTTATTCAGAAGTATGATGGGGGGACCTTCGTAGAGCATTTTTAACATTTACAGGCCTGGACAGAGTAGATGTGGGAAAGTTGTGTCCCATGGTAGGGGAGTAGAGGACAAAAAGGCCCAGCTCCACGATTGAAGAGCACCCGTTTAAAACAGAGATGTGGAGGAATTTCTTCAGCCAGAGAGGGGTGAACCTCTGGGATTTGTGATCATGGGTGGCTGTGGAGGCCAGTGTATTTAAGGCAGGGGGGGGGGGGCCTTGGGCTCCCGGGTAGGAGATTGAATAGACAGGGTATCAAAGGTTATGGGGAAAAGGACGAGGGTTGAGTGTGAGAATGGATCAGCTCGTAATGAAATGGCGGAGCAGACTCGATGGGCCGACAGCTGACTTATGCTCCACTATTTTGTGGCCTTCAGTGAAGGGAGTTTATTTTGAGAGCAGTCCATCTGGAGATCTCGTACCTTTCCGCCAGCTCTACACTCACAGAGCCAAACCCCTCCCCTCCCCCCAATTCATTCTCACCTCTCCTGTCATCTGATCCATATCCAATTAACACCTTCAGTTTGTTGGTCTACACTCCGCCCCCTGCCGTTTCTTTTAACTCAGGCACCTGCCTGCTTTTCATTCGTGCCTTGAAGAAGGACTCAGAGCTAAATATATCTTTACCTCCTACGGACGCCATGAGACTGGCCGGGTTTGCCCAGCATTTCTGTGTTTTTACAACAATCACAGTGTCTGCAGACTTGTGTTTCACCCTATGCATGACACAAAGCAATTGAAACACAAAAGGGCTGGAGAAACTCAGCAGGTGTGAGACAAGAAGAAGATCTCCAGCCCTTTTGTGCATCAACTAAATCACTGTCTGGAAGGCTGACGGCAAAAGTCTGCATGCCAAACTGCATGAGTTTTTCGAGCTCTCCTGGGTCCAAGGAAAGCTGCCTCAGGACCTTCATGATGCCATCATCATCACCCTGTACAAAAACAAAGGCGAGAAATCAGACTGCTCAAACTACAGGGGAATCACGTTGCTCTCCATTGCAGGCAAAATCTTCGCTAGGATTCTCCTAAATAGAATAATACCTAGTGTCGCCGAGAATATTCTCCCAGAATCACAGTGCGGCTTTCGCGCAAACAGAGGAACTACTGACATGGTCTTTGCCCTCAGACAGCTCCAAGAAAAGTGCAGAGAACAAAACAAAGGACTCTACATCACCTTTGTTGACCTCACCAAAGCCTTCGACACCGTGAGCAGGAAAGGGCTTTGGCAAATACTAGAGCACCTCGGATGCCCCCCAAAGTTCCTCAACATGGTTCTCCAACTGCACGAAAACCAACAAGGTCGGGTCAGATACAACAATGAGCTCTCTGAACCCTTCTCCATTAACAATGGCGTGAAGCAAGGCTGCATTCTTGCACCAACCCTCTTTTCAATCTTCTTCAGCATGATGCTGAAACAAGCCATGAAAGACCTCAACAATGAAGATGCTGTTTACATCCGGTACCGCATGGATGGCAGTCTCTTCAATCTGAGGCGCCTGCAAGCTCACACCAAGACACAAGAGCAACTTGTCCGTGAACTACTCTTTGCAGACGATGCCGCTTTAGTTGCCCATTCAGAGCCAGCTCTTCAGCGCTTGACGTCCTGTTTTGCGGAAACTGCCAAAATGTTTGGCCTGGAAGTCAGCCTGAAGAAAACTGAGGTCTTCCATCAGCCAGCTCCCCACCATGACTACCAGCCCCCCCACCATGACTACCAGCCCCCCCACCATGACTACCAGCCCCCCCACCATGACTACCAGCCCACCCACCATGACTACCAGCCCCCCCACCATGACTACCAGCCCCCCCACCATGACTACCAGCCCCCCCACCATGACTACCAGCCCCCCCACCATGACTACCAGCCCCCCCACCATGACTACCAGCCCCCCCACCATGACTACCAGCCCCCCCACCATGACTACCAGCCCCCCCACCATGACTACCAGCCCCCCCACCATGACTACTAGCCCCCCCACCATGACTACTAGCCCCCCCACCATGACTACCAGCCCCCCCACCATGACTACCAGCCCCCCCACCATGACTACCAGCCCCCCCACCATGACTACCAGCCCCCCCACCATGACTACCAGCCCCCCCACCATGATTACCAGCCCCCCCCACCATGACTACCAGCCCCCCCCACCATGACTACCAGCCCCCCCACATCTCCATCGGGCACACAAAACACAAAACTATCTCGGCTGCACCATTTCATCGGATGCAAGGATCGACAACAAGATAAACAACAGACTCGCCAAGGCAAATAGCGCCTTTGGAAGACTACACAAAAGAGTCTGGAAAAGCAACCAACTGAAAAACCTCACAAAGATTAGCGTATACAGAGCCGTTGTCATACCCACACTCCTGTTCGGCTCCGAATCATGGGTCCTCTACCGGCATCATCTACGACTCCTAGAACGCTTCCACCAGCGTTGTCTCCGCTCCATACTCAACATTCATTGGAGCGACTTCTTCCCTAACATCGAAGTACTCGAGATGGCAGAGGCCAACAGCATCGAATCCATGCTGTTGAAGATCCAACTGCGCTGGGTAGGTCACGTCTCCAGAATGGAGGACCATCGCCTTCCCAAGATCGTGTTATATGGCAAGCTCTCCACTGGCCACCGTGACAGAGGTGCACCAAAGAAGAGGTACAAGGACTGCCTAAAGAAATCTCTTGGTGCCTGCCACATTGACCACCGCCAATGGGCTGATATCGCCTCAAACCGTGCATCTTGGTGCCTCACAGTTCAGCAGGCAGCAACCTCCTTTGAAGACCGCAGAGCCCACCTCACTGACAAAAGGCAAAGGAGGAAAAACCCAACACCCAACCCCAACCAACCAATTTTCCCTTGCAACCGTGTCTGCCTGTCCCGCATTGGAATTGTCAGCCACAAATGAGCCTGCAGCTGACGTGGATATTACCCTTCCATAAATCTTCGTCCGCGAAGCCAAGCCAAAGAAAAGAAATCACTGTGTCTGCAGCCTTTCATTCCAGAGATTGATTGCAATTACCAGAGGCGCCATTTGAGGGCGCCCTTGCCTCACTTATCATTCAGAGCTTGGGTGAATCCAACAGAGAGGTGCAGAGAGACTCAGTAGGTCACACAGGGTTAAACGAGAGGTTCTGCAGGCGCTGGGGTCCAGAGCGAAGAGGGGCTGCAGGCATTGGGGTCCGGAGCGAAGAGGGTCCGCAGGCGCTGGGGTCCGGAGCGAAGAGGGTCCGCAGGCGCTGGGGTCCGGAGCAAAGAGGGTCCGCAGGCGCTGGGGTCCGGAGCGAAGAGGGTCCGCAGGCGCTGGGGTCCGGAGCGAAGTGCAAACTCAGCAGGTCACACAACATCCACAGGAAGCTCAAGGCATTCAAAGTTTCGGGCCTGAGCCATTCTTCAGGAGGGCCGAAAAATTTGACACGTCCAAATACAAAAAGGTGGTGGGGGGAGGGGGGGTGGGGGTGGTGAGGGAGAGAAAGAGGAGAAGCACCGGTCAGCAGGTGGATGGAGAAGAGATGGGGGCAAGGGTAGCGGCCTGAGAAGGTAGCAAGAAGCAGGAAGGAAAAGGCCTGGGGAGCAGGAGAAAGGCAGACAGAGGGATGTGAGAGAGAGAGGGAAGAAGGTTACCAGAAATTAAAGGTCTGGTTGCCAAGATTGCCAAGATGGAATTTTAATTTTTTGAATTTAGACAGGCCCTTCCAGCCCGTGCCGACCAGTTCCACCCAAATGAATGGCAACCCCCCCCCACCCCCTCAGTAATGGTGGGAGGAAACCGGAGAAAACCCAGACAGACATGGGGAGAATGTGCATATTCCTTGCAGACAGTGACACGGTTGGCGTAGTGGTTAACACAACACCTTTGCAGCGCCAGCAAACGGGGACTGTAAGGAGTTTGTACGTTCTCCCCATGTCTGCGTGGGCTTTTTACAGTGGCCCCGGTTTCATCCCACCACTTGAAACATTCCGGGGGTGTAGGTTAAAGCGGTGTAAATTGGGCGGCACACACTCGTGGGCCAAAATGGCCTGTTACTGTGCTGTATGTCTAAATTTTAAAAACAAAATTAAAAAAAAGTTGTTGTCCCATCTTCAGATGCTCACTGCCTCGTTGAGGTCCATTGAGCAGAGATTCCACAACCACCTCATGATCACTGATGGTGGGATAGGGTTACTCGGGAGGTGTTAACCCAGCCTCCACGCACTGCGTGTGAGGGCCCCGGCCTCAACCTGGTGGCAATGGCCTCGGGGGGGGGGGGGATGGGGGGGGTGGGGGTGGGGATCCACCTGGCAATCCTCCCACAGGTTCCCAGATCATCACTCCATGATCTCCGAGGCGTGGAACCCTCAATCCTCTTCTAGAAGCCATAACCCTTTGAAACCAGCCTGGCCTTTATCCCACATGAACTTGTGCTGAATCAACACTTCATCTTCAATGGACAACGGAGTAACCAGCATCTCCAAGAGTTACAGTAACGAACCTTGGAGTCACAAAGTCTCGGACCGCGAGGTGGCGCAGTTAATGTAATGGAGGTTGTAGGTTAATTGGGTTTGGGGGCCGGAAGGGCCTGTTCCCGTGATGTATGTATAAATTTTTAAAAAATTCTTACACTGGTCTGTACAATATCCACTCACCAATTCAAATCTGTTATGCTTGCCACATCACCATCAGCTCCCCACAGGTTCTACCGCCCACCCTCACACGAGGGGCATTTCAGTGACCAGTTAATTTGGAATATTGTGTGCAGTCTTGGTGACAGAAAGATATCAATAAGATTGAAAGAGGGCAGAGGAGATTTACTAGGATGTTGCCCAGACTTCAGAAACTGAGTTACAGGGAAAGGTTAAACAGGTTAGGTCTATTTCCTGGGGTGGAGAAGCATGAGGGGAGATTTGACTGAGGTATTTAAAATTATGAAGGGTATAGACAGAGTAAAGGTAGCTTGGCTTTTTCCACTGAGGGTGGGTGAGATTACAAACCTGAGAACAAGTGTTAAGAGTGAAAGGGGAAAAGTTTAGGGGGAACATGAGAGGGAACTTCTTACCACAGAGAGTGCTGGGAGTGTGGAACAAGCTGCCAGCTGAAGTGGTGAAGGTGGGCTCAGCTTTAAGAAGAACTTGGACAGGTACATGGATGGGAGAAGTATCACAGGCACACTCCACGAGGTCAGAATTTAACCTGGGTCACTGCGGCTGCAGCACCGGGCAAACACATCATGTCTGCAATTCCTGTGGGGTCGGGGAGCATGTAGCACCAAAAAGTGATCTGCGAACCGCGTTCACCTTTGACCACGACAGTGCGTCAGCCACAAACACTGTTATTGCTAGCCAAAGTTATATTGTCTGCCTAACTGATGGGTCAGCCACTCTCAAATCACTGATTGCCCCACCCCACCAGGATCTCCTCCCCTGTCAAATCTGCCTCGTGTGACATTTCAAACCATGGCTGAGTTCTCCAGGCTGACAGTGCTGAGATAGTTTACATTCGGTCAGGGATTGGTCACAGCTAAAAGTGGACGCAAAGTGATTCCACATCTGTGCCCATCGTCCGTGCACTCACTGGGATTACAGCAGTATGCACACTAGATCCTTCCACATTCTCACAACCCTTGTATGTTGAGTTGCCTGGCATTTATGGCCAGTCTAATAAATCAGGAGATTGCAGTGCAAGGTTGGGCCCTCTTGCAACTTCACACTCCAGAGGACTGCATTCCAAAATTATTATTCACTGCACTGTTATCAGGGATTATCGCCCCTCCCCCCTCCCCCCCCCCCCAAACACTGTGTGCCACTCCCTTCGACACACACAATCTGCTGCAGGAAATTTCCAGGTCTTGGAGCATCAGTGAGGATTAAGAATGGTCAACATTTTGGGCTGGAAACCTTCATCGACTTTTTACCTTCACAAATCCTGTGCCCCACTGCCCCTCTGATGGTGAGGCACTCCCTCAGTACTGCCCCTCTGACAGTACAACACCCCCTCAGTACTGCCCCCTTCCGCTGTGTCCAGTGGAGCCCTCATGAACTGCAAATCTCCAACAGCATTAATCTCCAGCAGATTAGGTCTGGTTCCAAATTCCATCATCCACTCTCTTTTGATGCATCTCCTGGCACTCCCTGAGAAATGCTCCTCTGACAGTGCGGCACTCCCTCAGTACTGCCCCTCTAACAGTATAACACTCCCTCAGTACTGCCCCTCTGACAGTGAGGCACTCCCTCAGTACTGCCCCTCTGACAATACAACATCCCCTCAGTACTGCCCCATTCCGCTGTGTCCAGTGGAGCCCTCATGAACTGCAAATCTCCAACAGCACCTCTCCCACAGAATCCTCCAACAGTGAATGTCTGTTGGAGAGAGCGCCACCACTAACTGTGCCTCTGAAGGCCATGAACCTAATCCATGTTCTGCCAGTCCCACCCCAGAGACCGTGTAGAATTCCTTCAGAATCTCTCGGACATCATCTGAAACTCTTGAACTTCAGTCTCTGTGATGAGAGTTGAAAATGTAACTCTTTGGTGATTGTAGGAGATTTTAAGTCTACGCATTGACTGGGACTCCCATACTGTAAAAGGGCAGGATGGCTTGGAGTTTGTCAAATGTGTTCAGGAATATTTTCTGGGAATATTTCAGTACCAAATGGAGAGAGTGTAATATAGGATCTCCTATTAGGGAATGAGACAGGTGACAGAATTATGTGCTGGGAAACATTTTGCGTCCAGCGATCATAATGATGTTAGTTTCAGTTAATTTTGAATAAGGATGGTGTGGTCCTCAGGTTGAGAATCTGAAGTGGAGAAAGGTCATCTTTGCGGAAATGAGAAAGGATCCAGACACCATGGATCGGGCGAAGTTGTTTTCGGGTAAGGATGTGTGAGGTAAGAGGAAGGTCTTCAGATGTGAAGTTTTGAGAGGACAGAGTTTGCATGTTCCTGCCAGGATTAAAGGCAAAGTAAACAGGCATAGGGAACCTTGGTTTTGGAGGGATATTGGAGATCTAGTGAAGACATAGAGAGAAGTGATTCACAGAAACAGGTAACATGGAGCAAATGAGACATTTGTGAAGTGTAAAAAATGCAAGAAAAAAACTTAAGAAAGCTAAATGAGACGCGAGGTTGCTTTGGCAGACAATGTGATAGAAAATCCTAAAGGTTTCTACAGGAATATTAAGAGCAAAAGGATAGTAAGGGACAAAATTCGTCCACTTGAAGATCAGAGTAGTTAGCTATGTATGGAGACAAAAGAGATGGGGGGTAGATTTCAAATGGTTTTTTTGCATCAGTATGCACTCAGAAAACTGAGGGAAGTAAGGAAAACAAGCAGTGAGGTCATGGAATGTCTTCTGATTAAAGAGGAGGAGGTGGTTGCTGTCTTAAAGCAAATAAAGGTGGATAAATCCCCAGGGCCTGACAAGATAATCCCTCAGACCTTGAGGGAGGCTATTGTTGAAAATGGCAGGGGATCTGACAGAAATATTTAAATTGTCCTTGGCCATAGGTGAGGTGCCGGAGATTTGGAGGGTAACTCATGTTGTTCCATTGTTTAAAAAAAGGCTCCAAAAGTAATCCAGGAAACTATAGGCCGGTGAGCCTGATGTCAGTCATAGGCAAAATTATTGGGAGGTGTTCGAAGAGATCTGGATAGCCAGGGACTTATCAGGGAAAGTCAACATTGGCTTTGTGCATAATTGGTCATGTTTTGAGAAGGTTACCGGGAAAATTGTTGAAGGAAAGGCTGTGGATGTTGTCTACATGGACTTTAGTAAGGTCTTTGACAAGGTCCAATACAAGTTAATAAACTGAATTCGACATTGGCTGTACAGGGCAAGCCAGAAAGTGATAGTGGATGATTGTTTCTCAGACTGGAGGCCAGTGACTAGTGGTGTGCCTCAGGGATCAGCGCTGGGACCATTGTTTGTTTGTCATCTATCTCAATAATAATGTGGTAAATTGGAATGGCAAGTTTGCAGGTGACACTAAAATTGGAGGTGTTGTGAACAGCAAGGAAGCCTTTCAAAGCTTGCAAAGGGATCTGGACCAGCTAGAAAAACAGGCTGAAAGATAGCAGATGCAGACAAATGTGAGGTGTTGCATTTTGGCAGGACAAACCAAGGTAGAACAAACATAGTAAATGGTCAGGCACTGAGAAGTTTGGTAGAACAGAGGGATCTGGGAATACAGATACACAATTCCCTGAAAGTGGCATCACAGGTGGATAGGGTTGTAAAAAGAGCTTTTGGCACATTGACCTTCATAAATCAAAGTAATGAGTATAGGAGCTGAGATGTTATGGTAAAGTTGTATAAAACATTGGTGAGGCCAAATTTGGAGTATTGTGTGCAGTTTTGGACACTGAACTACAGGAAGGATATCAATAAGATAGAAAGAGGGCAGAAATGATTTACTAGGATGTTGTGGGAAGTTCAGGAACTGAGTTACAGGGAAAGGTTAAACAGGTTTGAACTTTATTCCCTTGTCATAGAAGAATAAGGGAAGATTTGATAGAGGTATTTAAAATTATGAGGGGGATTGTGTGGAATGAGCTGCCAGCTGAAATGGTGAATGCGGGCTCAATTTTAACATTTCAGAAAAAATTGGACAGGTACATGAATGGGAGGAGTATGGAGGGCTATGGATTAGGTGCAGTTCAGTATGTCTGGGCAGAATAATAGTTCGGTGCAGATTAAAAGGGCTGAAGGGCCTGTTTTCTGTGCTGCAATGTTCTACAGTTCTATCAGAGTTTCAAGAGACCCTGGTTCAACCCTGACTTCCGGTGCTATCTGTGTGGAGTTTGCACATTCTCCCTGCCATTGTGTGGGTTTCCTCCGATTGTTCTAGTGTCCACCCACATCCCAGTGACGTGCGGGCTTGAAGGTAAGTAGGTAAGTGGCAGGGTCTCAGAGCCGTGGGCAGAATAGGTTCATGGCGGGTTAATGAGGGCTCTCAAAAGTCTGACAATGTGTTCCTCCCCAATTGAACCTCAGAATTGAGGAATTTTCCTCCAGCGAAGATCTCATCTAATTTTCCACCTCAACTACTCTGTGTTGAACAAGCACGGTTGGTGCAGCCGTTAGCACAACGCTGTTGCAGCTCCAGCAATCGGGACCAGGGTTCGAATCCTGCGCTGTCTGTACTTTCTTGCCGTGTCTGCATGAGCTTTTCCCGGGGGGGCTCCAAATCCCTCCCTTCATTCAAAATGTATGGGGGTTGTAGGTTAATTGGGTGTAATTGGGCAGCATGGACTCGTGGGCCAAAATGGCCTGTTACCATGCTGTATGTCAAAATAAGTAAAGCATTCTTAAACTCAGCAAAACACTCATCTCAAGACTATCAGCAGGGAGTCTCCCTTGTTGCTTATTTGCTGAAAACACATTGGTTGAGAGGTCAGACTGTTGGTCATGCAGACACACCTTCTCCCACCCAACTCATGAAATCTTTACTGGCTGAATATGGCCCAAATTTTAATGGCACCTGGAACCCAACAAGTGAAGATAAGGCAGCAGAGGTTTCAAGGCCTCTCTTGTTTCAGGGCAAGAAAACAGCCAAGGGCAATGTAATGGGGGTGGAACGGTGCCAACTTGGTGATGAGGTAGATAAATAACACTGGACAACAAAGATTTTGCTTCCTGAACACTTTTGGGTGCATTTTATAGATTTTGAGCTGCTGATCATGAAAATCATCTTAAATTTTTCCTATCACGTACCGTTTTTAGATACAACTTATTACTGTGATTTCCCGTCATATATTAAATCTACTTCAAGCATATGGTTGAAAATTCATTTTCTGCATTCGCACTTCCCTGCTGATCTTGGTGCAGTCAGTGATGAACACGGTGAAAGGTTTCACCAGGACATTACAACTATGGAAAAGGGGCGTCAGGCCAACTGGAATCCATCATTTCTGGTTGACTATTGTTGGACACTGACATGAGAGGCATCAGATGCTGAGTACAAACGAAAATCAGCAGCAGAACGTTTTTAGCTCAGTTGAACTAACGCAACGTGTCAGCATCATTATGCGATTAAACTTGCTAAATTCAATAAAAGTTCACTTAATGTTCCTCCATGTGATGTGGCAAATCTGAAATTGTATTTGTGTTCAGCTTGAAGTTGTCTATCCTAATCCACAAATTTTTTTTCAGGAAGCAAACTTTTAGAAAAAAATTTGGTGTCTGGTATTATCCGAACCCCGAGGCCAAAGGATGTGTTCAATCAGGCTTGAGCTGTCAGTGTGGAGAGGGTGTTAATTTGTTGGGTCTGTGACAGGAATGGGAGGCATTGGCTTGGCGCTTTCTCACACTGACACAGAGGAAAGTTCTGCACAACAAGCACAGGGTGTCGAGTGATTGGAAGCAATTGCCACTGTGCAGGGCTGCATGAGCAACCTGACTTAAACACGGTGGCACAGTTAGTACAACACTGTTACAGCACCAGCAATCAGGACCCAGCGTTGCCTATAAGGAGCTTGTACGTTTTCCGCGTGTCTGTGTGGGTTTCCTCCCATTCAAATCATACCAGGTTCGTAGGTCAATTGGGCACCATGGACTGAAAGGACCTGTGGCTGTGCTGTCTATCTAAATTTAAATTTAATTAGTTAGACCCTGACTTAAGTCAAGTCTGTCCATCTATGAATCAGTGAGTCTGCATTCAAACAACCAGATCGCTCCTTTCCCTCCGTCTCCTTTCCTCCAGCTCTGCCAACCCACCCACCCCCTTCCCCCGATCAATTCTCTCCTTTCCTTTCCTATCCATGTCCAATTGTGGCCTTAATCAGGAAAGTCTGCAGACACTGTGATTGCAGTTCACACAAAAATACTGGAAAAACTTGGCAGGTCTTTGTGCAGCAAAGATACGTCACCAATGTTTCTGGCCTCAGCCCTTCGTCAAGGTATGGGCAACAGGTAGGCAGGCACCTGAATCAAATGATGATGGGGGGGGGGAGGAAGGGCAGGGGAGGAGCACAGGCCTAAAGGCAAGAGGCCACAAGTGGATATGGGTTGGGAGGGCAAAGAGGTGAGGTGATGGGGGAGGGTATAGCTCTCACAGGGGAGAGGTGGAGGAAAGGAGACCAAGGGATTGGGGTGTGGCCGAATGGAAACCACCAAGATTGAAGCTAATGTTATCCAGTTGGAGAGGGCCAAGTCAGAATTTAAGGGTGGCCCTGGTTTGGCAGTGCATGTCGGCGCAGGAGTGGGGTGCAGAATTGAAATGGTTGGCCTCTGGGAGATCCCTGCCATTGCTGTGGATAGAGCAAAGCGATCTCCCGGTCTACGTCCAGTCTCACCGATGTGGAGAAGGCCACAAGGGGAGCACCGGATGCAGTGGACTTGGAAGGGCTGTTTGGGGCCCAAATGGCGGTGAGGGAGGAAGTGTGGGCGTGGCATTTCCTTTGGCCCAGGGGGAGGTCCCAACACCAGCCTGAAGGCGAGCACTCAGCGGCACAAAGCCAGTTTCTTCCTCGCTGCCATCAGATACGTGAAAAATCAATGAACCAAAGATATTGCCTGATTTTTAATGCACTATAATTGTTATTTTATTTTTTATAGTAATGTTGTAAGATGGTTGTAATATGAATGTTTGCCCTGTGATGCTGCCACAAAACACTGAATTTCATGAGTTGTTCATGACAATAAACCCTGATTCTGAAGGTGGCTATTAGTGGGAAGGGAGGAGTGGACAGGGAGTCATGGAGGAAGGTGGGTAGGGGAGGAGAGTGGAAGATGTGTTTGATGGTGGGATTATGTAGTCGGTGAGGATAGATAATAGGTTGGATGCAGAGGCTGGTGGGGTGGTAGGTGAGGGCAAGGGAAATTCTACGTTCTGTTGCAGCTGGGTGTGGGGGGGGGGCCAGGGCAGATGAGCAGGAAATGGAGGAGATGCGAGTGAAGGCTGAGTTGATGGTGATGGATTGGGGAGGATGGTGAAGTGGAGGGTGGGTGGGTGGGGGGGGGGTAGGTGGAGGGTTGGAGAGGTCAGTGGGTGGAGGTGACAGGGAGGGATTTTGCTGTCTCTGAGAGAGGGAGGTCAGAGGGGATAGTAGGGGGTCAATGGGTTTGAGGATGTTGGGGGGAGGAGGATTAGGGGAGCATCGGAGCAGGGTAGGTGGAAGGTTGGGGGGGAAGACAGTAGGTTGGCATCCCTAGCAATTTTGAGTAAACTCCAAATATGGCTGTGCTCCTCCCCCACTCCTTCTCCCCCAGCCTATTTATTCAGGCGCCTGCCTGCTGTTTGCTTATACCTTGATGAAAGGCTCAGGCTCGAAACATTGGTTATAGATCTTTATCTCCCGTTGGCGCTGTGTGACCTGCTGAGTTCCTCCAGCATTTCTACGTTTTTACCGAATGTCCCAGCACTGACTGGTTGAGTATGTCACAGGATGGTCTCAGGGATGAAGGTACATGACCCCCTGAAAGAAGAGACCCAGTGGCACAGATTCATAGTTCCCTGAATGTCACATCAAAGGTAGACAGGGTGGTAATTCGACATTCTGGTTAGGGCACTGAGTGCAGGAGTTGAGACATCATGTTATGGATGTACAGGACATTAGTTTCTTTGGCTTGGCTTCGCGGACGAAGATTTATGGAGGGGGTAAAAAGTCCACGTCAGCTGCAGGCTCGTTTGTGGCTGACCAGTCCGATGCGGGACAGGCAGACACGATTGCAGCGGTTGCAAGGGAAAATTGGTTGGTTGGGGTTGGGTGTTGGGTTTTTCCTCCTTTGCCTTTTGTCAGTGAGGTGGGCTCTGCGGTCTTCTTCAAAGGAGGCTGCTGCCCGCCAAACTGTGAGGCGCCAAGATGCACGGTTTGAGGCGTTATCAGCCCACTGGCGGTGGTCAATGTGGCAGGCACCAAGAGATTTCTTTAGGCAGTCCTTGTACCTTTTCTTTGGTGCACCTCTGTCACGGTGGCCAGTGGAGAGCTCGCCATATAATACGATCTTGGGAAGGCGATGGTCCTCCATTCTGGAGACGTGACCCATCCAGCGCAGCTGGATCTTCAGCAGCGTGGATTCGATGCTGTCGACCTCTGCCATCTCGAGTACCTCGACGTTAGGGGTGTGAGCGCTCCAATGGATGTTGAGGATGGAGCGGAGACAACGCTGGTGGAAGCGTTCTAGGAGCCGTAGGTGGTGCCGGTAGAGGACCCATGATTCGGAGCCGAACAGGAGTGTGGGTATGACAACGGCTCTGTATACGCTTATCTTTTAAAGCCACATTAAAAGCAATGTTCACACTTGGTCACAGATGTCATTAAACAGGAAAGGGCACAAAGAAATAGATTCACACGGATGTTTCCAGGACTGGAGTGGAGAGTTCTAAGGCCAAGCTGGGATTTTTTTTTTCCCTGGAGCATAGGAAGCTGAGGGCTGACCAAATGAAAGTACACAAAAATCATATGTGGCACAGATAAAGGTGAAAAGTAACAGTATCCCCAGAGGAAACTCGAGGGTGAAGGTGAAGGGGGAAAATTTAAAGGTGTAAGGTAAAAACATCATGAGATGGGACTGGAGAAGGAGTCACCCAGTACTAAGGAGTAACAGGATGGTGTGACCTTGTACGCTCAAGATAAGCTTGGCACTAACAAGTTGATGAGCAGCAGACAAACAGTGAAGGGTAGCAACAGCTTATTCATTGGACAGTGTAATGGTATGATAATTTACCAAGTGCGTGTCCTGGGGTATAAAAAAACACCACTTGCTGATATCGTTAGAATGCGCCTTCTCCAACTAACACTGTTAGTTGTAAGTGTTACAATACGGTAATAAAGAACCTTGATTTCGACTCAGTCTGGTGTCTGACTCACTCATTCTTGAACAAAGCAGACCTAACAAAGGGAACTTCATACAGAGGGTGATGTGTGTGGACGTGGAAGAGGTGGGTACAATTATTACATTTAAAAGACATTTGGACAGGAAAATAAATACAAAAAAGCTACAGTTGTTCTCAACCTTTTTCTTTCCACTCACATCCCAAGTAATCCATCCCTATGCCATCGGAGATCTGATTACTAAGGGATTGCTTAAGGTGGGGTGTGGGTGGGAAGGGAAGGTTGAGAATCACTGCTCTAGACCCAATTGTTACTGAAAAATTTTGCTTGAGAAAAATTGTCATTGACCCATTTCCTTTGGAGTTCTGAAACCTTGCACATAATGAGTCAATTAAGGATGATTAAAACTGGTTTTCAAACTCTTTCTTTCCACCCATGTACCACCTTAAACAATCCCTTACTAATCACAGAGCATAGGGAACAATTAAAGTGGTATGTGAGTGGAAAGAAAAAGGTTGAGAACCACTGAGCTGAAGGATATGGGCTAAGCACAGGAAAGTGGGATTTGCTCAGATGGGCATATTGACCACCATGGACAAGTTGGGCAATTGGACCAGTTTCCATGCTGTGCAACTTTTATGAGTCATGACCGTTGTAACAGGATGGGCCCAGCTCAGACTGGGCGTTTAACAGGATGGGCCCAGCTCAGACTGGGCGTTTAACAGGATGGGCCCAGCTCAGACTGGGCGTTTAACAGGATGGGCCCAGCTCAGACTGGGCGTTTAACAGGATGGGCCCAGCTCAGACTGGGCGTTTAACAGGATGGGCCCAGCTCAGACTGGGCGTTTAACAGGATGGGCCCAGCTCAGACTGGGCGTTTAACAGGATGGGCCCAGCTCAGACTGGGCGTTTAACAGGATGGGCCCAGCTCAGACTGGGCGTTTAACAGGATGGGCCCAGCTCAGACTGGGCGTTTAACAGGATGGGCCCAGCTCAGACTGGGCGTTTAACAGGATGGGCCCAGCTCAGACTGGGCGTTTAACAGGATGGGCCCAGCTCAGACTGGGCGTTTAACAGGATGGGCCCAGCTCAGACTGGGCGTTTAACAGGATGGGCCCAGCTCAGACTGGGCGTTTAACAGGATGGGCCCAGCTCAGACTGGGCGTTTAACAGGATGGTACTATTATTGGCAGAGTGTGTAACAGGATAATGTTACCAATGACTGAGTGCGTAATAGGACAGTGTTGTGAGTGTGTAACAGGCCGGTGTTACCATTGACTGAGTGTTTCATGAGATGGTATTGTGAGTGTGGGCAGTGTGTAAAAAGTCAATGTTATCACTGACTGTGTAACAAGTTAATGTTACCACTGACTCTTTTTTTCTTTCTTTGGCTTGGCTTCGCGGACTAAGCATGTAATAAATCAATGTTATTACTGACTATGTTACAGGATAGTGTTACCAATGACTGAGTGCCTAATAGGAGAGTGTTGTGAGTGTGTAACAGGCCGGTGTTACCATTGACTGAGTGTTTCATGAGATGGTGTTGTGAGTGTTTAACAAGTCAATGTTTTCACTGACTGTGTAACAAGTTAATGTTACCACTGACTAAGCATGTAACAAATCAATGTTATCACTGACTATGTTACAGTGTTACCACTGACTGAGCATGTACTGGGACAGTGTTGTGAGCGGGTAACAGGTCAGTGTTACCATTGACTGAGCATGTACTGGGACGGTGTTGTGAGCGGGTAACAGGTCAGTGTTACCACTGACTGAGCATGTACTGGGACGGTGTTGTGAGCGGGTAACAGGTCAGTGTTACCATTGACTGAGCATGTACTGGGACGGTGTTGTGAGCAGGTAACAGGTCAGTGTTACCACTGACTGAGCATGTACTGGGACAGTGTTGTGAGCGGGTAACAGGTCAGTGTTACCATTGACTGAGCATATACTGGGACGGTGTTGTGAGCGGGTAACAGGTCAGTGTTACCACTGACTGAGCATGTACTGGGACGGTGTTGTGAGCGGGTAACAGGTCAGTGTTACCACTGACTGAGCATGTACTGGGATGGTATTGTGAGCATGTAACAAATCAATGTTATCACTGACTGAGCATGTACTGGGATGGTGTTGTGAGCGTGTAACAGGTCAGTGTTACCACTGACTGAGCATGTACTGGGACGGTGTTGTGAGCAGGTAACAGGTCAGTGTTAACACTGACTGAGCATGTACTGGGACGGTGTTGTGAGCGGGTAACAGGTCAGTGTTACCACTGACTGAGCATGTACTGGGACGGTGTTGTGAGCGGGTAACAGGTCAGTGTTACCACTGACTGAGCATTTACTGGGACGGTGTTGTGAGCGGGTAACAGGTCAGTGTTACCACTGACTGAGCATTTACTGGGACGGTGTTGTGAGCGGGTAACAGGTCAGTGTTACCACTGACTGAGCATGTACTGGGACGGTGTTGTGAGCGGGTAACAGGTCAGTGTTACCACTGACTGAGCATGTACTGGGACGGTGTTGTGAGCGGGTAACAGGTCAGTGTTACCACTGACTGAGCATGTACTGGGATGGTGTTGTGAGCATGTAACAAATCAATGTTATCACTGACTGAGCATGTACTGGGACGGTGTTGTGAGCGGGTAACAGGTCAGTGTTACCACTGACTGAGCATGTACTGGGACGGTGTTGTGAGCGGGTAACAGGTCAGTGTTACCACTGACTGAGCATTTACTGGGACGGTGTTGTGAGCGGGTAACAGGTCAGTGTTACCACTGACTGAGCATTTACTGGGACGGTGTTGTGAGCGGGTAACAGGTCAGTGTTACCACTGACTGAGCATGTACTGGGACGGTGTTGTGAGCGGGTAACAGGTCAGTGTTACCACTGACTGAGCATGTACTGGGACGGTGTTGTGAGCGGGTAACAGGTCAGTGTTACCACTGACTGAGCATGTACTGGGACAGTGTTGTGAGCGGGTAACAGGTCAGTGTTACCACTGACTGAGCATGTACTGGGACGGTGTTGTGAGCGGGTAACAGGTCAGTGTTACCACTGACTGAGCATGTACTGGGATGGTGTTGTGAGCATGTAACAAATCAATGTTATCACTGACTGAGCATGTAAAGGGATGGTGTTGTGAGCGTGTAACAGGTCAGTGTTACCACTGACTGAGCATGTACTGGGACGGTGTTGTGAGCAGGTAACAGGTCAGTGTTACCACTGACTGAGCATGTACTGGGATGGTATTGTGAGCATGTAACAAATCAATGTTATCACTGACAGAGCATGTACTGGGATGGTGTTGTGAGCGTGTAACAGGTCAGTGTTACCACTGACTGAGCATGTACTGGGACGGTGTTGTGAGCAGGTAACAGGTCAGTGTTACCACTGACTGAGCATGTACTGGGACGGTGTTGTGAGCGGGTAACAGGTCAGTGTTACCACTGACTGAGCATGTACTGGGACGGTGTTGTGAGCGGGTAACAGGTCAGTGTTACCACTGACTGAGCATGTACTGGGATGGTGTTGTGAGCATGTAACAAATCAATGTTATCACTGACTGAGCATGTACTGAGATGGTGTTGTGAGCGTGTAACAGGTCAGTGTTACCACTGACTGAGCATGTACTGGGACGGTGTTGTGAGCGGGTAACAGGTCAATGTTACCACTGACTGAGCATGTACTGGGACGGTGTTGTGAGCGGGTAACAGGTCAGTGTTACCACTGACTGAGCATGTACTGGGACGGAGTTGTGAGCGGGTAACAGGTCAGTGTTACCACTGACTGAGCATGTACTGGGACGGTGTTGTGAGCGGGTAACAGGTCAGTGTTACCACTGACTGAGCATGTACTGGGACGGTGTTGTGAGCGGGTAACAGGTCAGTGTTACCACTGACTGAGCATGTACTGGGACGGTGTTGTGAGCGGGTAACAGGTCAGTGTTACCACTGACTGAGCATGTACTGGGACGGTGTTATGAGCGGGTAACAGGTCAGTGTTACCACTGACTGAGCATGTACTGGGATGGTGTTGTGAGCATGTAACAAATCAATGTTATCACTGACTGAGCATGTACAGGGATGGTGTTGTGAGCGTGTAACAGGTCAGTGTTACCACTGACTGAGCATGTACTGGGACGGTGTTGTGAGCAGGTAACAGGTCAGTGTTACCACTGACTGAGCATTTACTGGGACGGTGTTGTGAGCGGGTAACAGGTCAGTGTTACCACTGACTGAGCATGTACTGGGACGGTGTTGTGAGCGGGTAACAGGTCAGTGTTACCACTGACTGAGCATGTACTGGGACGGTGTTGTGAGCGGGTAACAGGTCAGTGTTACCACTGACTGAGCATGTACTGGGACGGTGTTGTGAGCGGGTAACAGGTCAGTGTTACCACTGACTGAGCATGTACTGGGACGGTGTTGTGAGCGGGTAACAGGTCAGTGTTACCACTGACTGAGCATGTACTGGGACGGTGTTGTGAGCGGGTAACAGGTCAGTGTTACCACTGACTGAGCATGTACTGGGATGGTGTTGTGAGCATGTAACAAATCAATGTTATCACTGACTGAGCATGTAAAGGGATGGTGTTGTGAGCGTGTAACAGGTCAGTGTTACCACTGACTGAGCATGTACTGGGACGGTGTTGTGAGCAGGTAACAGGTCAGTGTTACCACTGACTGAGCATGTACTGGGATGGTATTGTGAGCATGTAACAAATCAATGTTATCACTGACTGAGCATGTACTGGGATGGTGTTGTGAGCGTGTAACAGGTCAGTGTTACCACTGACTGAGCATGTACTGGGACGGTGTTGTGAGCAGGTAACAGGTCAGTGTTACCACTGACTGAGCATGTACTGGGACGGTGTTGTGAGCGGGTAACAGGTCAGTGTTACCACTGATTGAGCATGTACTGGGACGGTGTTGTGAGCGGGTAACAGGTCAGTGTTACCACTGACTGAGCATGTACTGGGACGGTGTTGTGAGCGGGTAACAGGTCAGTGTTACCACTGACTGAGCATGTACTGGGACGGTGTTATGAGTGGGTAACAGGTCAGTGTTACCACTGACTGAGCATGTACTGGGATGGTGTTGTGAGCATGTAACAAATCAATGTTATCACTGACTGAGCATGTACAGGGATGGTGTTGTGAGCGTGTAACAGGTCAGTGTTACCACTGACTGAGCATGTACTGGGACGGTGTTGTGAGCAGGTAACAGGTCAGTGTTACCACTGACTGAGCATTTACTGGGACGGTGTTGTGAGCGTGTAACAGGTCAGTGTTACCACTGACTGAGCATGTACTGGGACGGTGTTGTGAGCGGGTAACAGGTCAGTGTTACCACTGACTGAGCATGTACTGGGACGGTGTTGTGAGCGGGTAACAGGTCAGTGTTACCACTGACTGAGCATGTACTGGGACGGTGTTGTGAGCGGGTAACAGGTCAGTGTTACCACTGACTGAGCATGTACTGGGACGGTGTTGTGAGCGGGTAACAGGTCAGTGTTACCACTGACTGAGCATGTACTGGGACGGTGTTGTGAGCGGGTAACAGGTCAGTGTTACCACTGACTGAGCATGTACTGGGATGGTGTTGTGAGCATGTAACAAATCAATGTTATCACTGACTGAGCATGTAAAGGGATGGTGTTGTGAGCGTGTAACAGGTCAGTGTTACCACTGACTGAGCATGTACTGGGACGGTGTTGTGAGCAGGTAACAGGTCAGTGTTACCACTGACTGAGCATGTACTGGGATGGTATTGTGAGCATGTAACAAATCAATGTTATCACTGACTGAGCATGTACTGGGATGGTGTTGTGAGCGTGTAACAGGTCAGTGTTACCACTGACTGAGCATGTACTGGGACGGTGTTGTGAGCAGGTAACAGGTCAGTGTTACCACTGACTGAGCATGTACTGGGACGGTGTTGTGAGCGGGTAACAGGTCAGTGTTACCACTGACTGAGCATGTACTGGGACGGTGTTGTGAGCGGGTAACAGGTCAGTGTTACCATTGACTGAGCATGTACTGGGACGGTGTTGTGAGCAGGTAACAGGTCAGTGTTACCACTGACTGAGCATGTACTGGGACAGTGTTGTGAGCGGGTAACAGGTCAGTGTTAACATTGACTGAGCATATACTGGGACGGTGTTGTGAGCGGGTAACAGGTCAGTGTTACCACTGACTGAGCATGTACTGGGACGGTGTTGTGAGCGGGTAACAGGTCAGTGTTACCACTGACTGAGCATGTACTGGGACGGTGTTGTGAGCGGGTAACAGGTCAGTGTTACCACTGACTGAGCATGTACTGGGACGGTGTTGTGAGCGGGTAACAGGTCAGTGTTACCACTGACTGAGCATGTACTGGGACGGTGTTGTGAGCGGGTAACAGGTCAGTGTTACCACTGACTGAGCATGTACTGGGACGGTGTTGTGAGCGGGTAACAGGTCAGTGTTACCACTGACTGAGCATGTACTGGGACGGTGTTGTGAGCGGGTAACAGATCAGTGTTACCACTGACTGAGCATGTACTGGGACGGTGTTGTGAGCGGGTAACAGGTCAGTGTTACCACTGACTGAGCATGTACTGGGATGGTGTTGTGAGCATGTAACAAATCAATGTTATCACTGACTGAGCATGTACTGGGATGGTGTTGTGAGCGTGTAACAGGTCAGTGTTACAACTGACTGAGCATGTACTGGGACGGTGTTGTGAGCAGGTAACAGGTCAGTGTTACCACTGACTGAGCATGTACTGGGACGGTGTTGTGAGCGGGTAACAGGTCAGTGTTACCACTGACTGAGCATGTACTGGGACGGTGTTGTGAGCGGGTAACAGGTCAGTGTTACCACTGACTGAGCATGTACTGGGACGGTGTTGTGAGCGGGTAACAGGTCAGTGTTACCACTGACTGAGCATGTACTGGGACGGTGTTATGAGTGGGTAACAGGTCAGTGTTACCACTGACTGAGCATGTACTGGGATGGTGTTGTGAGCATGTAACAAATCAATGTTATCACTGACTGAGCATGTACAGGGATGGTGTTGTGAGCGTGTAACAGGTCAGTGTTACCACTGACTGAGCATGTACTGGGACGGTGTTGTGAGCAGGTAACAGGTCAGTGTTACCACTGACTGAGCATTTACTGGGACGGTGTTGTGAGCGTGTAACAGGTCAGTGTTACCACTGACTGAGCATGTACTGGGACGGTGTTGTGAGCGGGTAACAGGTCAGTGTTACCACTGACTGAGCATGTACTGGGACGGTGTTGTGAGCGGGTAACAGGTCAGTGTTACCACTGACTGAGCATGTACTGGGACGGTGTTGTGAGCGGGTAACAGGTCAGTGTTACCACTGACTGAGCATGTACTGGGACGGTGTTGTGAGCGGGTAACAGGTCAGTGTTACCACTGACTGAGCATGTACTGGGACGGTGTTGTGAGCGGGTAACAGGTCAGTGTTACCACTGACTGAGCATGTACTGGGATGGTGTTGTGAGCATGTAACAAATCAATGTTATCACTGACTGAGCATGTAAAGGGATGGTGTTGTGAGCGTGTAACAGGTCAGTGTTACCACTGACTGAGCATGTACTGGGACGGTGTTGTGAGCAGGTAACAGGTCAGTGTTACCACTGACTGAGCATGTACTGGGATGGTATTGTGAGCATGTAACAAATCAATGTTATCACTGACTGAGCATGTACTGGGATGGTGTTGTGAGCGTGTAACAGGTCAGTGTTACCACTGACTGAGCATGTACTGGGACGGTGTTGTGAGCAGGTAACAGGTCAGTGTTACCACTGACTGAGCATGTACTGGGACGGTGTTGTGAGCGGGTAACAGGTCAGTGTTACCACTGACTGAGCATGTACTGGGACGGTGTTGTGAGCGGGTAACAGGTCAGTGTTACCATTGACTGAGCATGTACTGGGACGGTGTTGTGAGCAGGTAACAGGTCAGTGTTACCACTGACTGAGCATGTACTGGGACAGTGTTGTGAGCGGGTAACAGGTCAGTGTTAACATTGACTGAGCATATACTGGGACGGTGTTGTGAGCGGGTAACAGGTCAGTGTTACCACTGACTGAGCATGTACTGGGACGGTGTTGTGAGCGGGTAACAGGTCAGTGTTACCACTGACTGAGCATGTACTGGGACGGTGTTGTGAGCGGGTAACAGGTCAGTGTTACCACTGACTGAGCATGTACTGGGACGGTGTTGTGAGCGGGTAACAGGTCAGTGTTACCACTGACTGAGCATGTACTGGGACGGTGTTGTGAGCGGGTAACAGGTCAGTGTTACCACTGACTGAGCATGTACTGGGACGGTGTTGTGAGCGGGTAACAGGTCAGTGTTACCACTGACTGAGCATGTACTGGGACGGTGTTGTGAGCGGGTAACAGATCAGTGTTACCACTGACTGAGCATGTACTGGGACGGTGTTGTGAGCGGGTAACAGGTCAGTGTTACCACTGACTGAGCATGTACTGGGATGGTGTTGTGAGCATGTAACAAATCAATGTTATCACTGACTGAGCATGTACAGGGATGGTGTTGTGAGCGTGTAACAGGTCAGTGTTACCACTGACTGAGCATGTACTGGGACGGTGTTGTGAGCAGGTAACAGGTCAGTGTTACCACTGACTGAGCATTTACTGGGACGGTGTTGTGAGCGGGTAACAGGTCAGTGTTACCACTGACTGAGCATGTACTGGGACGGTGTTGTGAGCGGGTAACAGGTCAGTGTTACCACTGACTGAGCATGTACTGGGACGGTGTTGTGAGCGGGTAACAGGTCAGTGTTACCACTGACTGAGCATGTACTGGGACGGTGTTGTGAGCGGGTAACAGGTCAGTGTTACCACTGACTGAGCATGTACTGGGACGGTGTTGTGAGCGGGTAACAGGTCAGTGTTACCACTGACTGAGCATGTACTGAGATGGTGTTGTGAGCATGTAACAAATCAATGTTATCACTGACTAAGCATGTACTGGGACGGTGTTGTGAGCGGGTAACAGGTCAGTGTTACCACTGACTGAGCATGTACTGGGACGGTGTTGTGAGCGGGTAACAGGTCAGTGTTACCACTGACTGAGCATGTACTGGGACGGTGTTGTGAGCGGGTAACAGGTCAGTGTTACCACTGACTGAGCATGTACTGGGACGGTGTTGTGAGCGGGTAACAGGTCAGTGTTACCACTGACTGAGCATGTACTGGGACGGTGTTGTGAGCGGGTAACAGGTCAGTGTTACCACTGACTGAGCATGTACTGGGACGGTGTTGTGAGCGGGTAACAGGTCAGTGTCACCACTGACTGAGCATGTACTGGGATGGTGTTGTGAGCATGTAACAAATCAATGTTATCACTGACTGAGCATGTAAAGGGATGGTGTTGTGAGCGTGTAACAGGTCAGTGTTACCACTGACTGAGCATGTACTGGGACGGTGTTGTGAGCAGGTAACAGGTCAGTGTTACCACTGACTGAGCATGTACTGGGATGGTATTGTGAGCATGTAACAAATCAATGTTATCACTGACTGAGCATGTACTGGGATGGTGTTGTGAGCGTGTAACAGGTCATGTGTTACCATTGACTGAGCATGTACTGGGACGGTGTTGTGAGCGGGTAACAGGTCAGTGTTACCATTGACTGAGCATGTACTGGGACGGTGTTGTGAGCGGGTAACAGGTCAGTGTTACCATTGACTGAGCATGTACTGGGACGGTGTTGTGAGCGGGTAACAGGTCAGTGTTACCACTGACTGAGCATGTACTGGGACGGTGTTGTGAGCGGGTAACAGGTCAGTGTTACCACTGACTGAGCATGTACTGGGACGGTGTTGTGAGCGGGTAACAGGTCAGTGTGACCACTGACTGAGCATGTACTGGGATGGTGTTGTGAGCATGTAACAAATCAATGTTATCACTGACTGAGCATGTACTGAGATGGTGTTGTGAGCGTGTAACAGGTCAGTGTTACCACTGACTGAGCATGTACTGGGACGGTGTTGTGAGCGGGTAACAGGTCAATGTTACCACTGACTGAGCATGTACTGGGACGGTGTTGTGAGCGGGTAACAGGTCAGTGTTACCACTGACTGAGCATGTACTGGGACGGAGTTGTGAGCGGGTAACAGGTCAGTGTTACCACTGACTGAGCATGTACTGGGACGGTGTTGTGAGCGGGTAACAGGTCAGTGTTACCACTGACTGAGCATGTACTGGGACGGTGTTGTGAGCGGGTAACAGGTCAGTGTTACCACTGACTGAGCATGTACTGGGACGGTGTTGTGAGCGGGTAACAGGTCAGTGTTACCACTGACTGAGCATGTACTGGGACGGTGTTATGAGCGGGTAACAGGTCAGTGTTACCACTGACTGAGCATGTACTGGGATGGTGTTGTGAGCATGTAACAAATCAATGTTATCACTGACTGAGCATGTACAGGGATGGTGTTGTGAGCGTGTAACAGGTCAGTGTTACCACTGACTGAGCATGTACTGGGACGGTGTTGTGAGCAGGTAACAGGTCAGTGTTACCACTGACTGAGCATTTACTGGGACGGTGTTGTGAGCGGGTAACAGGTCAGTGTTACCACTGACTGAGCATGTACTGGGACGGTGTTGTGAGCGGGTAACAGGTCAGTGTTACCACTGACTGAGCATGTACTGGGACGGTGTTGTGAGCGGGTAACAGGTCAGTGTTACCACTGACTGAGCATGTACTGGGACGGTGTTGTGAGCGGGTAACAGGTCAGTGTTACCACTGACTGAGCATGTACTGGGACGGTGTTGTGAGCGGGTAACAGGTCAGTGTTACCACTGACTGAGCATGTACTGGGACGGTGTTGTGAGCGGGTAACAGGTCAGTGTTACCACTGACTGAGCATGTACTGGGATGGTGTTGTGAGCATGTAACAAATCAATGTTATCACTGACTGAGCATGTAAAGGGATGGTGTTGTGAGCGTGTAACAGGTCAGTGTTACCACTGACTGAGCATGTACTGGGACGGTGTTGTGAGCAGGTAACAGGTCAGTGTTACCACTGACTGAGCATGTACTGGGATGGTATTGTGAGCATGTAACAAATCAATGTTATCACTGACTGAGCATGTACTGGGATGGTGTTGTGAGCGTGTAACAGGTCAGTGTTACCACTGACTGAGCATGTACTGGGACGGTGTTGTGAGCAGGTAACAGGTCAGTGTTACCACTGACTGAGCATGTACTGGGACGGTGTTGTGAGCGGGTAACAGGTCAGTGTTACCACTGACTGAGCATGTACTGGGACGGTGTTGTGAGCGGGTAACAGGTCAGTGTTACCATTGACTGAGCATGTACTGGGACGGTGTTGTGAGCAGGTAACAGGTCAGTGTTACCACTGACTGAGCATGTACTGGGACAGTGTTGTGAGCGGGTAACAGGTCAGTGTTAACATTGACTGAGCATATACTGGGACGGTGTTGTGAGCGGGTAACAGGTCAGTGTTACCACTGACTGAGCATGTACTGGGACGGTGTTGTGAGCGGGTAACAGGTCAGTGTTACCACTGACTGAGCATGTACTGGGACGGTGTTGTGAGCGGGTAACAGGTCAGTGTTACCACTGACTGAGCATGTACTGGGACGGTGTTGTGAGCGGGTAACAGGTCAGTGTTACCACTGACTGAGCATGTACTGGGACGGTGTTGTGAGCGGGTAACAGGTCAGTGTTACCACTGACTGAGCATGTACTGGGACGGTGTTGTGAGCGGGTAACAGGTCAGTGTTACCACTGACTGAGCATGTACTGGGACGGTGTTGTGAGCGGGTAACAGATCAGTGTTACCACTGACTGAGCATGTACTGGGACGGTGTTGTGAGCGGGTAACAGGTCAGTGTTACCACTGACTGAGCATGTACTGGGATGGTGTTGTGAGCATGTAACAAATCAATGTTATCACTGACTGAGCATGTACAGGGATGGTGTTGTGAGCGTGTAACAGGTCAGTGTTACCACTGACTGAGCATGTACTGGGACGGTGTTGTGAGCAGGTAACAGGTCAGTGTTACCACTGACTGAGCATTTACTGGGACGGTGTTGTGAGCGGGTAACAGGTCAGTGTTACCACTGACTGAGCATGTACTGGGACGGTGTTGTGAGCGGGTAACAGGTCAGTGTTACCACTGACTGAGCATGTACTGGGACGGTGTTGTGAGCGGGTAACAGGTCAGTGTTACCACTGACTGAGCATGTACTGGGACGGTGTTGTGAGCGGGTAACAGGTCAGTGTTACCACTGACTGAGCATGTACTGGGACGGTGTTGTGAGCGGGTAACAGGTCAGTGTTACCACTGACTGAGCATGTACTGAGATGGTGTTGTGAGCATGTAACAAATCAATGTTATCACTGACTAAGCATGTACTGGGACGGTGTTGTGAGCGGGTAACAGGTCAGTGTTACCACTGACTGAGCATGTACTGGGACGGTGTTGTGAGCGGGTAACAGGTCAGTGTTACCACTGACTGAGCATGTACTGGGACGGTGTTGTGAGCGGGTAACAGGTCAGTGTTACCACTGACTGAGCATGTACTGGGACGGTGTTGTGAGCGGGTAACAGGTCAGTGTTACCACTGACTGAGCATGTACTGGGACGGTGTTGTGAGCGGGTAACAGGTCAGTGTTACCACTGACTGAGCATGTACTGGGACGGTGTTGTGAGCGGGTAACAGGTCAGTGTTACCACTGACTGAGCATGTACTGGGATGGTGTTGTGAGCATGTAACAAATCAATGTTATCACTGACTGAGCATGTAAAGGGATGGTGTTGTGAGCGTGTAACAGGTCAGTGTTACCACTGACTGAGCATGTACTGGGACGGTGTTGTGAGCAGGTAACAGGTCAGTGTTACCACTGACTGAGCATGTACTGGGACGGTGTTGTGAGCGGGTAACAGGTCAGTGTTACCACTGACTGAGCATGTACTGGGACGGTGTTGTGAGCGGGTAACAGGTCAGTGTTACCACTGACTGAGCATGTACTGGGACGGTGTTGTGAGCGGGTAACAGGTCAGTGTTACCACTGACTGAGCATGTACTGGGACGGTGTTGTGAGCGGGTAACAGGTCAGTGTTACCACTGACTGAGCATGTACTGGGATGGTGTTGTGAGCATGTAACAAATCAATGTTATCACTGACTGAGCATGTAAAGGGATGGTGTTGTGAGCGTGTAACAGGTCAGTGTTACCACTGACTGAGCATGTACTGGGACGGTGTTGTGAGCAGGTAACAGGTCAGTGTTACCACTGACTGAGCATGTACTGGGATGGTATTGTGAGCATGTAACAAATCAATGTTATCACTGACTGAGCATGTACTGGGATGGTGTTGTGAGCGTGTAACAGGTCAGTGTTACCACTGACTGAGCATGTACTGGGACGGTGTTGTGAGCAGGTAACAGGTCAGTGTTACCACTGACTGAGCATGTACTGGGACGGTGTTGTGAGCGGGTAACAGGTCAGTGTTACCACTGACTGAGCATGTACTGGGACGGTGTTGTGAGCGGGTAACAGGTCAGTGTTACCACTGACTGAGCATGTACTGGGACGGTGTTGTGAGCGGGTAACAGGTCAGTGTTACCACTGACTGAGCATGTACTGGGACGGTGTTATGAGTGGGTAACAGGTCAGTGTTACCACTGACTGAGCATGTACTGGGATGGTGTTGTGAGCATGTAACAAATCAATGTTATCACTGACTGAGCATGTACAGGGATGGTGTTGTGAGCGTGTAACAGGTCAGTGTTACCACTGACTGAGCATGTACTGGGACGGTGTTGTGAGCAGGTAACAGGTCAGTGTTACCACTGACTGAGCATTTACTGGGACGGTGTTGTGAGCGTGTAACAGGTCAGTGTTACCACTGACTGAGCATGTACTGGGACGGTGTTGTGAGCGGGTAACAGGTCAGTGTTACCACTGACTGAGCATGTACTGGGACGGTGTTGTGAGCGGGTAACAGGTCAGTGTTACCACTGACTGAGCATGTACTGGGATGGTGTTGTGAGCATGTAACAAATCAATGTTATCACTGACTGAGCATGTAAAGGGATGGTGTTGTGAGCGTGTAACAGGTCAGTGTTACCACTGACTGAGCATGTACTGGGACGGTGTTGTGAGCAGGTAACAGGTCAGTGTTACCACTGACTGAGCATGTACTGGGATGGTATTGTGAGCATGTAACAAATCAATGTTATCACTGACTGAGCATGTACTGGGATGGTGTTGTGAGCGTGTAACAGGTCAGTGTTACCACTGACTGAGCATGTACTGGGACGGTGTTGTGAGCAGGTAACAGGTCAGTGTTACCACTGACTGAGCATGTACTGGGACGGTGTTGTGAGCGGGTAACAGGTCAGTGTTACCACTGACTGAGCATGTACTGGGACGGTGTTGTGAGCGGGTAACAGGTCAGTGTTACCATTGACTGAGCATGTACTGGGACGGTGTTGTGAGCAGGTAACAGGTCAGTGTTACCACTGACTGAGCATGTACTGGGACAGTGTTGTGAGCGGGTAACAGGTCAGTGTTAACATTGACTGAGCATATACTGGGACGGTGTTGTGAGCGGGTAACAGGTCAGTGTTACCACTGACTGAGCATGTACTGGGACGGTGTTGTGAGCGGGTAACAGGTCAGTGTTACCACTGACTGAGCATGTACTGGGACGGTGTTGTGAGCGGGTAACAGGTCAGTGTTACCACTGACTGAGCATGTACTGGGACGGTGTTGTGAGCGGGTAACAGGTCAGTGTTACCACTGACTGAGCATGTACTGGGACGGTGTTGTGAGCGGGTAACAGGTCAGTGTTACCACTGACTGAGCATGTACTGGGACGGTGTTGTGAGCGGGTAACAGGTCAGTGTTACCACTGACTGAGCATGTACTGGGACGGTGTTGTGAGCGGGTAACAGATCAGTGTTACCACTGACTGAGCATGTACTGGGACGGTGTTGTGAGCGGGTAACAGGTCAGTGTTACCACTGACTGAGCATGTACTGGGATGGTGTTGTGAGCATGTAACAAATCAATGTTATCACTGACTGAGCATGTACAGGGATGGTGTTGTGAGCGTGTAACAGGTCAGTGTTACCACTGACTGAGCATGTACTGGGACGGTGTTGTGAGCAGGTAACAGGTCAGTGTTACCACTGACTGAGCATTTACTGGGACGGTGTTGTGAGCGGGTAACAGGTCAGTGTTACCACTGACTGAGCATGTACTGGGACGGTGTTGTGAGCGGGTAACAGGTCAGTGTTACCACTGACTGAGCATGTACTGGGACGGTGTTGTGAGCGGGTAACAGGTCAGTGTTACCACTGACTGAGCATGTACTGGGACGGTGTTGTGAGCGGGTAACAGGTCAGTGTTACCACTGACTGAGCATGTACTGGGACGGTGTTGTGAGCGGGTAACAGGTCAGTGTTACCACTGACTGAGCATGTACTGAGATGGTGTTGTGAGCATGTAACAAATCAATGTTATCACTGACTAAGCATGTACTGGGACGGTGTTGTGAGCGGGTAACAGGTCAGTGTTACCACTGACTGAGCATGTACTGGGACGGTGTTGTGAGCGGGTAACAGGTCAGTGTTACCACTGACTGAGCATGTACTGGGACGGTGTTGTGAGCGGGTAACAGGTCAGTGTTACCACTGACTGAGCATGTACTGGGACGGTGTTGTGAGCGGGTAACAGGTCAGTGTTACCACTGACTGAGCATGTACTGGGACGGTGTTGTGAGCGGGTAACAGGTCAGTGTTACCACTGACTGAGCATGTACTGGGACGGTGTTGTGAGCGGGTAACAGGTCAGTGTTACCACTGACTGAGCATGTACTGGGATGGTGTTGTGAGCATGTAACAAATCAATGTTATCACTGACTGAGCATGTAAAGGGATGGTGTTGTGAGCGTGTAACAGGTCAGTGTTACCACTGACTGAGCATGTACTGGGACGGTGTTGTGAGCAGGTAACAGGTCAGTGTTACCACTGACTGAGCATGTACTGGGATGGTATTGTGAGCATGTAACAAATCAATGTTATCACTGACTGAGCATGTACTGGGATGGTGTTGTGAGCGTGTAACAGGTCAGTGTTACCATTGACTGAGCATGTACTGGGACGGTGTTGTGAGCGGGTAACAGGTCAGTGTTACCATTGACTGAGCATGTACTGGGACGGTGTTGTGAGCGGGTAACAGGTCAGTGTTACCATTGACTGAGCATGTACTGGGACGGTGTTGTGAGCGGGTAACAGGTCAGTGTTACCACTGACTGAGCATGTACTGGGACGGTGTTGTGAGCGGGTAACAGGTCAGTGTTACCACTGACTGAGCATGTACTGGGACGGTGTTGTGAGCGGGTAACAGGTCAGTGTTACCATTGACTGAGCATGTACTGGGACGGTGTTGTGAGCGGGTAACAGGTCAGTGTTACCATTGACTGAGCATGTACTGGGACGGTGTTGTGAGCGGGTAACAGGTCAGTGTTACCATTGACAGAGCATGTACTGGGACGGTGTTGTGAGCGGGTAACAGGTCAGTGTTACCACTGACTGAGCATGTACTGGGACGGTGTTGTGAGCGGGTAACAGGTCAGTGTTACCATTGACTGAGCATGTACTGGGACGGTGTTGTGAGCATGTAACAGGTCAATGTTACCACTGACAGAGTGTGTAACAAGTAAGACCAGTGTCGTCGTCGTTCCCCCCCCCCCCCCACCGTGAGTTCTGTGTCGGCTGCACAACGGGACGGAACCCTGTCCCACTCTTCCCACCCCACGACGGGGCTCCCACACTGACCGTTCGCTGCCCCGGGTGGGAGCAGCCGCGATGTTTCGCTGAGGAACCGAGACGGGAGGGGGTTGGGGAAAGTGACACCCGCGTCGTGCCCGCGCCCCGCGAAACAAGGAAACCGGCGTGCCTGCTCGCTGTCGCCTCCGATCACTATCCCCATCGATCGCAGGCCTTCGCCCAGCTCCTTGATGTCCACTTGCCCGTCCTTGTTAGTGTCGAACTGCTGGAAGAGCTCAGCCCATTTCTTCTCCCTCTCGCCCTCTCCTTCCTCCTGTCGCAGCCCCTCCGACCTGCCCATGGTCAGCTCGCCTCTTCACTCCGCTCCGCTGCGGGGCTTCGGTGCGGGGGGAAACAGAAGCGGCGAGACGCGACGGCAGCCACCAGCCGGCTGCGTTCTGGGAGGCATGATCCGGCGCTCTCCCTCCGTTCCTCTCCCCGGGGCTAGCCGGCTTCCACCGAGCTCTGCTGGCGGAAGCTGCAAGTGGCAGAGAGAGACTCAGTCCGCTGCTTCACGTCCCCTCCCACCCCGGCTCAATGGCCGTCAACGCAGGGATGCTGAGCTGTCAGTATTTTTTAAAGAGATACACGGGGGGAGGGGGGGGGGGTTGTCCCGGCGGAAAACCCCCAAAGTCTGCAGGCGCCGTGGTTGAAGTAACTGCAGAAGAGCTGGAGAAACTCAGCTGGTCAAACAATTTCGGGCTTGATAAGGAATGGAAGAAAAAAGTAGTCGGCAGGCGTCCGAACAGGTGGGGAAGATGTGTCAGATTTATTGTCAGAGTGCATACACGACTTCACATACGACCCTGAGATTCTCTTTTTTTTTCCCCTGTGGGCCAGGCACTTGCTAGCATCACAAAGTAAAAAATCATCTTGGCATGTGCATGCAAACACACAAAAAAATGTAGCCAAATTGTTCAATGCCTCGAAAAAGTTGCACAAGCAAATGAGCCCCCCCCCCCCACCCTGAATTGAGTTTGTCCTGGAGGGGTCTGATGGTGGCAGCTGTTCCTGAACCAGGTGGTGCGAGCCTTGGGGCACCCAGACGTCTTTCCTGATGGCAGCTGTGAGGACAGAGCGTGCGCCGGGTGGCGTGGGTCCTCGCTCTCTGGAGGCAGGGTGTCCTGTGGATGTTCTCGACGGTGGGAAGGGTTTTTGCCTGTGATGTCCTGGACAACCTTTTAAAGGCTTTAACCTCAGGGGTATTGGTGTCCCCATCCCAGACTGGTAGTGGGATCATGTTATAGGTGGCGGAAATCACAAAGGATAATGTGTACGATGCGGAGGCCAGTTGGGTGGTAGGTGAGGACAAGGGAAATCCTGGGGGCAGAGGGGGGGGTCAGGGAAGATGAGCAGGAAATGGAGGAGATGCGGGAGAGGGCTGAGTTGATAGTGGTGGAGGGGAAGCCATGTTCTTGGAAGCAGGTGTTTTAGCAGAACTGGACTGGAAGGCCTCCTCTTGGGAACAGAAACAGCAGAGACGGAGGAATTGAGAGAAAGGATCAGAGTCCAGGTGTGAAGAAGTGGAGTGGAGGAAATTGTGGGAGTTGGAGCTCGGGAGAGAATCTAGTCCACACAGGAGAGGATCCAGACGGCACAGTAGTCACGGAGAGAACATGCAAACTCCATGCAGACAGCATTTGAAGTCAAAATCGAACTTGCCACACTGGAGCAGGTGGGAACTAGCATTACATGCTGCTCCACTGAATCCCCCACCCATTTAAGCAAGAAATGCAATGAAGAGAATATTCTTGGTCCTGAAATGTTAACTGCTTCACTTTCCACAGACATTGCCTGACCTGCTGAGAGTCTCCATCACTTTACCCTTTTACTTCACATTTCAAGCATCTGCCATTTTATTTGAAGAAATATCAAGGCCATATGTGAGAAGCACCTTCAAAGACATGGGGCATTAATCCATGCAGGATCTGTGGAAAGAGAAACAGTTAATGTTTCAGTGAGCCCATAAATCCTGAGGCCTGGGGGATCGTGACCCATCCCTGTGCCTTCTTCTGTTCTCCTGGCTCAATACGACAGGACAGAAGGAGGGGGATGGATCATATGGGCTCTCTCGACACAACCTGCCCACAATGGGTAAATGCCCACATTGGCATCCAATCCCAGGAAAGAGGCCATGTATGGATGTGGAATGAGACAAGAAAGTCTGCAGATGATGCGATTGTAGTAAATACATAAAAGTGCTGGAGAAACTTAGCAGATCACGCAGAGTCCATAGGAGGCAAAAATATATAACCGAAATTTCAGGCCTGAGTCCTTGGTCAGGGTCAATGTATGTGTATGTGTGTGCGTGCACATGTGCATGAGTGTGTGGAAATGAGATGCTCTCAAGAGATGGGCTTGAGAAATTGTGTGTGTCTGTGTGCATGCCTCTGTGCGTGCATGCATGTTTGTGTGTGCGTGTGTGTCTGCGTGCATGCCTCTGTGCATGTGTGTGTGTGTGTCTCTGTGTTCACATCTGTGCATAAAGTTGGGTAATATTTAGAAAATGTTACAGGCAGGATGCCTGTGGAAGGCATATTTCAATCGTGGGAGAGGACCTGGAAAAGAAGATCCTGAAAGTGGTGAAGTAGGCAGGAATTCAACCCAAACCAATCAGCAAATTACTTTCTATTGGATTAACGTTCAAAAATTGATTTGTTCTATCCCTTCTGGATGGAAGCCTAAACACTGATTTACTGTATGTCTATGTTGTATAGTCTGGCTACTGCTACAATTAACGTAAAGTCTTCTGCATGATGGTGAAGAAACCATATGGCAGGGCATTGAATATAAAAATTGGGATGTCATGTTTAATGAGGGATTGCAGATTCTGGGGGAGCAGGACATCAGGTACGGGGAGAACACTCCCCATTGAGAAGGAAAAGCCTTCCCTGCAGGGACGGTGACCACAGCAGTGGATCAGCGAGATTTGCTGATGACTTTCATTCAACGAACCCACAAAGGCTGCAGACAACTGAAGGCTGGCTCATGGGGAACAGGATTCAGGAAGGTGTGGAAGGCAAGAAGGGCTCCCAAATGGCCTTGGGCGCTGAAAGCTTCCTGACCATATCGGAGATTTGGATCTGGAGCTCAGGTTGGCAAGGGATCAGGAGTTTTGTGCGGCTGCAGAGGCTGCAGGAGCCCTGGAGGCGAATCCATGGACACTCAAAGGGGGAACTCTCTTTTGCTTCTCTTTCTCTTATTGTTAGGGGCACAGGAAAATGACTCTTTGTTTGCCTTGTGACAGACAAAATTGAAGTATATCATGTACAATAAATCCACTGATATCTGGAATTCAAGCAACCAGCAAAAAAATCGCGGAAGATAAATAGGTAAAAAATAATGAGGATTATAATAGACACACCTTGCTGTTAGTTCACCAATCCATGCAACACACAATCTCAAGCAATTCAGTTATCCGGCAATTCCCATAGGTGCCAGATACCAGGTTTTACTGTATATTACATTTTTTGTATTATTATGTGACAATAAAAGTCATCTTGAATCTTGTGAATTTACAAGCACTGCTTTACTGCACTAGGAGTACAGAGAGTATTTCTAGTTACTGGACTTTTGGAAGGATGTGGTTGTTCTGGAGAGTGTGCAGAGGAGATTCACCAGAATGTTGGCTGATTTGCAGGACGTTAGTTACAGAAGAGATTGGATAGACCTATGCCTGGTGAAGAAGGCTGAGTGATGACCTGATAGAGATATGTAAGATTATATAAGGCATAGATAGCGGAAATGTTCAGAACCTTTTCCCCAAAATAGGAATATCAAAAACATGAGGGCACATTTTAGGGAGAAGATTGGGTTTTAAAGATGATTTGAGGGCTACATTCTTCACACAGAGTGTGGTCGGTATCGTGCACTGTCGATACAACCACTATATTTAAGAACCTTTAGACAGCACATGAAGAGATAAGGCATAAGAATGTGGGGAAATGAGAATGAAGATGGGCAAATGATAGGCATGGATGTGGTGTGCAGAAGACCCTAAGACATAGGAGCAGAAATAGGCCATTCAGTCCATCGAGTCTGCCTCGTCATTTCATCACGCGTTGATCCATTTTCCCACTCAGCCCCACTGTCCGGCCTTCTCCCCATAACCTTTGATGCTCTGGCTAATCAGGAACCTGTCAATCGCTGTCTTAAATACACCCAATGCCCCGGCCTCCACAACCAAGGTGCGTTTTTTGTGCTGGACAACTCCATGAACTATCACCTCGCAGGTTTTCTTTTTAAGGAGCTTCTTATAATTGACTGTCTCAAAATGTCTCCAGGGATTTGAATAAATGGTCAGCAATTCAAACTAACAACATGTATATTATTTAAATCAAAGAAAGCCTAAACTATCAAGGCCACTGTTGGCTCACTTAAGCTCTCTCTCCACAGAGACAGATGCTCTGGCAGGTTCCTCACCAGTGTTTCAAAGACACAGAAACCAGTTCGTGCATGCTGCTGTTCTAAAAATGGTACTAACCTATTTTACAATGAGTACATTTGTTGCAGCAATCTCTTTGAACAAGCAGTCATCACAAGACCCCATCCTAATCACATTCTCTATAGGAGCAGAATAAAGGGTGTCCTGGTTGGCTGCATCAGAGGTAAAGCATCAGATCGGAGATCAGTATGGAGGGTGTTTAAAATTGCTGAGAAGATCACTGGGGTCGCACTTCCCCTGTATCAGTGATATCTACAGGGAGCGGTGCTTAAGGAAGGCTCAGAGAATCATTGAAGCCTGCAATATTGTTGAGGTACAGGACCATAAAAAAAAAACCAAGGGCTGCCAGGCTGGGAAACAGCTTCTTCCTGCAAGCAGTGGGATTGATGAACAATTGTAGAAATCCCTAAAAAAAAATCTATCTATTTATTTATTTTGGAACACTTTGTATATCTGTTTGATGTGTGCGTGTGTGTGTGTCTGTCTGTGTGCATATGCATTATGATCCAGGGAACATACAACACGATAAGAGGGTCTTTCAGCCCACCAGTCTGTGCCACCCAATTGACCAGCCACTGGTACATTTTGAAGGGCGGGAGGAAACTGGAGCGTCTGGTTCTCCCATGGAGATGTGGAGAGAATGAACAAACTCCATATAGATAGTGCTGGATTCCAACGCCAGTCACTGGCACTGTAACAGCATTGTGCTAACTGTGCAGCCCTGTGTACATGCATGTACAATCAGGTGATAATAATAAGCTTGAACTTTTTGGTCGTCTGTGCTAATATCTCTTTTGTCCCTCCTCAGCAAAATTGGGTGGGTGGCCTGGTAAAGAGGTAGTGGAGTAGCACATGGAGTTACGGCCTCACACCTCCAGCGACCTGGGTTCAATCCCGAGCTCCTATGCTCTGCATGTGGAGTGTAAATCTTCTTTGTAGTTTCCTCTAGGATGCTTTTCACTTTCCTCCCACCTCTAGATATATTTATCAAATATATATGTGACATGGTTAGCGTAGCGGTGAGTGCAACGCTGTTACAGCGGCAGCAACTGGGGTTCAAATCCCACGCTGTCTGTAAGGAGTTTGGATGTTGACCTGTATGGGTTTCCTCTGGGTGCTCCAGTCTCCTCCTACCATTCAAAAACGTATGGGGGTTGTATGCCAATTGGGTGGCACGGGCTTATGGGCCAGAAGGGTTGTTACCATGCTGTATTATCTATACATTTATCTATATATACATCTCTCTCTCTCTCTCTCTCTCTCTCTATATATATAAATAAATAAATGGATAGATAGATAGATAGATATATAATATATTCATTTATTTATTTAGGCAACTCAGTTTATATATACATACATTCTGGCTGGATGCATCACTGCCTGGTATGGAGGTGCCAACTCTCAGGATAAGAATAAACTCCAGAGGGTTGTTTACTTGGCGTGCGACATCACAGGCACCAGACTTCATTCCATCGAGGACGTCTACAAGAGGAGGTGTCTTAAGAAAGCAGCCTCTATCCTCAAGGACCCCCCCCCCCCCCCACCACCCAGGCCATGCCCCTCTTCACTCTGCTACCATCAGGAAAAAGGTATTGGAGCCTAAAGACGAGCCCTCAGTGGAACAAGGACAGCTTCTTCCCCGCTGCCATCAGATTCCTGAACGATCAATGAACCAAAGACACAGCCTTATTTTTCGTGCATTATTATTTTAATTTTTAAAAAATTTATAGTAATATTTGTAAATGGTTATAATATTGACGCTGCTGCAAAACACCAACTTTTTTGACTTGTTCGTGACAATAAACCCTGATTCTATATAAAACAACCATATTACAAAGGACTTTTGGTTAGTTGCAGCTCTGGCCAAACTGTTCAGCTTAAACATCAATCAGTGTTTAGGCTTCCATCCAGAAATACATTTTTGAAGTTTAATCCTATAGAAAGTACTTTGCTGATTGGTTTGGGCTGAATTCCAGCCTCCCTACCTCGCGTCTCTTTCTGAGATGGCGAAAGTAAAACACGAGATCAATCTCAACGTTAGGGCTCACAATCCCATTGGTGACAGGGAGGGATGAACCATCCGATAATGCTGCCTGTGTAAATCGCACGGTGACTGAGGAAGGTCCTCCCCGGGCACCTGCTTCCACTTAACCCAGTGTTTGGATTAGCAGGTGATGGGAGGGTCAGCTCAAGATATCATCAGGTGCGGTGGACATGCTGATTGTGACATGCTGACACACCCCTGCCTGTACCAAGACTCAAGATTCCTTTTATTGTCATGTAATAATACCAAAAAAATTATGTGCATGAAATTTGTTAACTTTTGCTTGCCTTAAGGTAAAGAAAAGCCCTTTCTCCACTGGTATCCCAGTTAATTGTCCGTGCAGTGTCCTGGGATAGGAAGCCCTTTGTGCCATTTCCACTGGGCCACCCTTAACTGGGACGCAACTCATCCCCGGGGATTAGAGTGTTCTACCTTCAACTGGAAACTGCTGTCCCTCCTCCACTGGTTTTATCAGCTGATGCCGGGGATAGGAGTAGGGGTAGAGGCAGCTAATTCCCGACGTGAAATGACATATTTTGACACCAGCGTTCGGACGGTGTACCTTTTCTATTGGACCCTGTGCCAGTAAATTCCCTGTTAATTCCTGTGCCAGGAGAAAAGGGGCAAAAGAGAAGCAAAAGAGAGTCCCTTTAGAGATGCAGCCTCTGCATCTGCACAGAGTCTTGCCTTTATCTTTGTGACCCTCAGAGATCTGGACACTGATAATTCTTTTTTTTTAAACAATACAACATGGTAGAAGGCCCTTCCAGCCCATGCAATCTGATTTTCCGTTTCTTTTTATTGAGACATTTCAGCACAGGAACAGGTCCTTTTGGACCACGAGCCCTTGCCGCCCAATTGCACCCATTTACCTACAACCCCGGTATGTCTTTGTTTTGAAGGGTGGGAGGAAACAGAAGCACCCGGAGGGAAACCACGCAGACACGGGGAGAACATACAAGCTCCTAACAGACAGCTCGGGATTCGAACCCTGGTAACTGGTACTGAAACAGCGTTGTGCCAACTGCTACGCTAACCGTGCTACCAATTATCCTCAACCAATCTACTGACCCCGTATTTTTTGGATGGAGAGTTGGAGGAAAGCGAAGCACCCAGAGGAAACCCACGCAGGTCATGGGGAGAACGTTGTGGTGGTACACCACCAGCCTGCTGCACCTGCAGAAGAGCATGGGGGACAAGGCAACACCTGGCTGACTGTCAATCAGCCGTCCTGAATGAACCAAGCCCCACCTGGTCAGATGTCAATCACCCTCTGGGCTATAAGCCAGATCTGGCCCTTCAAAGACAGTCTCAGAGGTTGCAATAGCATTTCTCATAGCCAGCTCTGTGGAAGCTTATGTTGAATAAAGCCTGTAGAACAGACTTTATGTTTTGTGTGTTTGCTTCTGTTCGATAATGCACCACAAACATATAAACTCCTTGCAGACCACGGTGGATTCGTACCCGGGACACTGGCGCTGCAATAGTGTTGGGCCAACCTGTGCTGCCATTCTCGTCTCTTGATCAGTCTGGAATTTAATTGCTCCACCATAAACGTCGATAAACATTGCAGTCCCAACACTATTGTGTCTCAGCACAAAAGTATGGAATGTTTAGATTATCAAGGGACTGTGGGGCAGAGAAACAGAAAGAGCTTGGAGTACAAAAACAACAGTTACTAAGATAGCAACAATGCATGAGGGTTTATTTCCACAGGGATAGAATTAAAAAGTAGGGAAGTTCTGTTTAACCTGTGCTTGTACCTTGATTACACTGCAATGTTCCTGTTTACACTTGTTGCCATGTTATATAAAAAAAGATTTTAAGGATAAAGAATGGGCAAAGAAGATTACTGAGGATGATTCTATAAATGCAAGGATATAAATGTCAGGAAAATTTTGAAGAGATGGCATGTCTTTTCTCAAAGAAAGAGCTGACAGGTGAGCTCACAGCAGTCTTTGAAATGATGAAGGGCTTTTCAGAAGGAAATGTTTCCACTCCTGAAAGAAGAGTATAACCAGAGGCCAACAAAAAAAAGACAGTTGCCAAGAATTTGCCTCGGGAATTCAGAACAATGTACAGATCTCCTCAGCACACAGGAGAGTATAAATTAAAAGAAGTCTGGGCACTGAAGGTATGGTGACTGATCCGAGTGAAACATGAAAGTTTCCAGAATCTGTGATTGCAGTCAAAGCACAAAAATGCTGGAGAAACCTTCTTGAGGACAAGTTCTGCTAGTGGGAGGAGGGTGGTGGTTGGGTCTGTTGTCGAGAAAGAAATTAAGGGCTTTGAGGCCTTTGGTATGGGGGGGGGGGCGGTGGAGGTGTTGTTTTATAGTCAGGATAATGTGAACTATTTTGTAACCATGTAAGAATACACCCTTCTCACTGAAGTAACTGTAGTGCATCACCGTGGGGGTGTATGTATATGTATTGTAGTGTATGTAAACAGTTTCCTGAGATGGTGGAAGACATCAGTAAGTAAAGTCTCTTCTGTTATTTGAATCTTGCATCTCTAAGTTATTTAAGAAGCCTCCCAAGTAACACAGAGACTTAACAGATGTCCACAGTGAAGATGAAATGGTTGAGTTCAGGGAACTGGAAGTTGTTGAAGTGATGGAGTTTGGTTACTGATCTGATCCCCTACAGAAGAGTACTTGTGTTCAGCAGGTAACAAGGGATTAAGTGTAACAGAGTTTAAAATGGGTTTTAATAATATCTATATTTGTGAATTTTATCTCAATGAGTTACTTGTATTTACTGTCATTTTAATAATGTTTCCAGTGGGAATGAGTTCAGTGGTGCACATCTCTTGTGCATCCCTTAAGCCCTCCCTTCCTGTCTCACACACTGCTGTTACCTTGCTAAGGGAGCAAAGGTGGGGTGAAGGAAGAAAACCCAGAAGACAATAATAGTTTTATTATTTTGTCTTCTAAAAGGAGTAAATAAATGCTGGAAAACAATTCCATGAATCGTCTCTTCTTCTATGCCCCATGCAAATCCGTTGAAGCTGCATAGTGGACATAACTACCAAGTAACCATTGGGACTTCACCAAAGTATCAGACATGGCAGATGTGATGACAGTTCACCAATGGAGTGAAACACGAAAGTCTGCAGACACTTTAATTGTAGTAAAAACGCACAGAAATGCTGGAGAAGGACACGTGGCTCATGGGGTAATCAGGGGTATTCCACAACAAAAATTGATGGGAGTCATGAATAACAAAGAAAGTTCTAGAGAGATACAGAAGGACAAATTTGGAAATTTGGGCAGAGCAGTGGCAGATGGAATTTAATCCAAACAAGCATGAAGTAATACACTTTGGGGGATTAATAATTGGCAGGACATTTAGAGGGTGGCACGATTAGCCTGGCTGTTATCACAATGTGATTGCAGCACCAGGTTCATATCAGTGTTGTTGGTTAGGAGTCCGTACGTTCTCTCTATGTCTGCATGAGTTTCCTCCAGGTGCTTTGGTTTCCTCCCACATTCCAAAGGCATACAGGATGGAAGGTTAATTGGGTGTATTTTGGGTGGTGTGGGCTTATGGGCCTGTTACCGTGCTGTTTCTCTAAACCAGTGGTTCTAAACCCTTTTCTTTCTACTCACATACCATTTTAATTAATCCCTATGCCAGGGGTGTCAAACTCAAATTCACGGAGGGCCAAAATTAAAAACTTGGACTAAGTCGAGGGCCGAACTAAATATTTATTGAAAATTTTCAACAACATCTGCATGTTTTCTCTTCTTTCAACATATGTAATGTTAAACTTTAGGATATAACTTTAGGAGGATAATGTTACAGGTCAGGAGTAGGTAGCTCAAGTTCACCCTTTGCTTGACCTGAGGGAAACATATTTGGTCCCTGTGGAGATGTAGTCAGCATTCACAGGCTGTGTCCATTTTGGCCTGCATCAGGACTCAGCATTTTCTGCTCACTCCTCAGGCTCTAGGCCTCTATTCACCCTCGACCCACCATCCCTCTACCTGACCAGTCCTTTACCCAACCTCTACTCACCCCTCACTCCACTCGCTCTGCCTCTACCCACCCCATCCTATACACGCCCCTCTACTGCCTCTCCCCTCAACCTGTTCCTCCCTCTACCCATCTCTCACCCTCTAATCACCCCTCCCCTACTCGCCCTGCCCCTCCCCTTTTACTTCTTCCCTATCCACCCCTCCTTCTACTCATCCCTCCCTCTAACTGCCCCTCGCACCACCATAACTTCCCCTGCTCATTACTCCTCACCTACACCCTCTGCCCACCCCTGCTTACCCACCCACTCAGGCCCAGCGCGCTGCCGATCAGCCTTTGCAGACAGCCACCATCTCTCTCTTCACGTGCAGGGCCGAACCAGCCGTCCCTGGGGTCCACGCAGGTGCAAGCGCTGAAGGCCGTGGCGACCGGGAGAAGTGCGCTCGCGCTGTGGAAGGGCCGTCCGGTGCCAGTCGCGCGGGGCTCGCGCTACCCGGGGGCCGTGCACAGCCTGCCATGCCAGTCGTGCCGACAGGAAATCACAGGCGCTCGCCCATCCGCCGCACCGCTCGACAGGTGGGAGAAGTGACTGGTTGTGCGGGGAGCCTTCCAACCGGCTTGCCGGCTGATGACATCGATGACATCGACAGACTTCTCGTGTTACAATTTCTCGTGTTACAATGGGGAAGGATGTGCAATGAAGGGGGAGGATGGAGGGGGTGACTTTACCAAAAAACAGCATCGGCTCTCGCTGCAGGGCGGGCCACCTCTAATACATTTTTGAAATGATCTTGCGGGCCAAATATAATTATATAATTAAGAGTTTGACATGTGTGCCCTATGCCATCGGTGCTCTGTGATTAGTAAGGGATTGCTTAAGGTGGGATGTGGGTAGAAAGAAAAAGTTTTAATCATACCTAATTTATTCGTTATGTGCACAGTTTCATAACTCCAAAGGAAATGGGCCAATGACAATTTTTCTCAAGCAAAATATCTTAGTGACAACTGGGTCTAGAGCAGTGATTCTCAACCTTCCCTTCCCATCCACAGACCACCTTAAGCAATCCCTTACAAATTACAGAGCAGCAATGGCACAGGGATTACTTAAAGTGGGATGTGAGTGGAAAGAAAAGGGTTGAGAACCACTGCTCTAAATTAAAAATTCGAATAAATGGCAGGACCGATAGAGGGTATGGCTGCCACAGGTACTGCCGGACTTATCTTCATTGATGATGTAATTGTTGATGGCAGTAATAAAGTTAATTCTATGGTGTTTAGAAACATATCTGCACAAGTTCAAGCAAATGCCCCAAACTCATTGGGTGGCACTTCATCCTACAATGAACCCCAACATACTGCCAGTGGTGTATCTGAGGAAAATAGTACCTATGGCAAGCACTGAAAACTTAATTACTTCAACCCTTCAACCCGCAACCATTCCTCACCACTGCCACACCATCAACTTCTCCTTCCCTACCTGCCCTCGCCGCTGTAGAACCCTAAAATAGTCATGTCCAACATTGTGCTGGATATATTGAGATATTGGAAAATAATCCACACCTTAAAAAACATGACAGTTGTTTCAATTAAAAAACCCCTCTGCTCAAAGGCCAGCATTCATTGAAATGAAAGCAGCAAGCAGTGTTCCCCAGGCCGAAGCAGAGTGGCCACAGTTAAGGCTGTCACTGTCCCTGTGGATGCCCTCTTATCTTCTGTGGAAAGGTGACTCTCGGCACCGAGCACCCAGTGGGAGAGAAGCAGGAAGAAACTGAAGCCCATGTTCAAGCATATCCTTCAGTGCACACCTTCCACAGCCCTGGCTCCAGCAGGGGACGGGGAGCTCCAGTCACTGGAGCTCCCAACACCTGACTCCGAATCCTCCCCTTGGCTTACTGCACACTGGAGCTTCCAAAGCCTGACTCCAAAGCCTCCCCTTAGCCTACTGCACACCGGAGCTTCTGATGCCTGACTCCAAAGCCTCCCCTTGGCCTACTGCACACCGGAGCTTCTGATGCCTGACTCCAAAGCCTCCCCTTGACCTACTGCACACTGGAGTTTCGCCGCCTGACTCCGAACCCTCCCCTCGGCCTACTGCACACCGGAGCTCCTGACGCCCAAGTTCCGACTCCGTACCCTCCCCTCAGCTGGCCTACACTAGATCTCCCGACGCCAACTTCAAGCCCTCCCCTCGTCCTGGTACCAGTCTCCAGTGTGCTAATGCGGTCAGCCAAGGGAAGGGTTTGGAGCCAAGCGTTGGGCCAACATTCACTCATCAAAGGAACATGATAAAAGACATTCACTGACACCATTTATGTTTTCTTCACATGAATACCAGATCCTCATGTAGAAATAGCCAAAGAAAGTCTGTCGTCCGTCCTATCCCTGCTGTAATGGACCAGGTTGGAATGGGAGACATTGACTATTCTTTTGCCATTAAAGGTGATATAGTTTAATTTTGTGCCTTTCCTGCAGTTTGGTTTGGCACTTTCTGGGTTCCCTGGCACCAGTATATTGTTATGAAAGTATTTCTTAAGAAAAAGAGAGCCACTAAGTTTAATCCCACCACCAACATTTCCTGGTGGTTTTCATTGTGCCCTGAACTGGCAGCGACCTCCTTTGAAGAAGACCGCAGAGCCCACCTCACTGACAAAAGGCAAAGGAGGAAAAACCCAACACCCAACCCCAACCAACCAATTTTCCCCTGCAACCGCTGCAACCGTGTCTGCCTGTCCCGCATCGGACTTGTCAGCCACAAACGTGCCTGCAGCTGATGTGGACATTTACCCCCTCCATAAATCTTCGTCCGCGAAGCCAAGCCAAAGAACTGTCTGTCATTTATCAGGAGTCGAGGGAGAGTCTTCACTGACAATGCAAATAGGTGGTATTTCTGGCCTGCATGGAAACCTGGTAAACAATTCAAACCAATGCTGTGCATCCACCGCTGCTGCGTCAGGAGTTAGATGGGGGTGGGGGGGGAGGGCGATGGACAGCCGGGGATAGGAGCGAGGCGGTCAGGCAAGACGAAGACAGTGCCCCCCCCCCTTCAAGTGGCACCCAGGAAACATGCCCTGGTTGCCACACTCTAGATATGCCTACGCGTATTGCTAAAGCAACAGAGGAGATTTTTAAAGATAAAAACTGGAAAAGTCAGTCACCTGATCTAAATCCAACTGAGCATGCCTTCCATATGCTGATGAGAAAACTTAGGAGGACAAGGCCCAGAAACAAGTAGGTGTTGAAGATGGCTGCAGTAGAGGCCTGGCAGAACACCACCAGAGAAGATACTCAGCACCTGGTGATGTCTATGAATCATGGACTTTAAGCAGTCATTGCATGCAAGGGCTATGCACAACGTACTAAACATGACTACTTTAATATACATACCTTTTCTATGTCCCAAATTTATGGTTCCCTGAAATGGTCAAACCAAAATATACACATAATCTTGAATAAAATCTGGAATGTGCACTTTAATCACATGTGAATTGTTTGATTGCACATTTAAAACTGTGGAACACAGGGGTAAATAAAGGAAAAAGATGTCTGTCCCTAACAGTATGGGAGGCACTGTATGGGTCGGCACAATATCATAGGCCTAAGGGCCTACACTGTGCTGTAATGTTCTGTATTCAACCTACATTTGTAAATTCAATAATCAGCACTTCCTATTAAATAACTCTTCAGTAGCTTAGTGAGTGAATGAGAGAGAATATTCTTGGAAACAATCTCTTCAGTTCTGGTGAATGAAACAATGAAATTTGTACTCAAAGAATGCCTCTGAACATTTAAAATGGACTTTGATCCCTCCCAATCCAACTAACTCATGAATTTGCTTCAAGTGGGTCTGCAAACTGTATGACTGCGCGTAATGAAGCAAACAGCTGCACCTTGGCACTGGATTATCAGGTGTAACCTGGCTCAGAATGTAAACAATGGAGAAAAGTAATTTTACAATACAATGAAATATCTATGACCGATAAACTAAGGCAGGAGAAAGTTAAGGTTCTAGGAATCATTCATCACAAAAGAATCACACCATGTCATAAAGCCCTCAAATGAAACATTTGGGATGTATTACATGTACACAGAACCCCATTTCGTAATTAAACAAAAACAGGAGAAAGGAACTTCTGTTGATACATTGTTAACAGAAAGGTTACAGAGGACATGAAGATTTTGCTTCCTGAACACTTTTGGGTATATTTTATGGATTCTGGGCTGTTGATCACGAAAATGACTGGAACATTTCCCTATCACGTACTGTTGTTGTGATTTCCTGTCATATTTTAAGTCTCCTTAAACCAGACAAAACCATGAAGTACAACATGTAATTGAAAATTCATTTTCTGCATTCGCACTTGAACTTCTTCCCTGCTGATCTTGGTGCAGTCAGTGGACGAACAAGTTCAATTTTTTTTTGAACTTTTGAACTTCATATGACCTTAAAGGTTAAATTCAATGTGGTCATGACATTCAGCATCAAATGTTACCACAATTAAAGTAAACAGTAATGCAAGTCAGTGCAAGTAAATACTTGTATAGTAAACAGTAATGCAAGTTAGTGCAAGCTGGTCAAAAAACACACCAAAAAAAACACTTTTGAAGTTCATAAACTTAAAGGTTAAATTCAATGTGGTCATGACATTCAGCATCAAATGTTACCCTGAGTTCTCCATGTTTCCAGAGTGCTCCATGTTAATTTGTATGGAGAACAGACAAACATACATGTACAAATATTAGATTTATTTCTATAGTGTCAGGATGTTTCCTTGAACGTTAAAGGTTATTCATTTGCTCACAATAGCCAAGTACACTTGTAATGTATCTTATAGTCACGTAATTTCATCTAGCGTAAATCTTTGATGAACATTTTTGCAAAAATAATTTATGTCCAATTTTAGAGGAGAAAAGTATCACGTGTCTTACCTTATACACAGGAGTCTCTTGAGCCTTGACCGAAGTGAACAACAACAAGCAGTAAGGGGACAGAAAACACACACTTCTGAATCAGTCTCACATGGAAGAAGTCTGATTGGAACTGTAATGCCAAACTGCTGATATTGAGCGATGGCCAGATGACCTCACTGATCTCAGTGGCAGATTGCTTGCCACCCCACCTCAGGTCACCCAGGAGGACCAAGACGTGACCTCAGATTCACCTTGACCCCAGTGAGTTGGGAAGTCTCTGTGGCCCACCAGTGGCCATGGGGATAAACTAATTGACCCAAGCATCATTCCAGACTGGATTCTTTCAAGGATGGACAGTTATTGTGGATGATCACTTTTTATTGTTTTGATGTCTGTTGCTAAAGTGGGTTACATCATATTGGGCGTGTGCCTGTGTAAGAATTCATCATTTTACATCATGTGATATTTCTCACAACAGAGGAAGCCATTCAGTTCATCGTGTCCTTGACAGTTCTGAGCAATTCAATCAATCCCCACATATCCCTGTAACCTCATTCTCCAACGACCTGCTTACACTCAGAGTAATTACAATAGCCAATTAACTTCTGAAGCCACATGTTTTTAGGATGTAAGAGAAAATCCATTCAATCTTGGAGAAAATGTGTGAACTCGACACAGACAACACCGTGTGTTATGTAAGGTTGGGTGCACTGTTCCTTCTAAGTTGTGCTCGTGTACACAACCAATGCACAAAGGAAATTAATGTGCGCACATAAAATAATGTAGCAATTAATCATTATACCTATTGAAAATAATCTCTAAGCTCACCATTTCTGTTAACTAGTTAGTCAGTTAAACAAGTAGTTAATCACATTTGTATTATATAAAACATGCCAATACAGTTTTATGGGCAATGAGAGATAGGCTGTGCCAAAATTGTCTTGAAGCAATTTCAAGTTTATATTTGCACAAACATTCAGCATACACATAGTTTTGTCAAAGGAAAAAAATTTGCACAAGATTTTTATGCACACTGACAAAGAAAAATTAGAGGAAACATCATTTGTGTGTCTGCATGTTTTGAATTAAGGACTGGAGAATGCTGCTTCATTGGGTTGTACAAGTGCCCTTTATTGGTTTAAATTACAGGCTATTCCAGTATGGAGTGAATGATACTCTTGACCCAGATCAACACTAGAGGTAACTGATTAGACCATAATCAGGGATTGATACTCAGTGATGCAGAAATATCCACTGGAGCTCACAGGCTGTAAACAGCTTCAAGTGCATTGGTTGTGACCTCTTCAAGGCCTGAACATTTAGAAACATGCATTGCTGTCCAGACCTGAATATTAGATTTTTCCGGGAATTTCCTTCCACTTCTGGGCCTCGATTAACCTGTGGTAATGAGGCACAGCATTATTCCTCTCACAGATAGCCACGGGGGCCCTTCAACCCACCACATCCATACTATCTGCTGTACCTATCCACACTTACTCCATTTACTAGTATTAGACAATGAACTGGTGGTTTAAGTACTTGTCAGGATCCTCACTAAATTTTCCGAGATCAATATCTCAACCCCCTTTTCAGGTAGTGGATTCCAAATTCCAACCACACTGGGTTAAAAAAAAAAACACCCTTCAGATCCTACCAGGCATCACAGTTAGCTCAATGTTACAGTGCCAGTGACCCGGGTTTGAATCCAGCACTGTCGGTAGAATTTGTACAGTAAAATCCCCAGTATCCAGCACCTACAGGCATTGTGGATGCTGGATATGCAAATTTTCCGGTTGCCTGAGACACCCTCTTACAATGCTTAACTAATACACCTGCATTAAGAATAAGCAGCTTAAAAGACAAAAGACAGTGGAAAATGTCAAGTAATTTTTTAAAAATTAGTATTGTAGTCCTTAATTATGTAAGTTCACTTTAATCAGGTAATTCACATAACTTATAAAATTTAAATTTGACCCTCAGTCAATGGCACTACACTAAACATGCCACCATCATAATTAACCTCCCCACCCAAGTTTACAGATACAGCCTTACTAATATACTGTAGTGTGGACTATGGAGGGTCACGTGACCTCTCTGTCTGGAACCTTGCTGGAAGTCATGTTACCTGCCAATCAACATGGGGCTCTGCGCACCCAGAAGTGCACACCTGGCTACAGGTCCCTTTAAATCACTTATTGATTACCATTAGGACCTTTAAATCACTTGCTGATTACCAGGGTGTGGCATAATCAATGACCACCCACAGACACAAAGCAAGTAGTCAAAGGCTTTATGAACCAGAAAACCTTTGCATGATTTTACATGCTGCTGGCTCATGTCCAAGGCAGGTATGGAGGGCTATCAGCCTTTATTAGGGATCTTATGGGGAGGAGCTACAGGGATGGAAGGTGGGCCATCCTGACCAGTCCAGCGAGGTCATGCTTGCAATACTGTGTTCCACCACACAGGGCCTGGCTTCCCATCTTCCTGCACTTTAAAAGCCCACAACGTTCAGCCAGCTGGTCTCTCTGTTCCTTGGCCCTCACTACAAATGCTGCTCTCTGCCAGGTTGCGGACTGTGGAAGTTGCTGGAGGAGTTGTTGGCAAGGTGCGCTCTACACTTAGAGTAGGACTGTAGTATTGTGTGGGAATATTTAGCATTGAGATATACGAGGAGTGTGTGTTGAAGTCTCTGTCTTGTAACAGTGTGTTAGTAACTGTACATTAATACACATGTGTAATAAAGAGAGAACAGGTGGCCACTAGTATCAGAGATTGCTGTATCCAATGCGAATGCTGATATTGTTTTAGTAAAAAGTTATTTTGTGTTTTCCCCGTTCTGATTTCCCTGTGTATATAATAAAGATCATTCCTTGTATGTCAGCCTGTGTCTGAACTCGCTTCTCTGTGAAACCACCAAACCTGATTTAAATTTCATGTTACATATATGTAACAATATACTAATAAAGACTCTCACTAGGCAGTGATAGGGAGACACTTTCAAGTGTTAGCTGGCTCTTCATCCTTTATGCTGCCATTTCATTCAAATGCAATTTTATTCAAACAGCTGATAAGCACGACTGGGGCGCTCTGCTGAATGTTTGCTCCCATCTTCACCAAGGGGGTTGTGCGTTGCTTCAGAGGACATTTACAAGGTTAAATCTTTATTTAAATTTGTACCTAATAAAAATTGTATTTATTTATTTATTTTTTGCCAATTGCTGGTGGCTTGAATTCTGGATACCATGGATTTTACTGTACATTCTCCCTGTGACTTGCATGGGTTTCCTCTGGGTGTTCTGATTTCCTCCCACCCTCCAAAAACTAATGGGGTGAGAGGGTTAATTGGGTGTAATTGGGCAGCACCGGTTTCAAGAGGCAGAATCGGCATTTGTAACTGTGGTGATACAACCACTAGCTGACTGCAGGGAGCGATCTCTCTACCTGCAGAAGGACCACTTGGGAACTGACTGCGTCTGGCTGTCTACCAATCAGCCCACCCGAATATAAGCCTGAGCTGGCCCCTCCTGAGCCAGTCACGTGGGAGCCACCAGAGCTGAAACCAATGTGTACATACTTTTAGCAGAATAAAGCCATTTGCGCGTCACAATGTTGATTTTAAAAAGGCAGAGCCCTTACAATGAGATTTATAATTCTGTAGCTGCTCTCATTCCACCTACACCAAACCAAGGTGGACCAGAAATTCCAGTGTAACTCTGCTGGAACTTGGATGGGAGTTTTAGTGATTACTTCTGTGCACAAATTCCGCTGCTAAAGATGTGCACCTGTGAGAGTCAGGACTGTTTCCAGATTTGGTGGGGAGGGAGAAAAGCTAGAGACTAATAGCCCAAATGAGACATGCATTATGGGGGATTGGGCTGAGGTTTGGGAAAGGATAGATTTGGCAGTGAATCAGTTGGTGAATTGATAAATAAGAACAGAAGATAGGAGTTGGCCATGTGGCCTGTCAAGCCTACTCCACCATTCAAATGAGATCATGGCTGCCTTACTTTTTGTCCACTATTTTGTTTCATTTATTGTTGTGAAGTGGTTTATGTGAATATTTGCAACTATGATCTTGCTGCAAAAAAACCAAATTTTGTGACTTGTTCATGACAATAAAATCTGATCTGATGATAGGCTCATCTCCACCTACCGGTCTTTTCCCCATATCCCTTAATTCCCCTGCTATGTAAATATCTATCCAACCTTATCTTAAATTTATTTACTGAGACAGTCTCCACTGCTTCAATGAGCAGAGAATTCCATAGATACAACTGTTACAAGTAGGAAAAAGAGTAAATCACCAAATCTCAACTCAGGAGTAAAACACAAAAGTCTGCAGACCCATGATTGCATTGTCCTCCTTTAGAATGGTCACCCTAACATGATGCTGGAGAAACAGTATATTTTATAAATGATGAAGATAGAGAGCCTTTCAAGGTATGAGCAAAATGTAGGCAGTTGCCTGAATAATATGGTGAGGGGAAGTGCAGGGGAAGGAGCACAGTCCCACAGACGGAAGGTTGAAGGTGGGTAAGGGAGTGAGGGCATGCTAGCAAACAGGGAGAGGGGGTATGGCTCAGTAAGTGGAGAAAGAAGGGGGAGGAGAGCTGGAGGAAAGGAGACAGAGGGATAGGGTAGAAAGGAGAACAGGGAGTAGGCTCGCAGAAAAGAGGACATTAATGCCATCTGGTTGGAGAGTGCCAGCTGGAATATTAGGTGTTGCTCCTCCAATTTATGGGTGGTCTTTTTTTTAAAAATTTTTTATTTTTCACACCATAAATCGCATTAACCATGATGCACACTTTTTCCTTTTCACACATATACAGTGCCATTTTCTACCCCCCCCCCCCATCCCACCCTCCCTACCTCCCCCCTCCCGTCCATTTAAGGTACAAAATCTAGGATACATTAAACCAGTCAGACAATGTTATCATTCAATAAAAATACACCAGAAATTCCACTGAGTCCATTCTTTTCATTTCCTTTTCCTTCCGTTAACTTAGGTAGTGATTGTCCCCGGTAGGTTTTCGCTATTGTGTTTCATGTAAGGCTCCCGTATTTGTTCAAATATTTCAATATCATTTCTTAAACTATATGTTATTTTTTCTAATGGAATACATTTATTCATTTCTATATACCATTGTTGTATTTTCAAATTATCTTCCAATTTCCAGGTTGACATAATACATTTTTTTGCTACGGCTAGAGCTATCTTAACAAATCTTTTTTGTGCATCCTCCAAATCAATTCCAAATTCTTTGTTTTTTATGTTACTTAGGAGGAAGATCTCTGGATTCTTTGGTATATTGTTTTCTGTTATTTTATTTAATATCTGATTTAGATCTTCCCAAAATTTTTCTACTTTCTCGCATGTCCAGATTGCATGAATTGTTGTTCCCATTTCTTTTTTACATCGAAAACATCTATCAGATACTGTTGGGTCCCATTTATTTAACTTTTGAGGTGTAATGTATAGCCTGTGTATCCAGTTCTATTGTATCATACGTAACCTCGTGTTTCTCATAGTTCCTGAGCATAACATCTCCCATGTTTCATTCTTTATCTTTATGTTTAGATCTTGTTCCCATTTTTGTTTAGTTTTACCATTTGTTTCTTCATTCTCCTTTTCTTGCAGTTTAATATACATATTTGTTATAAATCTTTTGATTATCATTGTATCTGTAATCACATATTCAAAGTTACTTCCCTCTGGCAAACTCAAACTGCTTCCTAATTTATCCTTCAAGTAGGATCTCAGTTGGTAATATGCCAGCGCTGTATCTTGAGTTATATTGTATTTATCTTTAATTTGTTCAAAGGATAATAATCTATTTCCTGAAAAACAATTTTCTATTCTTTTAATCCCTTTTTTCTCCCATTCTCTAAAGGAAAGGTTATCTATTGTAAAAGGGAGTAACTTGTTTTGCGTCAATATTAGTTTTGGTAATTGATCATTTGTTTTATTTCTTTCTACATGAATCTTTTTCCAAATATTGAGTAGATGATGTAATACTGGAGAACTCCTACGTTGTACCAATTTTTCATCCCATTTATATATGTGTTCAGGTATCTTTTCCCCTATTTTATCTAATTCTAATCTAGTCCAATCTGGCTTTTCCCTTGTTTGATAAAAATCTGATAGGTATCTTAATTGTGCGGGTCTATAATAATTCTTAAAGTTTGGCAGTTGTAAGCCTCCTTGTTTATACCATTCTGTTAATTTATCTAGTGCTATCCTCGGTTTCCCCCCTTTCCATAAAATATTCCTTATTATTTTCTTTAACTCCTTGAAGAATTTCTCTGTCAGTTGTATTGGCAATGCCTGAAATAGGTATAATATCCTTGGAAAAATGTTCATTTTAATACAGTTTATCCTTCCTATTAGTGTTAGTGGTAAATCTTTCCAATGCTCTAAATCGTCCTGTAATTTTTTCATTAGTGGATAATAATTGAGTTTATATAGTTGGCCGAGATTTTTGTTTATTTGTACACCTAGGTATCTTATTGCTTGCATTTGCCATCTAAATGGTGATTCCTTCTTAAATTTTGAGAAATCCGCATTATTCATAGGCATTGCTTCACTTTTATTTACGTTGATCTTGTAACCCGACACTTCTCCATATTCCTTCAATTTCTTATATAATTCTTTTATTGATAGTTCTGGTTCTGTTAAGTATATTATAACATCATCCGCAAATAAACTGATTTTATATTCCTTGTCTTTTATTTTTATCCCTTTTATATTATTTCCTGTTCTTATCAATTCTGCTAGTGGTTCTATAGCTAACGCAAACAATAAAGGTGATAGTGGGCATCCCTGCCGTGTTGACCTGCTTAAGTTAAATTGCTTTGATACATGTCCATTTACTGTCACTTTCGCTAATGGTCTCTTATATAATGCTTTAATCCAATTAATATACTTCTCCGGTAAACTGAATTTTTGCAATACTTTGAACAAATAATTCCATTCTACTCTGTCAAAGGCCTTCTCTGCGTCTAAAGCAACTGCTACTGTTGGTGCTTTATTCTCTTCTACTGCATGAATTAAGTTAATAAATTTACAAATATTGTCTGTTGTGCGTCTTTTTTTGATAAATCCAGTTTGGTCTAGATTTACCATTTTCGGTACATACTCTGCTAATCTGTTTGCTAATAGTTTAGCTATTATCTTATAATCTGTGTTAAGTAAAGATATTGGTCTATATGACGCTGGTGTAAGTGGATCTTTCCCTGTCTTTGGTATTACTGTGATTATTGCTGTTTTACATGAATCTGGTAAGCTTTGTGTTTTATCAATCTGGTTGATAACTTCCAGGAGGGGCGGAATTAATAAGTCTTTAAAACTGCAGAGAACAAAACAAAGGACTCTACATCACCTTTGTTGACCTCTCCAAAGCCTTCGACACCGTGAGCAGGAAAGGGCTTTGGCAAATACTAGAGCGCATCGGATGTCCCCCAAAGTTCCTCAACATGATTATCCAACTGCACGAAAACCAACAAGGTCGGGTCAGATACAGCAATGAGCTCTCTGAACTCTTCTCCATTAACAATGGCGTGAAGCAAGGCTGTGTTCTCGCACCAACCCTCTTTTCAATCTTCTTCAGCATGATGCTGAACCAAGCCATGAAAGACCTCAACAATGAAGACGCTGTTTACATCCGGTACCGCACGGATGGCAGTCTCTTCAATCTGAGGCGCCTGCAAGCTCACACCAAGACACAAGAGAAACCTGTCCGTGAACTACTCTTTGCAGACGATGCCGCTTTAGTTGCCCATTCAGAGCCAGCTCTTCAGCGCTTGACGTCCTGCTTTGCGGAAACTGCCAAAATGTTTGGCCTGGAAGTCAGCCTGAAGAAAACTGAGGTCCTCCATCAGCCAGCTCCCCACCATGACTACCAGCCCCCCCACATCTTCATTTGGGCACACAAAACTCAAAACGGTCAACCAGTTTACCTATCTCAGCTGCACCATTTCATCAGATGCAAGGATCGACAATGAGATAGACAACAGACTCGCCAAGGCAAATAGCGTCTTTGGAAGACTACACAAAAGAGTCTGGAAAAGCAACCAACTGAAAAACCTCACAAAGATAAGCGTATACAGAGCCGTTGTCATACCCACACTCCTGTTCGGCTCCGAATCATGGGTCCTCTACCGGCATCACCTATGGCTCCTAGAACGCTTCCACCAGCGTTGTCTCCGCTCCATCCTCAACATCCATTGGAGCGCTTTCATCCCTAACGTCGAAGTACTCGAGATGGCAGAGGTCGACAGCATCGAGTCCACGCTGCTGAAGAGCCAGCTGCGCTGGGTGGGTCACGTCTCCAGAATGGAGGACCATCGCCTTCCCAAGATTGTGTTATATGGCGAGCTCTCCACTGGCCACCGTGACAGAGGTGCACCAAAGAAAAGGTACAAGGACTGCCTAAAGAAATCTCTTGGTGCCTGCCACATTGACCACCGCCAGTGGGCTGATATCGCCTCAAACCGTGCATCTTGGCACCTCACAGTTTGGCGGGCAGCAACCTCCTTTGAAGAAGACCGCAGAGCCCACCTCACTGACAAAAGGCAAAGGAGGAAAAACCCAACACCCAACCCCAACCAACCAATTTTCCTCTGCAGCCGCTGCAATCGTGTCTGCCTGTCCCGCATCGGACTTGTCAGCCACAAACGAGCCTGCAGCTGACGTGGACTTTTTACCCTCTCCATAAATCTTCGTCCGCGAAGCCAAGCCAAAGAAGAAAGAAAATGTTTTATAGAATTCTATTGGGAATCCATCCTCTCCTGGTGTCTTATTATTTGGTAATTTTTTTATTATCTCTTGTATTTCTACTATTCCAAATGGCTCTGTTAATTTATTTTGTTCCTCTATTTGTAGTTTTGGTAGTTCAATTTTAGTTAGAAATTCATCTATTTTCCCTTCTTTCCCTTCGTTTTCAGTTCGGTATAATTGTTCATAGAATTCTCTAAAGTTTTACTTAATTGCTTTTGGATTATATGTAATTTGTTTGTCTTTTTTCCTTGATGCCAATACCATTTTCTTAGCTTGTTCTGTCTTAAGCTGCCATGCTAGGATTTTGTGCGTTTTTTCACCTAGTTCATAATATTTCTGTTTTGTCTTCATTATATTTTTCTCCACCTTATATGTTTGTAATGTTTCATATTTTATTTTTTTATCCGCCAATCTCTTCTTTTAGTTGTATCTTCCTTCATTGCTCATTCTTTTTCTATATTTACTATTTCCCTTTCCAACTACTCTGTTTCATGATTATAGTCCTTTTTCATCTTGGTTACATAACTTATTATTTGCCCTCTAATGAATGCTTTCATTGCATCCCATAGTATAAACTTATCTTTCACTGATTTCGTATTTATTTCAAAATACATTTTAATTTGCTTTTCAATAAATTCTCTAAAATCCTGCCTTTTAAGTAACATGGGGTTTAATCTCCATCTATACATTCTTGGTGGGATGTCCTCTAACTTTTCTGTCAATATTAAGGGTGAATGGTCCGATAGTATTCTAGGTTTATATTCTGTTTTTCTTACTCTATCTTGCATACGAGCTGATAACAAAAATAGGTCTATTCTTGAGTATGTTTTATGTCTAGCCGAGTAATATGAATATTCCTTTTCCTTTGGGTGTTGTTTCCTCCATATATCCAAAAGTTGCATTTCTTCCATCGATTTAATTATAAATTTGGTTACTTTGTTCTTTCTGTTAATTTTTTTCCCAGTTTTGTCCATATTTTAATCCAAATTCAGGTTGAAATCCCCTCCTATTAATATGTTCCCTTGCGTATCTGCTACCTTCAAAAAGATATCTTGCATAAACTTTTGATCTTCTTCGTTAGGTGAATATACATTGAGTAGATTCCAAAACTCTGAATATATCTGACATTTTATCATTACATATCTCCCTGCTGGATCTATTATTTCCTCTTCTATTTTAAATGGCACATTTTTACTAATTAATATAGCTACTCCTCTTGCTTTTGAATTATACGATGCTGCTGTTACGTGTCCTACCCAATCTCTCTTTAATTTCTTGTGCTCCAATTCAGTTAAATGTGTTTCTTGCACAAATGCTATATCAATTTTTTCTTTTTTCAGTAAATTTAGCAGTTTCTTCCTTTTAATTTGGTTATGTATTCCATTAATATTTTAAGTCATATAGTTCAACGTAGCCATTTTATACTTTGTTTATCTTCCCTTTCCGTTTCTCCATCATTACCTTTCCTTCTTATCCATTTCTGTTTTCTTGTTTTGAACCCTATATAAGACAACATTCCTAAAACATCAAACATTTTCCTTATTCTCCTATTTAAAACTTCTTTAGCCCCAATCTCCCCTTCCCCTCCTGAGTTGTCCTTTATCCCTTGTCAGACAACCACATCTCCCCTCTCCATTTGGATTTGCGAATTCACTCGCAAGCGTCAGCTGATTTTGCAGTGACCGCAACTCCTCCCCACCCAGCCCCCCCAGAAAAGATTTCACTTTTCATATGTAACAAAGGTCACTCTTTTAATTCCCTCCTTATTCCCTCTATTCCATTTCCTTCCCTTATTAATTCTTGTCTATACTATCTATATTTTCCTCTAAATACGGATACATTCATGTATGCACATTATACATATACACACATATACCTCTTTACCCACATACATATAAATCGTGGTCATTTTTACTCTTATTACATGTCTTCATCTCTCTGTTTGTTTTGTAGTTGTTCTGCAAATTTCCTTGCTTCCTCTGGATCCGAGAATAGTTTTTTTCCATAAGATCGTTTTCGCTGTATTGAACTCCTTCCTCTTCTTCAGGAGTTCAAAACTTATGTGTCTTTTTAGTTCGCAGTCTTTTGTACTCTCGTTACATGTCTTCATCTCTCAGTCTATTTTGTAATTGTTCTGCAAATTTTCGTGCTTCCTCTGGATCCGAGAATAGTCTGTTTTGCTGTCCTGGAATAAATATTTTCAATACCGCTGGATGCTTTAGTATAAATTTATACCCTTTCTTCCATAAAATCGCCTTTGCTGTATTGAACTCCTTTCTCTTCTTCAGGAGTTCAAAACTTATATCTGGATAAATGAAGATTTTTCGACCTTTGTACTCCAGTGGCTTGTTGCCCTCTCTTACTTTTTCCATTGTTTTCTCCAGTACCTTTTCTCTTGTAGTATATCTTAGGAATTTTACTAAAATAGATCTTGGCTTTTGTTGTGGTTGTGGTTTAAAGGCCAATGCTCTATGTGCCCTTTCTATTTCCATTTCTTGCTGTAGTTCTGGACATCCTAGGATCCTAGGGATCCAATCTTTTATAAACTCTCTCATACTCTTGCCTTCTTCATCTTCCTTAAGGCCCACTATCTTTATGTTATTTCTTCTGTTATAATTTTCCATTATATCTATTTTCTGAGCTAACAGCTCTTGTGTCTCTTTAACTTTTTTATTAGATTCCTCTAATTTCTTTTTTAAGTCCTCTACCTCCATTTCTACTGCTGCTTCTCGTTCTTCAATTTATGGGTGGTCTTGGTGGGTTAGTGCATGAAACCATGGACAGATATGTCAGCATGGATGTAGGGCGCAGAATTGAAATAGTTGGTTCCTGGGAGATCCCTATATAATGAGCTCCCGATTTAGTAAAATGGGATGATCACTGTAAGGGATAGTACAGACAGGAGGGACGAATGGTCACAGTTAACATTTTACATTTCACACAAGTACAAGTCACAGCCCAGTGATAATGATACATTGGAGAACTGAGGAAGGTTTATCACAGTCTGTTCCAGAATTCAAGACATTTGTCAAGACATTGTGATTTTGCTAAGGCAGAACCAGACTGACGGCTAAAGAGAAAACAGCTTTTTTAAGCAGCTCTTGTGGCCAGCCACTTTTGTTGAATTCAGAGAAAAACGTGCTCTGTGAATGACTGGACCTTTTCGGTGGATTGACCTGTGCCAGGAGGGTCTTTTTGGGAAGCAAATTGCTTAATTTTGATTGTGACTAACAGTGGAGGTCACTTGGAGAGATTGCTTCATTTTAAGTGTGACTAGCAGTGAAGTTGCATGGAGAGATCGGTGCCAGGGTCTTGGAAGCTTCTTGGAGGCTGCCCAGTTTGAGTCTTGTCTACCAAATGACGAGAAGTGTTATGTCCACAGCTCGTGTGGATGGACATTTCTTCAAAGGCAAAGCAAGAATTATTCGTGAGTGTGTAACACCCACAACTTCAGTTTCCCGTCAGTTCAACATTAATTCTGGGCATCAAACACTGAATTTGAAAGACTGAACTTTGAAATTACTTTCTAGATTTTGGCCTGGACTGTATTGGTTTGGGTATAGAACACACACACACACACAGACACACACACACACACACACACACACACACACACACACACACAACATAGCTGGGGATAGATTTAGTGTTAAGGATAGTTTAAGAGTTAAGACTATAGCTTAGGAAGAGTCATGTGATGGAGTAGTGGCTGATGGAGAAGTGGCTGGTGGAGAATACCAGCTCTCTCCAGAAAAGAAGAAATAAAGTGAAGAAAACGCAAAGCTCAAGAAACACAAAACACAACAAATAAAAGATAACGGTGTGGAGAAAAAATAGAAAATGGCACCTAAGAAGGAAAAACCAAAAACAACGGGGAAAAAAAGAAGGAAAGACACTGGAAGAGAAAGGAGAAGGCCTTACCTGCATGAAGAGGCAGGGACCTGACATGGACAGAGGAGCCTGCTCCCTGAGGTGAGTGGAGACCCCGCAGGTCGCGACCTCCTGACCGCGGGACTGCAAAAATGGCTCACTGATCCGAACAGAAGTGCGCAATGCGCACAACAAGGAAGAGGAAAACACCGACGGAAGGGGGGCCCAGCTGTGGAGTGAACTTACACAGCGCGACCAGCTGAGAGATGCCCGACAGCAGGGCTCTTAGCTGGTAGAAGAGGAAAGCCACGGGAAAGGGAGTGATAAGAAAGAAAAACAGCAACAGGAAGCCCAACAGATAACCAACTCAGAAGAAGAGGACCAACAACAAGAAGCTATGCAAAAAAACACCCAACAAACTGAGACAAGCAGCTCAACAAGAAAGTCAGAAGAGACACAGATACAAGGAAGAGAAATAGAAGACACAACCCAAGAGCAGACACAGAAGAAGAAGAAGAAGAAGAAGAAGACAAAGCCCTACACAGAGGAATAGAAGGGAAAATAGATGGACAGTACATAGATAAAAAAAAACTTTTTCAAGAACAAACGAGAGCATTAAAAGAATGGTTGATATTAGAATTTAGTGAAATGAAAAGAAAAATGAAAAGTACAGAAGAAACAGTAAGTAGAATAGAGCTGGTCATAACAGATGTAGGGAAAAGAGTAGAACGTGTAATGGCAGTAGAAATGGAAGTGAACGACTTAAAAAGAAAACTGGAAGAAAGCGACAAAAAAGTTAAAGAAACGCAAGAGTTGTTAGCTCAGAAGATGGATATAATGGAAAACTATAGGAGGCAAAACAATATAAAGATAGTGGGCCTAAAGGAAGGTGAAGAAGGCAAAAATATGAAAGAATTTATAAAAGAATGGATCCCAAAAGACCTGGGAATGCCAGAAATACAGGAAGGAATGGAAATAGAAAGGGCACACAGAACACTAGCCCCGAAACCACAGTCACAACAAAACCCAAGATCCGTTTTAGTATAATTTCTGAGACACACGACAAGAGAAAATATACAATTCGAGAAGAGAAAAAAACCACTGGAATACAAGTGTCAAAAAATTTTTTTTTACCCAGACATAAGTTTTGAACTCCTAAAGAAGAGGAAGGAGTTTAACACAGCAAAATCAAACCTATAGAAAAAAAGCTATAAATTTATGATAAGATATCCAGCTGTGCTTAAAATATTTATCTTGAGGGAGCAAAACAGACTGTTCTTGGATCCGGAGAAAGCACGAGAATTTTCAGAACGCCTGCAAGACAGAAAGAGAGATGAAGAGATGTAACAAGAACAAATAATGATGACAAACTACATATAAAGAAGTAAAAATAATGTATAAATAAGAACTAAAGGAGGAAAGAAAAGGGAAGTAAGAGAGAAGGGGAAAAAAAAGAGGAGTTTAAAAAAATAAAAGATAAAGCGAAGAAAAGAGGGAGAGCTTTGTTGTAATGTGAAGATAAAAGTATTTTCTGGAGGGGGTTGGGTGGGAGAGAATAACAGTCAATGTGAAATCAGTTGACACTTGCGAACGAGTTCGCAATCCAAATGAAGAGGGGAGTTGTGGTTGCCCGTCAAGGGATGAGGGGCGACTCAGGGTGGTGGGGGGGGGAACACTTGAGGTTAAGGAAATTTTAGATGTGGGAATGGTTGAAATATTTTATGTTTTAGAAGTGTTGTTGTGCAGTGTGTTCAAAAAAAACCGAGAAATAAAAATGTGGAAAAGGGGAAAGGTGATGGTGTGGAAGCGGAAATGAGATGTAAACAGAGTATGAGATGGTCATGTTGAACTATATGACAATAAATATTAACGGAATACATAACCAAATCAAAAGGAAGAGACTATTAAATTTACTGAAAAAAGAAAAAATAGATATATAATGCATCTAACTGAAGTGGATCACAATAAATTAAGGAGAGACTGGGTGGGGCACATAACGGCAGTATCATATAATTCAAAAGACAGAGGTGTAGCCTCTACATATTCTTTGGCTTGGCTTCGCGGACAAAGATTTATGGAGGGTGTAAAAGTCCAGGTCAGCTGCAGGCTCGATTGTGGCTGACAAGTCCAATGCGGGACAGGCAGACACGGTTGCAGCGGTTGCAGGGGAAAATTGGTTGGTTGGGGTTGGGTGTTGGGTTTTTCCTCCTTTGTCTTTTGTCAGTGAGGTGGGCTCTGTGGTCTTCTTCAAAGGAGGTTGCTGCCCACCGAAATGTGAGGCGCCAAGATGGACGGTTTGAGGCGATATCGGCCCACTGGCGGTGGTCAATGTGGCAGGCACCAAGAGATTTCTTTAGGCAGTCCTTGTACCTTTTCTTTGGTGCACCTCTGTCACGGTGGCCAGTGGAGAGCTCGCCATATAACACAATCTTGGGAAGGCGATGGTCCTCCATTCTGGAGACGTGACCCACCCAGCGCAGCTGGATCTTCAGCAGCGTGGACTCGACGCTGTCGGCCTCTGCCATCTCGAGTACTTCAACGTTAGGGATGAAGTCGCTCCAATGGATGTTGAGGATGGAGCGGAGAAAACGCTGGTGGAAGCGTTCTAGGAGCCGTAGGTGATGCCGGTAGAGGACCCATGATTCGGAGCCGAACAGGAGTTTGGGTATGACAATGGCTCTGTATATGCTAATCTTTGTGAGGTTTTTCAGTTGGTTGTTTTTCCAGACTCTTTTGTGTAGTCTTCCAAAGACGCTATTTGCCTTGGAGAGTCTGTTGTCTATCTCGTTGTCGATCCTTGCATCTGATGAAATGGTGCAGCCGAGATAGGTAAACTGGTTGACCGTTTTGAGTTTTGTGTGCTCGATGGAGATGTGGGGGGGCTGGTAGTCATGGTGGGGAGCTGGCTGATGGAGGACCTCTGTTTTCTTCAGGCTGACTTCCAGGCCAAACATTTTGGCAGTTTCCGCAAAACAGGACGTCAAGCGCGGAAGAGCTGGCTCTGAATGGGCAACTAAAGTGGCATCGTCTGCAAAGAGTAGTTCACGGAAAAGTTTCTCTTGTGTCTTGGTGTGAGCTTGCAGGTGCCTCAGATTGAAGAGACTGCCATCCGTGCAGTACCGGATGTAAACAGCGTCTTCATTGTTGAGGTCTTTTATGACTTGTTTCAGCATCATGCTGAAGAAGATTGAAAAGAGGGTTGGTGCAAGAACACAGCCTTGCTTCACGCCATTGTTAATGGAGAAGGGTTCAGAGAGCTCATTGCTGTATCTGACCCGACCTTGTTGGTTTTCGTGCAGTTGGATAATCATGTTGAGGAACTTTGGGGGGCATCCGATGCGCTCTAGTATTTGCCAAAGCCCTTTCCTGCTCACGGTGTCGAAGGCTTTGGTGAGGTCAACAAAGGTGATGTAGAGTCCTTTGTTTTGTTATCTGCACTTTTCTTGGAGCTGTCTGAGGGCAAAGACCATGTCAGTAGTTCCTCTGTTTGCGCGAAAGCCGCACTGTGATTCTGGGAGAACATTCTCGGCGACACTAGGTATTATTCTATTTAGGAGAATCCTAGCGAAGATTTTGCCTGCAATGGAGAGCAGCGTGATTCCCCTGTAGTTTGAGCAGTCTGATTTCTCGCCTTTGTTTTTGTACAGGGTGATGATGATGGCATCACGAAGGTCCTTGGTCCCAACAAAGCTTGAAAAACTCATGCAGTTTGGCATGCAGAGTTTTGCCGCCAGCGTTCCAGACCTCTGGGGGGATTCCATCCATACCTGCTGCTTTGCCACTTTTCAGTTGTTCAATTGCCTTATATGTCTCATCCTGGGTGAGGACCTTATCCAGCTCTAGCCTTAGGGGCTGTTGAGGGAGCTGGAGCAGGGCGGAATCTTGGACTGAGCGGTTGGCACTGAAAAGAGATTGGAAGTGTTCTGACCATCGGTTGAGGATGGAGATCTTGTCGCTGAGGAGGACTTTGCCGTCTGAGCTGCGCAGCGGGCTTTGGACTTGGGCTTTGGACTGCACACACTGCACTCCACCTAAAAGCTCCTTTGCGCAGGCCCGAGGACAGGTCCACGTCCTCCCCCTCCACATCCTCCCCCTCAAAAGATGCTCACAAACTCAAGCTAGCATGCTGGAACATCAGAACCATGCTAGACAAGGCTGACAGCCACCGACCTGAACATCGGTCTGCCCTCATTGCACATGAACTCCTCAGACTGGACATCGACATAGCCGCTCTTAGTGAAGTCCGCCTGGCAGATGTAGGCAGCCTCCAAGAACGCGGTGCAGGCTACACACTCTACTGGTCTGGCAAGCCTTTGGATGAACGACGCCTCTCTGGTGTAGGCTTCATGGTCAAGAACTCCATTGCCTCCAAACTCGAAAACCTCCCGACTGGCCACTCAGACCGGATCATGTCCATGCGATTTCCCTCTTCAAAACAAGCGTCGCATCACCCTCATCAGTGTCTATGCTCCAACTCTCCAGGCAGAACCAGCAGAAAAGGACAAGTTCTACACTGACCTGCGCAACCTCATTCAACGCACCCCTACAGCCGACAAGGTTGTCATCCTTGGCGACTTCAATGCTCGCGTCGGCAAAGACTCAGAAACCTGGCCAGGAATCCTGGGCAAGCATGGTGTCAACAAGTGCAATGACAATCGGCGCCTCCTGTTGGAGCTCTGCGCAGAACAGCGGCTTGTCATTACAAACACCCTTTTTCAGCAGAGGGACAGCCTGAAGACTACCTGGATGCATCTCCGATCCAAACACTGGCACCTCCTGGACTACGTCCTGGTGAGAGAAAGAGACAAACGAGATGTGCTCCACACCAGGGTCATGCCCAGCGCAGAATGTCACACTGACCACCGGCAAAGCTCGACGATGCAATCCGCCTCACGGACTCGTCCCCTGAAACCCTCTGGGATCAGCTGAAGACTACCATACTGCAATCCACTGAAGAGGTACTGGGCTTCTCCTCCAGGAAAAACAAGGACTGGTTCGACGATAACAGCCAGGAAATCCAGGAGCTGCTGGCAAAGAAGCGAGCTGCCCACCAGGCTCACCTTACAAAGCCGTCCTGTCCAGAGAAGAAACAAGCCTTCCGTCGCGCATGCAGCCATCTTCAGTGCAAACTCCGGGAGATACAAAATGAGTGGTGGACTAGCCTCGCCAAGCGAACCCAACTCAGCGCGGACATTGGCGACTTCAGGGGTTTCTACAAGGCTCTAAAGGCTGTGTACGGCCCCTCACCTCTACATATTAATCAATAAAAATGTACCAATCAAAATAGAGGAGGAAATAATAGATCCAGCAGGGAGGTATGTAATGATAGAGTGTCAGATATATTCAGAATTCTGGAATTTGCTCAATATATATGCACCTAATGAAGAGGATCAAAAGTTTATGCAAGATATTTTTTTGAAGATTGTAGATACGCAGGGGAACATATTGAAAGGAGAGGATTTTAACCTTAATTTGGACCCAAAGGTGGATAAAACTGGACAAAAGACTAGCAAAAAGAACAAAGTAGCCAAATTTATGGTTAAATCAATGCAGGAAATGCAACTTTTGGATATATGGAGGAGACAACACCCAAAGGAGAAGGAATACTCATATTATTCGAGTAGACATAAAACATACTCAAGGATTGACCTGTTCCTGTTGTCAGCCCATATCCAAGGGAGAGTTAGGAAAACAGAAGAAAGCTAGATTGTTATCTGATCATTCACCCCTGTTATTAGCAATAGAACTGGAGGACATCCCACCAAGAACATATAGATGGAGATTAAACTCCATGCTACTTAAAAGACAGGAATTTAGAGAATTTATTGAACGCCAAATTAAAATGTACTTTGAAATAAATACCGAATCAGTGAAAGACAAATTTATATTATGGGATGCAATGAAAGCCTTCATTAGAGGGCAGATAATAAGTTATGTAACTAAGAAGAAAAAGGACTAGAATCGAGAAATAGAACAGTTGGAAAGAGAAATAGTAAGTGCAGAAAAAGAACTAGCAACAAGGGAAAATACTACAAAAAGAAGAGAATTGGCGGACAAAAAAATAAAATACGAAATTTATAAGGTGGAGAAGAACATAATGAAAATAAAGCAGAAGTATTATGAACTAGGAGAAAAAAATGCACAAAATATTAGCCTGGCAGCTTAAAACAGAACAAGCTAAAAGAACTGTATTGGCACCAAGGAAAAAGGACAAACAAATTACTTATAACCCAACAGAGATCAATGAAAACTTTAAGGAATTCTATGAACAATTATACCGAACTGAGAACGAAGGGAAAGAAGACAAAATAGATGAGTTTTTAGCTAAAATGGAACTACTGAAATTGCAAAAAGAGGAACAAAACAAATTGATAAAACCATTTGAAATAGAGGAAATACAGGATATATTAAAAAAGCTACCGAACAATAAAATGCCTGGAGAAGACGGACTCCCAATAGAATTCTATAAAACATTTAAAGACTTATTAATTCCTCCTCTCCTGGAAGTAATGAACCAGATAGAACAAGCACAAAACTTGCCAGATTCATGTAAAACAGCAATAATTACAGTAGCATCAAAGATGGGGAAAGATCCACTAACACCAGCATCGTATAGACCAATATTTCTACTTAACTCAGATTATAAAAAATAGTAAAACTAGATTTATTAAGAAAAGACGAACAACGGACAATATCTGTAAGTTCATTAACTTAATCCATGGAAGAAGATTCATGAAGAAAGGAAAAAAACAAATTACCAACTACCAAAATTATTATTGACACAAAATCAACTAATCTCTTTCACAATAGATAACCTTTCCTTTAGAAAATGGGAGAGAAAAAGAATTAAAAGAATAGAAAATTGTTTTTTGGGGAATAATTTATTATTATTTGAACAAATGAATTACAAATATGGAATAACTCATGGTACAATGTTTGCATACCACCAACTGAAAACCTACTTAAAGGACAAATTGGGAAGCAGGCTGAGGTTACCAGAAGGAAGCAGCTTTGAATATGTGATTACAGAAACAATGATAATAAAAAGATTTATAACGAACATGTACATCAAGCTGCAAGAGAAAGAAAATGATGAAATAAGCTATAAACCTAAATAAAAGTGGGAACTTTTAAAGATAAAAGATAAAAAAATGAAATATGGGAAAAGTTATGCTCTGGAACTATGAAAAATATAATAAATATGAGGTTACGCATGAAACAATATAATTGGTTACACAGGCTATATATCACGCCCCAAATGTTAAATAAATGGGTCCCAACAGTATCAGATATATGTTTTCGATGTAAGAAGGAAATGGGAACAACAGTACATGCAATTTGGGCATGTGAGAAAGTAAGAAAGTTTTGGGAAGATCTAAATCGGGTATTAAATGAAATCACAAAACCAACATACCAAAAAATCCAGAGATCTTTCTTCAAAGTAATATAAGAAATAAAGAATTAGGCCTCAAACTGGATGAAGCGCAAAAAAGATTTATTATGATAGCCTTAAGCTGTAGCACAAAAATGTATAATGTCAACTTGGAAATCAGAAGAGAGCCTGAGAGTACAGTAATGGTACATAGAAATGAATAAATGTATTCCATTGGAAAAAATAACATATAATTTAAAAAATAATTTATTTGAACAAATTTGGGAACTGTACATGGAACATAACAGAAAGGGCCTACAGCGGACCTCCACCCCCTAAAATGGTAGAACGAGAAGAAGACAAAATGACCTGCCCAGTGTGTAGAAGTAGATGACACAATTTTCTTTATTTTCATTGTGTGATGACGTTGTTTAATGGTTTTATTGTATTGTATATGTTGAACGTTTAATGGGTTTGGAGGAGGGTGGGAGGGAAGGGAGGGGGGAAAAGGGGAGAAAATGCCACTGTGTATATTCAAGAGGGAAATGTTTGTGTGTATTTTGATTAGTATGATTAATGTGTAAAGAATTTTTAAAATTAAAAAAAAAGACTATAGCTTAGGAGTATGAAATTAAATTAGTGGTTTAAAATTAAACACTGTCTGGTTCATTGAATATTGCTGTTGGTTACACATGGTTTGTAACACCTGTCATTGGTGCAGAGTGAAGGTGCTCACTGAAGTGATTTCCCAGTCTGCAAGCAGTCTCTTCGAAAAGCAAGCTCTACTCCTCCAATCTCTTTCATCTGTTGCTTTTCAAAACAACAATCCATTTGTGAAGTCTCTTGGGCACTCTCCAAAGTTTTTGCAAAGGCCCCCAGGAGCTGCCTTGTCTGGCTTGAGCAGAGCTTCAGTATTTTAAATGAGATCTGTTTTGAAATGTTTGTGTGTAATCTACACTAAAAAACCTGCCCCAAATTATTTCCCAAAAATGTATCTACATACAATACAAACACAACATAATCTGTCACAGTAACTCTCTCACCACATCCATTCACTCACTGACCAGATTACTTGATAAAGTTACTAAGTCTCAATATGATAAAGTGTCATAAAGACCTGGAACAGTGACTGACCATTTCTTCCCACGGATACTGTCTGACCTGTTGAGATCCTCCTGCTTCTCATGTTTGCTCAGGATTTCCAACCTCTTTCAAGCCATTAGGAAAGAGATAAAGGTGCCACAAAACTTGCTCCACTAAGTTCAGGAAAAGCTGCTACCCCTCCACCATCAGACTCCTCAACAATCAGGGACTTATTTAAAGTAAGGACTCTTACTTTTAAACATTATTGATTTTTTAATTATCTGTATTGCAGTCAGTTTGTTTAGTTTTCTTTATTTATTTACATGTGAACATTGACTACTGTTTTATTTTTGCACTAGCAATAAGGCAATTCTGCCTGACCCACAAGGGTTCAATGAGATGACATGCATGTACCAGACAATAAATCTGAAACCTGATCTCACAACATTTAAGAAGGAATTAAAAAATCTCAGGGGTGTATGTGGAGTGGAAAGCACCAAGTTCTCTGGAATTCACTTAACTAGTGACCTATTGTGGACACACAACATCAGGAAGGTGCAACAGCGAATGCATTTCCTGAGAAGACTGAAGCGGGCAAGATTACAGGCCATCATCATATCACCTTTCTAAAGGAGATCTATCGAGAGTGGCCTGGCGGTTGTATCACAGTGTGGTACAGTTGCTGCAGAGAAATGGAATGGAGGTCAATCCGCAGAACCATAAGAGAGGCAAAGAGGATCACTGGAGTCTCCCTCCCCACACCCCCACTCGTCAAACATGATCTATCAGGATTATTGTCTGAAGAGGGTGTGTAAAATCATAGAGGACCCCTTCTACCCTGCACACAGAATCTTTCAGATGATCCCGTAGGGAAAGAGATCCAGGAGGATCAGAGCCAGCACCACCAGGCTGAGGAACAGCTTCATCCCACAGGCAGTGAGAATGCTGAACGACCAAATGAACTGCTCACAGTGACCATCCTAGACTCTCATGTTCCTGAAACATCATCTGTTTATCTATTTATTTATATATACACATGAATTCTTGTCATCTCTATATATTGTTTGTCTGGTTGCGTGTCTGCAAATTTGCACCGAGGACTGGAGATCACTGTTTCATTGGATAGAACTTGTGCAATCAGATGACAATAAACTTCACTCGACATGCCATGTCAGAATCAGAATTTATTGATGTGAACATGTCACGGATTCATTGTAAAAACACAATGACGGAGAAACCAAGGAGGTCATAGATTGTACTTTGGATAGCAAAGTTGAAGATACGAAACCAACATTTTGGGCTAGAGCCATTCGTGAGCAAAATATAAGCAGGCACCAAACTGCTTATAGTAGAAGTCAAAAAATCTGGATGCCAGAAATCCGGACCACCAGAGAATCCGGACTTATTGAAAAATTTTTTGACTTGTTGAGTTTCTTGAGCCATTGTGGTTTTACATGACAGTCTTTTCTTTCTTTGGCTTGGCTTCACGGACGAAGATTTATGGAGGGGTATGTCCACGTCTGCTGCAGGCTCATTGGTGACTGACAAGTACGATGCGGGACAGGCAGGCACGGTTGCAGCGGTTGCAAGGGAAAATTGGTTGGTTGGGGTTGGGTGTTGGGTTTTTCCTCCTTTGTCTTTTGTCAGTGAGGTGGGCTCTGCGGTCTTCTTCAAAGGAGGTTGCTGCCCGCCGAACTGTGAGGCGCCAAGATGCATGGTTGGAGGTGAGATCAGCCCACTGCCGGTGGTCAATGTGGCAGGCACCAAGAGATTTCTTTAAACAGTCCTTGTACCTCTTCTTTGGCGCACCTCTGTCTCGCTGGCCAGTGGAGAGCTCGCCATAGAACACGATCTTGGGAAGGCGATGGTCCTCCATTCTGGAGACGTGACCCACCCAGCGCAGTTGGGTCTTCAGCAGCATGGACTCGATGCTTGCGGACTCTGCCAGCTCGAGTACTTCAATGTTGGTGATGAAGTCATTCCAATGAATGTTGAGGATGGAGCGGAAACAGCGCTGATGGAAGCATTCTAGGAGCCGTAGGTGATGCCGGTAGAGGACCCATGATTTGGAGCCGAACAGGAGCGTGGGTATGACAATGGCTCTGTACACGCTGATCTTTGTGTGTTTCTTCAGGTGGTTGTTTTTCCAGACTCTTTTGTGTAGTCTTCCAAAGACGCTATTTGCCTTGGCGAGTCTGTTGTCTATCTCATTGTCGATCCTTGCATCAGATGACAGTCACTCCATGAACTAAAGGAGTTAAACCACCATTGGGTTGGTGCCAAAGGGGCTGCTCCCCCAAAGTGAGGTACTGTGGCCCCCATACAGTCGCAGCTATTGCTTGCCATCAGAACCTGCCCCCACCACCTCCGCGTAACTAGCACGCATCAAGCATCTGACGCACGCTAGTGACTCTCCACCCGTCCCAGGCTGCGTAACTAGCGAGAGTCAAGTGTCACAAGTGGAGGGGTGGAAGATGGCAACAACACCCATCCCCACCGATGAGGATCACACTGTGCCCCCCCGCTAACCTGCTAATGCCCCCCTCTAACACACTTTCTGGTGGTGCCGACGCTGAACCACCAAAGTCTACATATGCTGTAATTGTACCTTGATGAAGGGCTCAAGCACAAAACGTCAGTTACGTATCTTTCTTTGCTATATAAAGTACTCTGGTTTCTACAGCATTGAGTTTCTACAGCATTGTGTTTTTACTTCATTCTCAGTGTTTTACTCCTATCAAATGCAAAACTCTGTAAATCACATTGAGAGACACCTATTCTGAAGAAGTTCTCCTTTGATTTCAGCCACCTGCCTACAATTTGCTCATACAATCATGAAGGGCTCAAGCCCAAAATGTTAGTTATGTATCTTTATCTTTGCTATATAAAGTACACTGTTTGATCTGCTGAGTTTCTCCATCAGTAAGCTTTTGCATGCCAGTCACTCCAGGGACTAAGGAGTTGAACCACCAAAGTGATTGTACTTTGAAGAAGGGTTATGGCCTGTAATGTTCTGAAAATAAAATATTTCATTTTCTGACAATTTGCTTGTTTTCATCATGAGTTTTACGCCATTCTTCCTGATTCTGTCAAGCATTTACTAAATTCTCAGTATGTGATGCGCTGGCTTACTTTGAATCTGTGATGGGGAATTTTTTTTTGGATTTGTTATCCCCATGTCTGTATGAGTTTTCTCCAGGGGCACCAGTTACCTCCCATTGTTCAAAACGTACCGGGGGTGTGGGTTAATGGGGTGTAAATTGGGCAGCACGGGCTTATGGCCAGAAATGGCCTGTTACTCTGCTGTATGTTTAAATTAAATTAAAGAACATTTAGAACTCTGCTCACGATATTTGATCTTCAATCTACTGTTGACTTTTGAGTGAGGTTTCTAGTTCTATGCAAGGAGGAATGTAAAAATCTCATGGTTATATGTGGTGTAATGTATGTACACTGACAATAAATCTGATCACTCAACATTTAAGGAGGAACTTAAGGATCTCAGGGTTGTATGTGGTGTCATGTATGTTTTGATCATTCAACATTTAAGGAAGAGTTTAAGGATCTCAGGGTTGTATGTGGGACCATGTATGTACATTGGCAATACATCTGATCATTCAACATTTAAGGAGGAGCTTAAGGATCTCAGGGCTTTATGTGGTGCCATGCATGTACACTGACAATAAATCTGATCACTCAACATTTAAGGAGGAGCTTAAGGATCTCAGGGTTGCATGTGGTGCCACGTATGTACACTGGCAATAAATCTGATCAATCAACATTTAAGGAGGAACTTAAGGATCTCAGGGTTGTATGTAGTGCTATGTATGTACTCTGACAATAAATCTAATCACTTATTTAAGGAGAAAGGTATGGATCTCAGGGTTGTATGTGGTGCCATGTACGTTCACTGGCAATAAATCTGATCACTCAACATTCAAGGAGGACCTTAAGGATCTCAAGGTTGTATGTGGTGTCATCATCGTCACGCACATCATAAAATTCGCTATTTTAGTGCAAATATTTATATAGAAAACCTCCTAACAAAATCAATAAAAATGGTACAAAACAATAAATCTGAAATTTATTGTCATTACCTCAGCGGCCACCGTGATCTGAATGACAGCTCCTGTGGGCGGGCCCGCCTCAGGAGGAAGCGGAAGTGACGCGCGGCGGGGGGGAGCTGGCTGGGCCAGCGAGTGTTCTGGAAGCCGGCGGCTGGGGATTGAGCGACCGCGGGCGCCTGGTGCCATGGTGGATTACAGCGTGTGGGACCACATCGAGGTGTCGGACGATGAGGACGACACTCACCCCAACATCGACACGGCGAGCCTCTTCCGATGGCGGCACCAGGTAACGGGCGGGCGGACGAGGCTCGGGCTCCGAGCAAGGCCGCTGTCTTCCCGTGGAAAGTTCCCGGCACCGGGCCTAGTTCAGGGCCTGGCAGTGGGCAAGGCAGCTCCCCTGCACCACGTTTGGTTTGCAGGGGTAGGGACAGGTGGGGTGGGGACTTGGGTGATTGGGGAGACGAGGGGGTGGGAAATGGGGGACGTGGGAGAGGTGGAGGGGGATAAGGGGAAGACGGGGGGATAAGGGGAAGACGGGGGGGTAAGGGGAAGACGGGAGGGGTAAGGGGAAGACGGGGGGGTAAGGGGAAGACGGGGGGGTAAGGGGAAGACGAGGGGGTAAGGGGAAGACGAGGGGGTAAGGGGAAGACGGGGGGGTAAGGGGAAGACGGGGGGACAAGTGGGGGGAGGACGGGGGAAAAGTGGGGGGAAGACGGGGGGACAAGTGGGGGAGGACGGGGGACAAGTGGGGGGATGACGGGGGGACAAGGGAATGGGGAAGACGGGGGGACAAGGGAATGGGGAAGACGGGGGGGACAAGGGAATGGGGAAGACGGGGGGACAAAGGAATGGGGAAGACGGGGGGGACAAGGGAATGGGGAAGACGGGGGGGACAAGGGAATGGGGAAGACGGGGGGGACAAGGGAATGGGGAAGACGGGGGGGACAAGGGAATGGGGAAGACGGGGGGACAAGGGAATGGGGAAGACGGGGGGACAAGGGAATGGGGAAGACGGGGGGACAAGGGAATGGGGAAGACGGGGGGACAAGGGAATGGGGAAGACGGGGGGACAAGGGAATGGGGAAGACGGGGGGACAAGGGAATGGGGAAGACGGGGGGGACAAGGGAATGGGGAAGACGGGGGGGACAAGGGAATGGGGAAGACGGGGGGGACAAGGGAATGGGGAAGACGGGGGGGACAAGGGAATGGGGAAGACGGGGGGACAAGGGAATGGGGAAGACGGGGGGACAAGGGAATGGGGATGTGGGGGGAAGATGGGGGGACAAGGGAATGGGGATGTGGGGGGAAGACGGGGGGACAAGGGAATGGGGATGTGGGGGGAAGACGGGGGGACAAGGGAATGGGGATGTGGGGGGAAGACGGGGGGACAAGGGAATGGGGATGTGGGGGGAAGACGGGGGGGACAAGGGAATGGGGATGTGGGGGAAGACGGGGGGACAAGGGAATGGGGATGTGGGGGGAAGACGGGGGGGACAAGGGAATGGGGATGTGGGGGGAAGACGGGGGGACAAGGGAATGGGGATGTGGGGGGTGATGGGGATGTGGGGGTAGAAGGACGTGGGAGAGAGGGAGGGGGAGAGGAACGTGGGAGAGAGGGAGGGGGAGAGGAACGTGGGAGAGAGGGAGGGGGAGAGGAACGTGGGAGAGAGGGAGGGGGAGAGGAACGTGGGAGAGAGGGAGGGGGAGAGGAACGTGGGAGAGAGGGAGGGGGAGAGGAACGTGGGAGAGAGGGAGGGGGAGAGGAACGTGGGAACATGGGAGGGGGTAATGGGGACGTGTGTGGGGGAGGAGGAAACCTTTCTTAATATTTCACCACTTGAGCTAATGTTTCTCCTTTCTCAGTGGAAGTGTTCAGTGTGGAATCTATCGCTATGTAATTCTGGTGATGGCATTACTGTTGTCTACATGTTAGATTTCAGATTTATTGTCAGTACTTTTTCCACTGAGGTTAGGTGAGATACAAATCAGAGGACATGTTTAGGGGGAACTTTTTCTTCCAGACTGTTGGGAGTGTGGAATGAACTGCCAGCTGAAGTGAATGTGAGTTCAATTTTAACATTTAAGAAGAATTTGGACAGTTACATGATGGGCAGTTTTGGATATATCCTTGGGGTGCACTGGGATTTGATGATAACCCCTGCAACCTTTGAAAACACCCGTGCTTCTTGTAAGTTGGCAGAAGAGGATATGGGGCATGTAGCCTCACCACACAGCCTCCACCCTTCTGCTGCCTTCGGGACCATGTAATGGGGACTTGAGGCATGGGCTGCCTGACTGCCGCACTATCCCCAACTCCTCTATTTTCTTAAATTCCTCTTTGTTGTGGTCAAGTTTCTCGGGGGGGGGGGGTAACCTGGCGTTGAGCTGGGGGACCTTTGGCGAGGATGTGGTGCCTTATCCAGTGCTTTGGTTCCGTGGAGGAGAAATGTGGCGCCACGATTGTGGGGAGCTCTGCCAGGATACGTGTGTAGGTGTCGTCAGACAGCGTGATGGAGTCAAGGTGGGGGGCATTTTTTAAAAAGTTCTGGAGAGCACCAAATGCACTCCTTTCAAGTCAACCAGCAGGCAGTGGGTGTGCAGGAAATCAGCTACCAGGAGCAGTTGCACCACTGCCGCGACAGTAAAAGTCCACGTAAATAGGTGGCCAGCAGATCATAGGGAGATGATGCAGGTTCCATAAGTTCGTATAGAATTGCTGTTGGCTGCCTTCAGTGCTGGGCCTGGCTTAGTGTTCCAGGTGTCATAGGCCATGGGGGGAAGGACACTAATTTCCTGTGGCTGCGACGCCCAGAACGTTGGCAGCTTGAGTGGAGAGTTGTTTGGTCCATCATCTTCAGTCCAACTGCCAAATGGACTGTCGGGTCACCAATGTAGCATGTGCACTAAGCAAAGTGTGGAGAAAGAATGACACACACACACACACGGTTAAATCAAGATCGAAGACTGAGTTTTTTTGCTCTGCCAGCTCTGTTTATATTCACGCCCTGTCTCTGATGACAGGTGTGACATTATTGCAGTGCAGGCCCCTCTCTGGCCGGCATTCCCGCTGTTTCTTGTCGTGCGGGAGATCACATGAGATGACTGCCGTTGGTCCCTGAGGGGCCCTCATCATCGCCACGTTCATTGGCCATTTGAGAGCTGAGTTGGGACTCGGCTGCTAAAGAACAATCTCTCGGGGTGAAATTCTTATCCTGCTCCTGAGCTCTGAAGGGCAGTCGTAGGACCATTTATTTTGCCCTTATTGCTTTCATCTTCAGTTTGGGGTATGATAGGCATTCAGCTTTGCATTCAATGCCTTTTACTCCATTTGTCATTCTTCAAGTGAGTTACCAGATCATGTCAGGACATGAACGTCAAAGTTTTACAACATTCTGGTAACATAAACAATCCTTTCAAGATTCAATTCATTGCCATTTAATAAAAACTTTTCTTTGAAAGATTTAGAAAGTGCTCAGAATTGCACTTGTGTTCCTTGAATTGCCTGTTGCTTTGTAATATGCTTTAATAATTATTTCCATTTTTTTTCTTAGTCAAGTGTTGGATGTATAAAAGTCCCAAGTAATGGTTTGGACAAGCCCATGAATATAGAATTTATTCCTTGATATTCTTTAACTGTTTTGATTGAATCCCTTGAATCTTGTTCAGTCTGTAAAGTTCTACTGGTATCTGCATGGGTGACCTCTGGGTGCTCTGGTTTCCTCCCACCCTCAAAAATTGTACAGGGTTTGGAGGTTAACTGGTGTATTTGGGTGGCAAGGGCTTGTAGGCCGGAAGGGCCTGTTACCTGTGCTGTATCTCTAAATTTAAAAATAAAATTTTCTGGTAATGCTAAAGTCTGTTGAATCCAAGGATAGATGAGAGATTTCTACCACCGGGAACTCTAATGGATGCAGGCAGAAAGGATATTCCCCAGCAGCTCAATCCTCTCCAATTCATGCCCTATCTTGACAATAGGTCTTGGCCATTTCTTCATCACTGGGTCTAAGTTGTGGAGATCCATGGCCAACAGTGCAGGGTGAGCACTGTTACCATACTGATTGCATTGGTTCAAGAAGGTGGGCGACCATAGGGAAATTCAGGGTGACCAACAAATGCTGACCTTGTGGTATTTTTATGGCAGTTGTGTCAGTTGTGGAGTGGAAAAATTAATGGGTTGAAAACATCCTATTTTTCAACAAATGGTGACACCACCCAAAGATATGTCGAAGTCCTAAAATCCAGACTGCTCAGGGATTGTCAGTTAGGATTTTCTGGTTCTCTTAAATATAAATTCAAGAGAGGAATAAGAAGATGAACAGGGCAATTTTGATAGTTTATTCAAGCAAATACACCATGATTTATTTATCAAAATGAGCAGTTTTTAAAATTTAAAAAAATTTTCACACTGAACCATGTCAACCAAAATATATACAAACGTTTCTCATTAAATAGAGACAGTGGCATTTTCTCCCTTTTCCCCCCCCCTTCCCACCCACCTCCAAAACCAATAAATATTCAACATATACAATACAATCAAACAATGTCATCACACAATGAAAAATAAACAAGAAAAATGTGTCATCTACTTTTACACACAAAATGAGCAGTCTTAAAGAAAAAGTCAACACGACAAAAATATAAACATAACATTTTTACACAACAAGCAAAACCATGTAATGCTTGAAATTATGTTTAAAAATGAACACAAAGAAAAATACACTATACAAATGAATTGGTATTGATGAGGTTACCTGTATTAAGCATGTTTATTTGCTGCCATTGTACATCTAGCGCTTAGGCATGCATACAAAAGCCTTCAAAATTTTAAAAGTTGGAGAATTTTTGAAAAGTTCAGATTCTTGGGTGGTCTAGATTTCTGGCATCTGGATTTTTGGACTTGAATATCCTGTATTCTACCTGAGAAAACATCTGACCTGTTGTGGCAAAACATAAAGTTTCTAAATAAATTCTTGTTTCTTTCTAGAGTTTTGTTTGACCCTTTCACAACAGTTCATTGAAGTGGCATTTGCCAACTTTTTCTTGTAGGCTCGGGTTGAACGGATGGAAGAGGCGCAGAAAGAACGCGAGGAGTACCAGAAGGGGAGTGGAGATGTTAAACGCAAGCTCATTGAATGTCAGAAGAAGATGAAAGAATTGGCAATGGTGGAAACTGTCAGTACAAAGAAAGAGATTGAAAAATTGCAGGATGAGCTGAAACAGTTGAAGAAGGAAGAGAAAGAATGGGATAAGAAAGGGGCACAGCTGAAGAAGAAGGAAAAGTCAATGCCGTGGAATGTCGATACACTGAGTAAAGAAGGATTTAGTAAGGTTAGTATTGAAGTGAACCAAGTTTCCACTGTAGGGACGTTTCTAACTGCAAACAAGACTGTTTTTAAAAATTTTTTTAAAAATCAAGCACCAAATGGTCATAAGAAATAAAACATGAAATTCTTTAGACGCCATGATTGAATAAAAACACAATGCTGGAGAAACTCAGCAGGTCAGACGGTGTAATTTATAGAGCAGGGATAAAGATACATAACCAGCATTTTGTAACCATTCCTTTGCTGACAAGTCTGTCCGTGGCCTCGTGCACTGCCAAGACAAGGCCACTTGTAAATTGGAGGAGCAATACTTAACATTCTGTCTGGGTTTTCTAACCAGTGGGATCAACATCGATTTCTCCAGTTTCTGCTAGCCTACTCCCTCTACTCCCCATCCCTCTTTCCTCCTGCTCTCCACCCCTCCCCCATCCCTCTCCATTTACAGAACCATTCCCCCTCCCTCCCTTATCCACCTTTTGTCTGTGCTTCTTCCCCAACCCCCTCTTTTTTTATTCAGGTATCTGCCTACATTTTGATCAAACATTGATGAAGGCTCAAGCCCAAAAAATTGGTTATGTATCTTCATCTTTGCTATATAAAGTACATATTTTGACTTGCTAATTTTTTTCCAGCATTGTTTTTTTTTACTAAATTGTCATAGTAGCATTCACAGTAAATGCTCCACTTTTTCCGTAAGATCCCAGAGTGCTAATTTCTTGATTGTTTCACAGGCGCTGGGAAATTTGTGCGCTGTGTCAGATACTGCCCTTCCTGGTTCGTGCTAGTCATGCTCAGCTTGGCGAGAGCACCACGTCGTGCTGCAGCCCCAATCCCACATCTGCCGCTGCTGCCACACCATGAGTCAAGCCACTCTCCCTCAGCTTGCTGCTGTCATCTTGACCACATTACCCCGTGTATGTTTTTTAAAAAAAAACCTAATAGTGATATGCAAACTCTCCTCTGGCCTTTTCTGGGGCGTTTGGCCTCTTTTTCAGTTTCCCCAAGAATCTCTTGACTTTTGTCTGGTTACTATCAAGGAGTAAACTCAGCAGCTCCTTTATAAAATATAAACTAGCTTAACCACCAGCAGTGTAATGTTGAGGGTGAATGTTGGTCAGGACAGAGATGAAATCTCACTGACTCCTCTAGTCCATCAACAGCTGTTTTTTTAAAAAAAAAATTATTCATTTTCTGACTTCTCCACTCCTTTACTCTGTTCTCCCAATCTGTTATGCCAATTTGGTCTGTTGTCCATCCCCTCTTACCAACCCCTTGTTTTCTTGGCTCCACAATGAGAAGCTGTGACTTTTCTAGATCTCAATTTTCAATTATTCTTTTAAGACACTCTTTAATATATTTGTTTTTCATCAAATGTTTGTCCTAATGTCCCCTTTTTTCTATGGTGTATTTTTTTTATATATATTCAAGCACTTTTGGAAGTTTTACTGCATTTTACAAAATACAAGTTATTTGTAAACTCCAATTGGTTACTTAATTGCCTCTCCGTTTACACTCATTTATGGATACTAGTAATTTTGTTATTTGAACCAATTATTTCCTTTATACTTTGATACTGAAATAATTGGTGCCCTGCATTATAGCAAAATGTTGGTGGTAAATGTGACATATAATAAATAATACCTGCTGAAATCAAATCTTGAATAGTTAGGCATAATTATTTTTTGGTTGTTGCAAATGTGTTGTGGATGTATATTGCAGGAGCAATGTTTCCATCTTGATTTGGCAGATAAAATCCAGAGAAAGCTTAGACATTTTGTAAATACTGGATTTTTCTGTTTCTGCCTCTCAGAGTGTTTTTAATGTAAAATCAGAACCATCCAAGATTGAAACAGAGGAAGATAAAGAAAAGAAACACAAGACCTTTGTGGAAAAGTATGAGAAACAGATCAAGCACTTTGGTAAGTGACAATAACTTGAGTTTTCCCTGAAATTGCTACATTTTACAAAAGCTCTCAAAATGCTAATTTACAGATTGCTGACGTAAGCACAGGGTTATGGGGAGAAGGCCGGGCAGTGGGGCTGAGTGGGGAAAATGGATCAGCTCATGATTAAATAGTGTGGCAGACTCTGGCTGAGTAGCTTATTTCTGCTTCGATGTCTTGAGGCCTTATGGAGTAGATGTCACCTGTTCTGATCAGTAGTTGTGTTTGTTCACCTGAGATTCAATAATCAGTTCTGACACATTTTCTCTTGGATTCTTCTTTTGTATATTAGCACTGACCTGTCTGAACCAGATAGTCTGAAAATAAGTGGATTATTCATTTTATTCAATGTTTTTCCCACCTGACCTTCCAATTCCTATTTCAAATCCAGACCGTTTTTTTTCTTGTTTGTATTTGGGCTGAATCCTTCACATCACATGCAATTTCATGCCATCCCAGTTACTGTGTGATACTTTACCCTTTTTTCTAACATGAAAATCAGTCAATTCCTTGACTTCTTCCTTTATTGAGCTCTGAACTTTGTGTTACTAGTGCAGCCATTATCCATTTTTTCAGCTATGGCTCCCCAGGGACTCTGGTCAAAGTTTATGGGCCCCTTTCCCAGTGAAGCAGTCATGTTTTGGTTTCTTCCATACTTCTCTCCTACTGACTAAATAACATAAAAATTACATGCATCATGCGAGGTGAAAAGAAAACTGCTTTTTCTTAAATATTCTATGGCCCCGGGGAAAGTGGTTTAGGCCTCAGTGAATGGCTGCTCTTGAATTCAAATCCATCATTTACCTTTCTTTCAAGAGTCAAATATACTTTGCCACTCTGTGTTATGATATGTGGGTAACATCAGTTGTAATGTAACACCTCTGAATGCCAAAAGCCTTGATGGCAATGCTGCATCAATCCAACAGTGATTCTGACTTGAGTCTCCTCTGTGTGTGAGGGGTTCAGTGCAGAATGGTGTCTTTCGCCAATCAAACCACACACAACTTGTCATGCAGGTTATTGGGTGAATCATAACAAATTCTACAAACTAATACAGAGACTGAAGCTTGTCCAGTTTCATGTGGAGAGAAAAATAATTGTTGTCTCTCTGTGCACAGGTATGCTCAGCCGCTGGGATGACAGCCAGAAATACCTGTCCGATAATCCCCAACTCGTATGTGAGGAGACAGCCAATTACTTGGTCATCTGGTGCATCGATTTAGAAGTTGAAGAGGTATACTGAGGCATTAGAAGATTGAGAACAGGGCTTGGAGTAGGAGTACCATATGTATATGTGTAATAGCCAATACCATGTAAATGTCGACCACTCCCTCTTACCTTTGGCCCAAAAATCTGCTATTTTACACATAATCGTGTAAAAGTCGACCCCCCCCCCCCCCCAGGCCTCCTACCCACTGGAGCTCCTGACGCCCCAACCACAGATCCATCTCCATCTTGGGCCTGGTAGCCCACCCATCCAAGCTGTCAATGCACCGAATGTGGAATTGCCACCCACCTGCCCATCTGAGCTCTCAACGCCCAGACTGCCTGCCCATCCTAGCTACTGACACCCCAACTGTGAACTTAAAACCTGACACATTTTCTTTTGGATTCTTCTTTTGTATATTAGCACTGACCTGTCTGAACCAGATAGTCTGAGATTAAGAGGATTATTCATTTTATTCAACATTTTTGCCATCTGTCCTTCCAATTCCTATTTCAAATCCAGACAGTTTTTTGTTCTGTATTTGTATTTGGCAGATACTTGCTGCGGTCAGAAGTCGTATAAGTTTAATAACTGACCCCCTAAATTTTACCCTAAAAAGTTGGTCCACAAAATTAGACGATTACAGGAGAAGATGCATTAGATCATCTGGCTTTAGAACCCTGTTTTGCTTTTCATTACGACCATGGCTGTTCTTGATCTCACCCCTCCTTTCCTGCGTTATCCCCGGGGTGGCCATACTATTTATTAGGCACTGTATTTGCCAAATAGTTAACATTTTCCAAAAGTAAGAACAATGCTGGAAGCTGCCATTTGCTTGATTTCCGGATAATAGGGAATTTAATACAGATAAGTGTGAGGTGTTACATTTTGAAAAGGCAAATCTAGAGGAGTCACGTGATGGAGTAGTGGCCGGACGGTGAACTCCAGCCCTCTCCAGAAAAGTCGGGAAAAACAAGAGAAAATACAAAGGCACAGAAATACAAGTTAAAGAAAAGTGAGTATAAAGGTGGAAAGAAGATGGAGACAAAAGGAGAAAAATCAAAATCAACGGAAAGAAGAGAGGAAGAGAAGACAACGGAGGAAAAAGGTGAAGGCCTTACCTGTCCGAAGAGGCCCGCTGTGGAGAGAGGAGCCCACTACCTCAGGTCGGTGGAAAAAGAACTACATCAATGGCTCACAGAGCCGAGTAAAAGTGCGCAACCGCGCATGCGCGAGGAGTCGCGCATGCGCGATGCGCATGAAAAAAACACACCGACGGGAGGGGGGACCAGCTGGGGAGTCGATCTCCACAGCCGGCAACGACAGCTGCAGAACACCTGCAGCAAGAAGAGACCACAGAAGACAATGGAAACAAGAAAGAAGAGGAGGAAAGGGCATCAAAGAAACAACAGATGGCCAACCCAGAGGAAGAAGAAGAGGAAGAATACAGTGAAATAGATAAAGGGAAAGGCAAGGTAAAGGATATACTTGCTCTTGTTAGAGGATACATGGAGTCATTTAAAGAATGGCAAACACAGGAATTCAATGATTTAAGAAGAAGAATAAACAACACAGAAAAGAAAATAAATAAAATGGATATGACCTTAACAGAAATGGGGAAAAAAATGGACAAGATGGAAGAACGGGCAATAGCAGCAGAAATGGAGGTAGAAGACTTAAAAAAGAAATTGGAGGAATCTAATAAAAAAACTAAAGAGACACAAGAATTACTAGCCCAAAAAATAGATATAATGGAAAATTATAACAGAAGAAATAACATAAAGATAGTGGGCCTTAAGGAAGATGAAGAAGGCAAGAATATGAGGGAGTTTATAAAAGAATGGATCCCTAAAGCCCTAGGATGTCCAGAACTACAGCAAGAAATGGAAATAGAAAGGGCACATAGAGCATTGGCCCCTAAACCACAACCACAACAAAAACCAAGATCTATTGTAGTAAAATTCCTAAGATATACTACAAGAGAAAAGGTACTGGAGAAGACAATGGAAAAAGTAAGAGAGGGCAACAAACCACTGGAGTATAAAGGGCAAAAAATCTTCATTTATCCAGATATAAGCTTTGAACTCCTAAAGAAGAGAAAAGAGTTCAATACAGCAAAAGCGATTTTATGGAAGAAAGGATATAAATTTACACTGAAGCATCCTGCGGTATTGAAAATATTTATTCCAGGACAACAAAACAGACTGTTCTCGGATCCAGAAGAAGCACGAAAATTTGCAGAACAATTACAAAAATAGACTGAGGGATGAAGACGGGTAATGAGAGTAAAAATGATCACGATTGATATGTATGTGGGTAAAGACAAAAATAGACTGAGGGATGAAGACGGGTAATGAGGGTAAAAATGACCACGATTGATATGTATGCGGGTAAAGAGGTATAAGAGTGAATAGAGACAATGGGCATACGTGAAAGTATCTGTAATTAGAGGAAAACATAGATAGTATAGACAAGAATTAATAAGGGAAGGTAATGGAATAGAGAGAATAAGGAGGGAATTAAAAGAGTGACCTTTGTGACATATGAAAAGTGAAATCTTTTCTGGGGGGGCTGGGTGGGGGAAAAGAGCGGTCACTGCAAAATCAGTTGACGCTTGCGAGTGGATTCGCAAATCCAAATGGAGAGGGGAGATGTGGTTGTCCGACAAGGGATAAAGGACAACTCAGGAGGGGAAGGGGAGATTGGGGATAAAGAAGATAGAAATAGGAGAATAAGGAAAATGTTGGATGTTGTAGGAATGTTGTCTGGTAAAGAGTTGAAAATAAGAAAACAGAAATGGAAAAGGAGGAAAGGTAATGATGGAAAAACGGAAAGAGAAGATAAACAAAAAAAAAAAGAAAAGGCAAATCTAAATAGTCATATGCATTAAATGGTAGGCTATTGAGATGTGCAGAGCAACAAAGAGATTTAGGAGTTATGGTAAATAGTACCCTCAAGGCTGATACTCAGGAAGATGGTGTGGTGAAGAAAGCATTTGGAATTTTGGCCTTCATAAATCGGAGTATTGAATTCAAGAGTAGGGAGGTTATGATGAAATTGTACAAGGCATTGGTGAGGCCAAATGTGGAGTACTGTGTACAGTTTTGGTCACCAAATTATAGGAAAGATATAAACAAAATAGAGAGAGTGCAGGGAAGGTTCACGAGAATGTTGACAGGATTTCAAGGTTTGAGTTACAGGGAAAGGTTGTGCAGACTGGGTCTTTTTTCTCTGGAGCGTAGAAGATTGAGGGGATACTTGATAGAGGTGTTTAAGATTTTAAAAGGGACAGAGTAAATGTGGATAGGCTTTTTCAATTAAAAGTGGGGGAGATTCAAACTAGAGGACATGGATTAAGATTGAAGGGGGAAAATTATAAGGGGAACATGAAGGGAAATTTCTTTACGCAAAGGGTGGTAGGGATGTGGAATGAGCTTCCGGCAGACGTGGTTGAGGCGGGATCATTGGTTACATTTAAGGAAAGACTGGATAGTTACATGGAGAGGAGAGGACTGGAGGGGTATGGACAGGGTGCTGGTCAGTGGGGCTAGGAGGGTGGGGATTGTTACGGCATGGACTAGTAGGGCCGAACTGGCCTGTTCTGAGCTGTAAATGGTTATATGGTTACTGTATAAGGGCACTTTTGTCATTTGTGCTTGTGGTGTGTAGTTTATTAATGCCTAATTGTGATGTATCTACTTTAAATTAGTAATGACTAATTTGCAACAAGGAAGATATTTTTACCCTGGTTACAAATGTGCATTTCAGCATTGGGCATTATTCCACACTTCCGCATAAATCAACACCTTAATGATAGGATGGCTGTTCTTGCACACTGGTGGAATTAGTTTGGGGTGATGCTTGGAACAATCAGACCATTGAGAATGAAATGAGAGTCCCACTTAAGTGGAAAAAAACTCATGCAATAGAATTTTCTTTTTATCCTAGAACACCAGCATAGTACAGGCTCTTTGACCCTCAATGTTGTGCCGACCCATATAACCCACCCTCTTCCTTTTTAAAAAAAAGTACTAAACCCACCCTCCCCTGTAACCCTCTTTTTTCTAATGTTTCAACCTCCACCACCATCCCAGGCAAGGCATTCCAGGCACCCACAGAGTTGTGGGTGTTTATTTAAAAAGAACTTACCTCTGATGTCTCATTTAAAGTTACCTCCCCTAACTTTGTGCATATGTCCACTGGTGTTTGCCATTCCTGTCCTGAGTATACCAGGCACTAGCTACGCCTTTCATAATCTTGTCAACCTCTATTAAGTCTCCTTTCATCCTTCTATGTTCCAAAGAGAAAACTCCCACTTCTGCTAACCTTGCCCCATCAAACTTGTTTTTCAATCCAGGGAGCATCCTGGTAAATCTCCTCTACACCTTCTCGATGGCTTCCACATCCTTCCTATAATGAGGTGACCAGAACTGAACACAATATGTGGTCTCACAAGAGATTTGTAGAGTTGCAACATGACCCATCTGCACCTGAACTCAATCCCCCTATTAATGAAGCCCAACATCCCATAGGCTGCCAACTATCCAATCAACCTGTGCAGCGACCTTGAGGGATGATGTATGGATTTGAACCCCAAGGTCCCTCTGTTCATCCACACTCCTAAGTAACCGACCATTAACCTATACTCAGCTTTCTGGTTTGTCCTTCCAAAATGCATCACCTCACATTTATCTGGATTGAACTCCATCTGCCATTTTTCTGCCCAGCTCTACATCCTCTCTATATCCTCTTGTAACATTTGACAATCTTCAGCTGCATCCACAACTCCTCTAACCTTTGTGTCTTCTGCAAACTTACTGACCCATCCTTCTGCCTCTTCATCCAGATCATTTATAAAAATAATAAAGAGCAGGGGTCCCAGAACAGATCACTGCGGCACTCTACTGGTACTGATCTCCAGGCAGAATACTTTCTTCCACTACTACTCTGCTTGCTTCCTGCCAAGGTTCCATTGATCTCATGACTTTCTGGATGAGCCTCTCATGGGGACCTTGTCAAATCCCTTGCTAAAATCCATGTAGACTACATCTACTACACTACCCTCATCAATTTCTTTTGTTACCTCCTCAAAAATCTCAATTAGGCTAGTGTGGCACGACCTTTCCTTCACAAAGCCATGCTGACTATCCTTGAGTAGTCTGGACTTCTCCAAATGCTCATGGATCCTAGCCTTAAAAATCCTCTCCAATAGTTTGCACACCACTGATGTAAGACTCGTCAGTCTATAATTCCCAAGTTTCTCCCTATTACTTTTTTTAAACAGGGGGACTTACATTGGCCATTCTCCAATCCTCCGGGACATCCCCTATGGCCAAAGAGGATTCCAAGATCATCGCTACTGCCCCAGTTATCTCTTCCCTTCCCACAGCAACCTTGGGTATATCACATCCTTCCCCGGTTACCTCAGTCTTGGTGTTTTTAAGAAGATCCATCGCTTCCTCTTCCGTAATCTCCATATTGTCCAGCACACAGGCCCATACTATTCTGACCTTGCGCTGATCAGGGTCCTTTTGTGAATATTGAAGCAAAATATTAATTTAGGACCTCCTTATCCTCCAGACACATTTCGCCTCCTTTAACCTTTAGCCCCTCACCCTCACTCTCGTCATCCTTCTGTTCTTCACATACTCAGAATGCCTTTGGATTCTTTTTAATCCTACCGCCAAAGCCTTCTCATGTCCCCTTCGAGCTCTCCTAAGTCCTTTCTTAAGCTCCTTCCTGGCAACCATATATTTCTCATGAGCCCTTCCTGCTTCCTATATCTAATATATGCTTCCTTCTTCCTCTTGATTAATTACCTCACCTGTTTTGTCCTCCATGGTTCCCTTTTCCTACTCTCTTTTCCTTCTCCCAGTGGGACACACCCAGCACATGGTCCCTAAACTTCTTCCACATTACTTCCATGCTTTCACCCTTGAACATCTGTTTACTCTGGCTAATTCCTGCCTCGACCCTTCTTAATTAGCCCTTCTGCAGTTAAGCCCATTTCTTTCTTGACTATTTTTATCCTTTTCCATAGCTATGCTGAAGCTAAGAGAGTTGTAGTCATTCTCACCAAAATGCTCTCCTGTCAAGAGGTTCGCCACCTGACCAGGTTTATTACCCAGAACTAGATCTAGTATGGACTCTCGTCAGCTGGTCCACATACTGTGTCAGGAATCCTTCCTGATCACACCTGACAAATTCAGCCCCATCTATCCCTCTTGCAGTCAGGAGGTACCAGTCAATATTAGCGAAGTTGAAATCCCCCATAACCACAACCCTGTATTTCCTGCACCATTCTGAGATCTGACTGCTTATCTGCTCCTCGGTGTCCTGAGGGCTATTTGGGAGTCTAGATGCTACTACCCCCAGCACAGTGATAGTTCCCTTCCTATTTCTGACTTCCACCCACACTGACTCAATGGACAATTCCTCTGCAGCTTTCTTCTTTTCTGTAGTCATGATGCTATCCCTGACCAGTAATGCTGCTCCTCCTCCTTTTGTACCTCCCATCCTATTCCCTTTTTTAAAAAGCCTAAACCCCGGTGCGATACCTGCATGAGCCAATCCAGCCAAGTTTCTGTAATGGCCACATCGTAGTTCCACGTACTGATCCATACTCTAAGTTCATCCCCTTGATTTCTAATACTCCTTGCATTGAAATACACATTAAGTGTCACTGCAGGTTGTCTTCAGAGTGTCTGCGAAAAGAAATTCATGTGTTGAAAATTATTTTTTATGGATTCCTTTTCCAGAAACACGCACTAATGGGGCAGGTATCCCACCAAACAATAGTAATGCAGTTTATTCTGGAACTTGCCAAGAGCCTTAAGGTGGATCCAAGAGCTTGTTTCCGACAATTCTTCACCAAAATCAAGGTATGGAAAAGGTTGGCAGTCATTTTATTTTCTAACAGTTTAAATGTACTGCACTGTTTCAGATTGTCACGTGTGAAACCAGAATTTGTAATTTTACCTTGTGATCTCATGTTGTCTTCACTCATCCAATATCTTTGTGTTAACTGTAATCAGTTTTATGGCGTTCAATAGAGGTGTGATTACATAACCTTTTGATGTCATTATGCTGCATCTATTTTAAATTTTTTTTATTTTTCACACTTTGAACCATATTCACCAAAATACACACAAACATTTCCATCTTGAATATACGCAGTGGCTTTTTCCCCCCTGCCTTCCCTCCCTCCTTCCCACCCCCCTCCCCACCCACTAAATGTTCAACATATACAATACATTAAACCCATTAAATAATGTCATCACACAATGAAAATCAGCAAGAAAATTGTGTCATCTACTTTTACACACTGGGTCAGTTCATTTCGTCGTCTTCTCATTCTGTCATTTTAGGGGGTGGAGGTCTGCAGAAGGCCCTCTCTGTTATGTTCCATGTATGGTTCCAAATTTGTTCGAATACTGTGATGTTATTTCTACTTGAAGGACAAATTGGAAAGCAGGCTGAGATTACCAGAAGGAAGCAGCTTTGAATATGTGAATACAGGCACAATGATAATTAAAAGATTTATAACAAACATGTACATCAAGCTGCAAGAGAAAGAGAATGATGAAATAAGCTGTAAACACACAAAAGTGGGAACAAGATCTAAACATAAAGATAAAAAATGAAAAATGGGAAAAGCTATGCTCCACAACTATGAGAAATACAATAAACACGAGGTTATGCATGATACAATATAATTGGTTACACAGGCTATACACCACGCCCCAAAAGTTAAATAAATTGGACCCAACAGTATCAGATAGATGTTTTCACTGTAAGAAGGAAATGGGAAAAACAGAACATGCAATTTGGGCATGTGAAAAATTGAGAAAATTTTGGGAAGATCTAAATCAGGTATTAAATAAAATCACAAAAAGCAACATACCAAAAAATCCAGAGATCTTTCTTCTAAGTAATATAAAAAGTAAAGAACTAGGCCTCAATTTGGATGAAGCACAAAAAAGATTTATTATGATAGCCTTAGCTGTAGTAAAAAAAATGTATAATGTCAACCTGGAAATCAGAAGAGAGCCTGAGAGTACAGCAATGGTATATAGAAATGAATAAATATATTCCATTGGAAAAAAAACATATAATTATGCTGCATCTTGAGGTGTTTATTTACTTCTACCTTTTCAGACAGCGGATAAGCAGTATGTCGAGGCATTTAATGATGAACTTGAAGCCTTTAAGGAAAGGGTCAAAGGTCGTGCCCAAGCAAGGATAGAAAAGGCAATGAAGGAATATGAAGAAGAGGAACGTCAGAAGCGTATGGGACCTGGTGGGCTTGACCCTGTCGAGGTGTATGAAAATCTCCCAGTAGTGAGTAGACCATTTTATGATAGAAATTATGGTGAAATTAGCTGCATCTTAATCCCATCAGAAGCCAAGTACAACTTTTAACTTTTCCTAAATATGATGTTCCCATCTGTGTCCTCGGGAAATCCCCAAGACTGGCAATTATCCTTGCACTTTCTGAGGCAGCGCAGTTAATGTAGCTGTTAGCACAATGCCATTACAGCACCAGCAAACAGTGTCGGATTTGAACCTGGACTGTAAGGAGTTTGTACATTCTCCCTATGTCTATGTGGGTTTTCTCTGAGTGACCCAGTTTCCTCCCACCCTCCTAAACGTACTAAAGTTTCCTTTGCCAGTTGAGAATTGTTCATTGTTTTTACGACTTTCATGTTACAATGTCCCTGTTTCGTAATGTAATGAAGGGCTATTTCAAGGCTTCATATATAATTGGGTGTGCTTTTAAGAACCAGGTCCAATCTTCTTTTTGAGATCAAATATGGGCTGGATCTACCAGAGAATGAAAGAATATAATTAACATGCCTTTGACACCATTGTTCAAAAGCCATCGAATATACTGTTTTCAGGAAAAAAAAGAATATACTGTTTTCAGAAAGGAGTGAAACGCGAAATTCTGCAGATGCTGTGGTTGTAGTAAAAGCACAGAAATGCTGGAGGATCTCAGCAGGTCTCACAGCGTCCATTGGAGGTAAAGATATATAACCAACATTTTGGGCCTGAATCCTTCTTCAAAGTACAAGTGAAAAGCAGGCAGCGTCTAAAGGCTGGGAAGAAGGAAATAATGGGCAGGGGGAGGAGAATACAGACCAACAGACAAAAGGTGTTAATTAGATATGAACTGGACACAGGAAAGGCTTAAGTACAACCTGACAAAAGTGTTCTTCAGTCCTCAGTGCAAAAACATGTAAACGCACATCCACATATAGAGAAATAATACATGTGGAGTATGTATCTACAAATATAAAAATCAATTTTGCAGGGTTTGTCTGAGCAGTTCATTAAGTTGTTCAGCAATCTTGCTGCTTTTGGGAAGAAGCTGTCTCTGATACTCCTGTACCTCTTTCCCAATGGAAATAGTTAAAAAATGCTGAGGACTGGTAGGGATCCTCGCCTGTCAGTCTTCTCAAGAAGTGCAATCACTGTTGCACCTTCCTGACAAGTGAAGAGATGAGAGAGAATTGACTGGGGGGGGGGGGGGTGTAGTTTTGGCTCTGTGGAATCAGCTGGGGTGGTAAAGAAAAGGTTACATAGGGATAGATGGGAGCGGGGGGAGGGGGGGGAAGCTTGGAAATTGGAGATTAAAGACATCCGGTTGGAGGATGCCCAGACAGGATATTAGGTGTTCTTCCAATTTACGGGTGCTCTCATTCTGGCAGTTCACGAGGCATGAACAACTTGTCATGGGAATGGGGCTTGGTATTTAATGAGTGGCCACTGGGAGATCCCTGCTATTGTAGTGAACAGATGTGAGGTGCTCAGCACTGATATTTTTATCATTGCTTTTTATTTATTTTCTCTTTTTTCCCACCCCCTCCCTGTCTGCATTTGTTCTCCCTGATGTAGAAAAGACCACAACAGGAGCGCGCCAAACATCCTTCCAAATGAGGCAACACTTGTGAATATGCAGGGGTCATCGACTGCATTCTGTACTCACATTGTGGTCTCCTCTGTGTGTCTCATCCTTGACATTTGACTCCAACATCTTCCCAACCATTGACATCAGGCTAATCGGTCTATAATTTCCTTTCTGCATCTTGAATCGTGGGATGACATATGTGATATTTTTTTTCCAGCTTTCTGAGCACCTTCTCCCTTGAAATAGTAACTGCACTTACTTCCCTTCCCTGGAATCCTTCAACATCTGGCACATTATCACAATGAACTCTAATGCAAAATACTCATGTAATTCCTCTGCCATCTTCTTGTCCCCCATTAGTGTTTCACCAGGGTCATTTTCTAGTGATCCTATATCTACTGCTACATCTCTTTTACTCTCTGTACTTGAAGAAGCTTTTGTATTCTTTTTGATATTATTTGGTCGCCTACTTTCATACTTAATCTTTTCCCTCCGAGTTTTTAGTTACCTTCTGCTAATTTTTTAAAACTTCCCAATCCTCTATCTTCCCACTAATTTTAGCTTCCTTGCTCTTTTACATTGACTTTGACTTAGTTGTCAGCCACAGTTGTGACATTTTTCCATTCAAATATTTACTCTTTTTGGTTTCTCTTTCTCCTGCACCTTCCTCATCTCTTGCAGAAACTCCATACATTGCTGTTCTGCCGTCTTCCCGACTAGTCTGCTTTGGCCAGTTCCTCTTTCAGACCACTGTAATTCCCTTTACTGAAATGACCACACATGTAACTTTAGTTTCTCATTGTTAAGCCGCAAGTTGAACTCAATCATGTTGTGATCACTGCCCCCTAATGGTTCCTTTACTTTCAGATCATTACACAACACCTAATCCAGTACAGCCAAACCCCTCGTGGGCTCATCATTAAGCTGCTCTAACAAACCATCTACAAATTCTCTCCCTTGAGATCTGGTCCCAATGTAGTTTTCCCAATCTACATGCATATTAAAATCCCCCATGTCTACCATAACATTGGCTTTCTGGGACACCTTTAATGTTTGCTGTTGTAATTTGTTGTCCACATCCTAGCTACTCTTTGGAGCTCTGTATAAAACTGCCAACAGTATCTCTTTATTCTTGCCTTTTCTTAACTCAACCCTCAATGATTCCATATCTTATCCTAGGTCATTTCTTTCTAATGATTTAATGTTATTCCTTTCCAGTAGATCCACACCAGCCCCTCTGCTTACCTGCCATTCCTTTTGATCCATTGTATCTTGAGACATTCAGCTACTAATGCATCCTTTAGCCACAACTCTGTGATGGCCAGGATATCATACCTGCCAATGTGTAGTTGTATCACAATGTCATCCACTTTATTTCTAATGAATTTAAATACAAAACATTTAGCCCTGTATGTGTAACTTTTTTGACTCTGTTCCTGTTGCATTGCAACTCATTTCACTGGCTACAATTTTGCCCTATCTGCCCGTTCTTCCACACAAACTCCCTACTAGCTGCCCTTTTCATTTTGGTTCCTACCCCTCCGCCCCCCCTGCAAATCCTAGTTTAAACAGCATTTGCAAACCTGGAGTTCAGATGCAACATGTCCCACTTGTACAGGTCACTCCTTCCCCAGAACAGGTTCCAATGATCCAAGAATTTAAAACCCTTCCCCTTGTGCCATCTCTTCAGCCAAGTTTGCTTGCACTATCTTCCTGTTCTACCTTCCCTAGCTCGTGGGACTGGGAGTAATCTGGAGATTATCATTATGGAGGTCTTCATCTAACTCCCTAAATTGACTTTGCAGGTCCTTTATTCCACTCCTGCCAATGTCATTGGAACCAATAGAAACCACGACCTCCCCCTCCCCCTTAAGAATATTCTGCACTTGTTCTGATACATCCTGGACCAGATCACCCAGTAGGGAACACCATCCTGGAGTCTCTTTTGCAACTGCAGAAACTCCTATCGAGTCTCCTGTGACTATTGTTATACCTGGCTTCACCCTTCCCTCTGAGGCTCAGAGCTTACCACAGTGCTATTGGTATGGCTGCTGCCTAGCCCAGATTTGGCATTCTCTCTCTTCTCCCCCCCACCCCCACCCCCCCCCCCCCCCCCCCCCAGCAGTATCCAAAAGGGTATACTTGCTCCTGAGGGGAATGGCAATAAGGGTATCCTGCACTGTCTGACTTCTCCCTTTCCCTCCCCTCATGTTCACCCTACCTTCCTCCTGCCCCCTTGGAATGATTAAGTCCCTGTAACTCCTCTGTCTATCACCCCCTCAGCCTCCCAAATGATCCAGAGTTCAACCAACTCTAGTTCCAATTCCCTAACATGGTCTGTAAGGATTTGCAGTTGGATGCACTTCTCATAGATTATGTTGTCGGGGATACTGTTGGCCAATCTGCTGTCCGACTGAGATCACCTGCAAATTGGAGAAACAACACCTAGTATTCCATCTTGACACACTAGAACCAGATGGCATTGACATCGACTTCTCTGATTTCCATTAGATCCTCCCTTCTAACCTTCCCCATACCCTTTCCTCTCCCTATGTTTCCCTTTCTCTTTTCCCTTTTCCTTCTCTCCTTCCTCCAGCTCTGCTTCCACAAAGCCAACCCTAACTCACCCCTCTCCCAGTCGATTCTCACTTTTCCTCTCTCCTGTGTCCCATCCATATCCAATTAACATCTTTTGTCTGTACTGCTCCCTCTACCCATTCTTCCTTTCTCCCCAGCTCTTTTAAATTTAGCGCCTGCCTGCTTTTTACTCCATACCTTGAAGAACTTTAGCCTGAAACATGGAAGCTGAAAAATTTGCTGAGTTTCTCCAGCACTTCTGTGTTATTAGAAAGGAACCTGAGAACAAGTCTGGTTGTGTTTGTTGCTTTGTTGCTCCAGATTTATCAAATTGGATTTCTGACTGTCTCTGATTCTTTCAGAGAAGTTCCTGAGATTGATCAGTTTAAATGGATCTTCCAGTGCCCAACTATTTCAATTCTGCACCCTATTCACGTGTCGACATGTCTGTCCGTGGCCTTGTGTACCATCTAACCAAGACCACCCATAAATTAGAGTAGCAACACCTAATTTTCCATCTCAGCAATCTCCAGTCAGATGGTATTAACGCTAATTTTTTTCTACCTCTGGTTTCTGCTAGCCTACTCCCCATTCTTCCTCTTTCCTCCAGATTTCCCTCCCCATTCACAGAGCTTGCAGGAATGCCTACCCTCCCTAATCTTCCCATTATCACCTGCCTATGGGATTGTGCCCCTTCTCCTACCTCCCCAACATTTTGTTTGGGCCGTGTCCACGTCTTGATGAAGGGCTCAGGCCCGAAACATTGGTTGAGTATCTTTATCTTTGCTACACTGTTTGACCTGCTGAGTTTCTCCAGCACTGTTTTTACTTTAATTACTGTTCGTAGACCTTCATGTTTTACTCCAGTTTATATGGTGTTTGGTGAGCTAAGTATGCAGGAAAGTAATTTGTATAGCCACTCCCTGTGCTCAAAGATCTTGTCCTTGGCAGTCTAGTTTCATCCTTTGCATACTTCCAATTTCGTCCACCGTAATTTTTAACATGGAGTGATCACTCCTCCACTTGCGCAGCATTTTACCTGGTACACGTACAAAAATTCTCAAGATCAAACATCAATTCTCAAGTCTTGTCAGGACCAAAGTGATTCTGAAATTTCCAAATATTTTAAAAAACCCTCCTTTACTGGAAATCTGACCGCTGAAACCTAAGTTGCAGTTGATATTTAAGCATGTTAAGATAAATATAAATAGTTTTTTAATTGGAATGTTTTTATTATATTTGGTTAACCAAAATGAGAGAAGCTGATCATGATCCTTGGAATTAGCAACACCTGATCTGCCAGGTTTACTCCATCCCAATAAATTTTGAGGTACTGTAGTTAAGTTTTGTCTTGTGCAGGTTCTAAAACTTTGCAACATTGTTCTAACTCTGCTTACTGCTTTTGCAGGAGATGAAGAATTGTTTTGATGCAAAAGATATTCAGTTGTTGCAAGATGTTATCAGCAAAATGGACCCAACCGTAAGTAATGCAAGCATCCAACACTTTAAGACAACAATGTGTTTAATTAATGTCCAGATTATTATTTCCTGCTGGGATCTTGATTTGTTTTTCCTTTTCTACACTTCTGGGTCTTGACTGCTGAAGGCATGATGCGATTTTTATGAATTAAAGGAATTTTGAGGGGGAACCCAAATGTTTGATCACTCTGCCAACTCTTGTTGGGGCTATTTTCTAGTGAGTGGTCTGCTGCTTCATAGAAGAAATGGATTGGAAGGTTCCATATGTGGGGAGTGATGAGAAAATAATCTTCAAGTTAAGTGAACACAATAATTTAAAAAGTAATGAAAATTTTACTTTTTGAAGATTTGAAATTTGAGTTGGTAATTCATAAGAATGGCACTGAAGAGCTCTAAATGTTACACTGGACAACAAATTTTTCAAAAGGTTTGCTTCCTGAATAAAGAAGGCGATTATGATTTACAACTTCAAGCTGAACACAGATAATTTCAAATTTGCTGTATCATTAATTAAAATTTTATATTTTTCACACCATAAACCACATTGACCATGATACATACATTTTCCTTTTCAAATATATACAGTGTCATTTTCTCCCCCCCCTCCTCCCATCCCACCCTCCCTACCTCCCCCCATCCATTTAAAGTACAAAATCTAAGATACATTAAACCAGTCAAACAATGTTGTCATTCAATAAAAATAAACAAGAAATTCCACTGAGTCAATTCTTTTCATTTCCTTCTTTCGTTAATTTAGGTGATGAATGTCCCCGGTAGGTTTTCTCTATTGTGTTTCATGTATGGCTCCCATATTTGTTCAAATATTTCAATATTATTTCTTAAACTATATGTTATTTTTTCTAATGGAATACATTTATTCATTTCTATATACCATTGTTGTATTCTCAAATTATCTTCCAATTTGCAGGTTGACATAATACATTTTTTTGCTACGGCAAGAGCTATTTTAACAAATCTTTTTTGTGCACCATCCAAATCAATTCCAACTTCTTTGTTTTTTATGTTACTTTGGAGGAAGATCTCTGGGTTTTTTGGTATATTGTTTTCTGTAATTTTATTTAATATCTGGGTTAGATCTTCCCAAAATTTTTCTACTTTATCACATGTCCAGATTGCATGAATTGTTGTTCCCATTTCTTTTTTACAACGAAAACATCTGTCAGATACTGTTGGGTCCCATTTATTTAACTTTTGAGGTGTAATGTATAGCCTGTGTATCCAGTTATATTGTATCATACGTAACCTCGTATTTATTGTATTTCTCATCGTTCCAGAACATAACTTCTCCCATGTTTCCTTTTTTATCTTTATATTTAAATCTTGTTCCCATTTTTGTTTAGTTTTACCATTTGTTTCCTCATTCTTCTTTTCTTGCAGTTTAATATACATATTTGTTATAAATCTTTTGATTATCATTGTATCTGTAATCACATATTCAAAGTTACTTCCCTCTGGTAACCTCAGACTGCTTCCTAATTTATCCTTCAAGTAGGATCTCAATTGGTAATATGCCAGCACTGTATCTTGAGTTATATTGTATTTATCTTTCATTTGTTCAAAGGATAATAATCTATTTCCTGAAAAACAATTTTCTCTACTTTTGATCCCTTTTTTCTCCCATTCTCTTAAGGAAAGGTCATCTATTGTAAAAGGGAGTAACTGATTTTGCGACATTATTAGTTTTGGTAATTGATTAGTTTTATTCCTTTCTACTTGAATCTTCTTCCAAACATTGAGCAGATGATGTAATACTGGAGAACTCCTACGTTGTACCAATTTTTCATCCCATTTATATAATATGTGTTCAGGTATCTTTTCCCCTATTTTATCTAGTTCTTATCTAGTCCAATCTGGTTTTTCCCATGTTTGGTAAAAATCTGATAGGTATCTTAATTGTGCGGCTCTATAATAATTTTTAAAGTTTGGCAGTTGTAAGCCTCCTTGTTTATACCATTCTGTTAATTTATCTAGTGCTATCCTCGGTTTCCCCCCTTTCCATAAAATTTTCCTTATTATTTTCTTTTAACTCCTTGAAGAATTTCTCTGTCAAGTGTATTGGCAATGCCTGAAATACGTATTGTATCTTTGGGAAAATGTTCATTTTAATACAGTTTATCCTTCCTATTAGTGTTAATGATAAATCTTTCCAATGCTCTAAATCGCCCTGTAATTTTTTCATTAGTGGATAATAATTGAGTTTATATAGATGGCCGAGATTTTTATTTATTTGTATACCTAGGTATCTTATTGCTTGCATTTGCCATCTGAATGGTGATTCCTTCTTAAATTTTGAGAAATACGCTTTATTCAATGGCATTGCTTCACTTTTATTTACGTTACTCTTGTAACCCGACACTTCTCCATATTCCTTCAATTTCTTATATAATTCTTTTATTGATAGTTCTGGTTCTGCTAAGTATACTATAACATCATCCGCAAATAAACTGATTTTATATTCCTTGTCTTTTATTTTTATCCCTTTTATATTATTTTATGTTCTTATCAATTCTGCTAGTGGTTCTATAGCTAACGCGAACAATAAAGGTGATAGTGGACATCCCTGCCTTGTTGATCTGCTTAAGTTAAATTGCTTTGACATATATCCATTTACTGTCACTTTTGCCAATGGCCCCTTATATAATGCTTTAATCCAATTAATATACTTCTCTGGTAAACTTAAATTTTGCAATACTTTGAATAAATAATTCCATTCTACTCTGTCAAAGGCCTTCTCTGCGTCTAAAGCAACTGCTACTGTTGGCGCTTTACTCCTTTCTACTGCATGAATTAAGTTAATAAATTTAATAAATCCAGTTTGGTCTAGATTTACCATTTTGGGTACATAATCTGCTAATCTGTTTGCTAATAGTTTAGCTATTATCTTATTATCTGTGTTAAGTAATGATATTGGTCTATATGACGCTGGTGCGAGTGGATCTTTCCCTTACTTTGGTATTACTGTAATTATTGCTGTTTTACATGAATCTGGTAAGCTTTGTGTTTTGTCAATCTGGTTGATTACTTCCAGGAGGGGAGGAATTAATAAATCTTTAAATGTTTTATAGAATTCTATTGGGAATCCATCCTCTCCTGGTGTTTTATTATTTGGTAGTTTTTTTATTATCTCTTGTATTTCTACTATTTCAAATGGTTCTGTTAATTTATTTTGTTCCTCTATTTGTAATTTTGGTAGTTCCATTTTAGTTAAAAATTCATCTATTTTGCCTTCTTTCCCTTCGTTTTCAGTTTGGTATAATTGTTCATAGAATTCTCTAAAGTTTTCATTGATCTCCGTTGGATTATATGTGATTTGTTTGTCTTTTTTCCTTGATGCCAATACCATTTTCTTAGCTTGTTCTGTCTTAAGCTGCCATGCTAGAATTTTGTGCGTTTTTTCCCCTAGTTCATAATATTTCTGTTTTGTCTTCATTATGTTCTTCTCCACCTTATATGTTTGTAGTGTGTCATACTTTATTTTTTTATCTGCCAATTCTCTTCTTTTAGTTGTATCTTCCTTCATTGCTAATTCTTTTTCTATATTTACTATTTCTCTTTCCAACTACTCTGTTTCCTGATTATAGTCCTTCTTCATCTTGGTTACATAACTTATTATTTGCCCTCTAATGAACGCTTTCATTGCATCCCATAGTATAAACTTATCTTTCACTGATTCCGTATTTATTTCAAAATACATTTTAATTTGTCTTTCAATTAATTCTCTAAAATCCTGCCTTTTAAGTAGCATGGAGTTTAATCTCCATCTATACATTCTTGGAGGGATGTCCTCTAACTCTATTGTCAATATCAAGGGTGAATGGTCCGATAATATTCTAGCTTTATATTCTGTTTTTCTTACTCTATCTTGCATACGAGCTGATAACAGAAATAGGTCTATTCTTGAGTATGTTTTATGTCTACCCGAATAATATGAATATTCCTTTTCCTTTGGGTGTTGTTTCCTCCATATATCCAAAAGTTGCATTTCTTGCATCAATTTAATTATAAATTTGGTTACTTTGTTCTTTCTGTTAATTTTTTTCCCAGTTTTATCCATATTTGAATCCAAATTAAGGTTGAAATCCCCTCCTATTAATATGTTCCCTTGCGTATCTGCTATCTTCAAAAAAATATCTTGCATAAACTTTTGATCTTCTTCGTTAGGTGAATATACAAATTTGCTGTATCATGAAGGAAGTTGGAGAAACATTAAATTGACTTTTATTGAATTTAGCAAGTTTAATCGCATCATGATGCTGGTGCATTGCGTTAGTTCAACTGACCTAAGCATATTTTGCCGCTGATTTTCGTTTGTACTCAGCATCTGATGCCACTCATGTTAGTGTCCAACAATAGTTGGCCAGCATTGATGGATTTCATTTGCCCTGATGCTGCTTTTCCATGGTTGCAATGTCTTGGTGAAACCTTTCAACATGTTCATCACTGACTGCAAATGCAGAAAATAAATTTTCAATGACGTGTTTGGTATCCTTGAATTATCTTGTTAATCAGCTGCATGTAGTTTAGTGCTCTGTAGTTGCCAGGAAAATTCTCAACCTGTTTAGATGCCTTCCAAGCATGTCCAGTTCAAAAACTACATTTGTGTAGCACCTGCACTGAGTTCATGGCCAGACATGCTTGGACTGATCAAAACAGCTTGCTTTGTGGGGACTACCAGTAGACTTAAAATATGCTGGGATGTCACAAAAATAGGTTATATATTTTTAAAAAAGGTGATTTCTGAGATCAACAGCCTAAAATCCATCCACAAACTCCCAGAAAGTAGATCAGGAAGCAAAATCTTTGTTGTCCTGTTATCAGTCCAGCTGATGTGCGAATGTTGGAGCAAAGTTGTAACTAGTGAAGCTAAAAGGGTCACATAAGATTTGTGCTTCAATCAATCTTTGTCCATGCTTCTGTTCAGTGTGCAGTGATCCCCAGCTGAAAGTGGGTGTATCTGAATGGTCCATCATGGTAATGTTGAATTGAAGCAACTTGATCATCACCTGATGGAACACAGTGTAGTTCTTTTCCAAAAAAATAACGTCCAACTGCATGAGATTTTGAAAAATTTCCCGAAAGCATGTAGCAATGTTCCTCCTTTCCTTTGATAGAGATGGTTGTGTGATTTTTATTAAAACCGAATCTACTCGTTGCATCTTTTAGGAAGCCAAATATCACATGCAACGCTGCATTGACTCTGGGCTCTGGATCCCAAATGCAAAGGCTGCTGAGGAGGAAGGGGAGAAGAACATGGGGGAAGAGGATCCTGTATATGAAGAAGTTAAAAAGGAAGCGGCAGAAGGAAAATGAACCTATTTTTGTTGGTATAACTGCTAGCTTTAAGTGCTGTGCTTAGATACAGACTGCATCTTGTTTTCTGACCCATTAGGGTTGACACAAATTGAATATATCAATCAATGGAATGAAAATTGAGAGTCTGACACAAAGCCTTTTTTTGGTATTTTAATAAATACACAAGTTTTGAGCAGACTGCTTCACTTTTTTTTGCAGTAACTCACTGGTAACTGCCCAATGAAACAAATGTCAGAGTGGTTGACTGCTTTCCAGTTGCTTCATTAATCATTTCATGTGGAAGTTTCAATTTTAGCTCCTAAACTACCGAGTTAGATGACAAGACCCTGCATTAATGTCTTCAAGGCTCTTCAGAAGGTTTGGCTCACTGTTGAGAGAATAGTCTGCCTGTGAAACAATAACTCACTTAAATTTAAAGATAATAGAAGAATTTGTAGCTTGGGTAAATTCTGCAAGTGCACTTCATTGCAGTTGTCATCTAATTGAGGTAATATTTGGTAAGAAACAGGAGAAGATCTATTTGCACCAAATTGGAATGGGACTTGCTTGACATTCTTTTCTTTTTTCAAAACAATGTTAGTGCGTGCTCACAAACAGTGAGATGCCCCTTCAGCTTAAAACCGGGCGATTACCTTAAGGTTTCGTCCCAGTCGAATATTTGTATCCCAAGATCTGAGCATATTATCAGTGATGAATCAGGGAAAAAAATGCAATTTATTCTGGGTTTGGATTGACTGTTATGGTATTATTATGTTTTAGTGCTTCAATATTTCATTTCAGTTTCTGCACAGACAACACCCATTTTGGTAAGAGTTTTTTTTAAATCATTATCCAACAGTTTTGTCTGTACTGGGTTTGACTACTTGCATTCTGTATATATTGTAATGAAACTGCACACTGAACATATTGTGGCTCAGAATAATTGTTCAGCTCTGGCCAATGTTGCTGTCGATACTGAGTGTTACTGTGACCTGGTTGATCCGAGGCAGATGCTGCTTATGAGCAAAGGTAGCTATTGTACCATTTACGTAAATAAAAATGTGATGCAGGAAATTGCTTACGGCGGCTTTCTCCCCTCACGAGAGTAGTTTATTTCCTAAAAGTGTGGATGAAGATGCAATGGGAAAAGTCCAGAACTGAAGCAGAATTTAATTTATTGTGGTTGAGAAATGTTGGTATTCGTTGCCAAACCTGGGGCTAGTCGCATCGGTTTGTTTAGCATTCCAAAACCTATTTTCCACATTTCCAAGTCTCCAGAGAGGTTGATCATTGTATTCCTGACCTTGATTGTTAAAATTTGGATGATACTTTTATAAAAATGCCACTGCAGGTCATGCTACAGGGAACGTTCTCTTAGCTTTGAATCAGATAGGAGAAACTTCATTGCCGGTACATTCACCTTTGCTTCTTTTCAAACCCACAGATAATGCATTTATGCCAAGCATCCACCTCCATCTTGGTATCTCTTTGTTGAGCACCTCGGCTCTACCTCGATTGATTTGTTGAGGACTTTGGCTCTGTCTACCGCAATAGTGTGGCTCTCCCAGTGACCACCCATTTCAATTCCCTGTCCCATTCCCTTGTTGACATATATGTCCATGGTCTCTTGCACTGCAGATTGGGACTACCTGCAAATTGGAGGAAGAACACTTCATCGTCTGGGCACCCTCCAACCGGATGGATTAGCATTAACTTCTCCAGTTTCTGTTAAAACCCCACCCGATCTTTGTCCTCCTGTTTCCTTTCCATTTGTCTTTCTCTCTCTCTCTCTCTCTCTCTCTCTCTTCCCCACCCCCCCCCCCCCCCTCCACCTGGACAGCATAGATGTATACATCAGGATGCTCTTTATTGATTACAGTTCTGTGTAATTTGATCATGGATTTCCTCAACTTCAGACTACAATCAGTGAGGATTGATAACAAAATCTCCATTAGTACCGAAGCAGCTCAGGGCTGTGTTCTCAACTTCCTGCTCTACTCACCTTACACCTGCGACTGTGGCTCGGTACGACAATAACACCATCTCCAAATTTGCCAATGATGCCACAGTAGTGGGTTGAGTAAAGAAAGGGGATGAGTCAGCACACAGGATGGAGATTGAAAACATGGCTGAGAGGTGCACCAACAACAGCCTCGCACTCAGTGTCACCAAAACCAAGGAGCTGATTGTTGACTTCAGAAAGGGGCAGCCAGAGGTATACAATCCAGTGATCACTGGAGGATCAGAGGTGGAGAGGTTGAGCAAATAAGTTCTTGGTAGTTACTATCTCAGATAATCTTTTCTGTACAGAACACACCAATGGTATCGTGAAGAAAGCACGCAAGTGCCTCTATTTCCTCAGGAGTTTTCAGAGGTTTGGTATGATACCAGAAACCCTGCCAAATTTCTACAGATGACTGGCTGCATCACCATCTGGTATGGGGATGCCAATACCCTTGAGCGGAAAGCCCTCAGAAAGGTAGTTGACACAGGCCAGGACATCACAGGAAAAACCCTCCCCACTATTGAGTACATCGACAGGGAACGCTGCCGTCTCAGAGCAGCGCCAATCATCAAGGATCCACACCACCCAGCCCTCGCTCTGTCCTCACTGCTGCCATCAGGAAAGAGGTGTAGGTGCCACGAAACTCGCACCACCAGGTTCAGGAACAGCTGTTCCCCCGCCCCCAACCTGATGACTCCTCATCGACAAACTCAATCAGGAACTCATTTAAGGGCTCTGACTCATGCACTTTATTAATTTTTTAATGCTCTCTATTGCATAATTAGTCTACATTTGTTGTCTGTTTAGTTCTTTGTTTACGTGTATTTGATGTGATACATTTTGCATTACCAATAAAGTGGTAATTCTGCCTCTCCCATAAGGGAAAAAAAGACTCCAGGTTGTATATGATATCATGAATGTACTCTGGCAATAAATAATAAAATCTGAAATCTTTTTACCCAACCTTTTATTGGTCTGGACTCCTCCCCCTCCCATTCTTCCACCTTTCTCTCTGTCTTTATTCAGATGCCTGTCTGCCTGTCTGCTTTTTGCTTATATCTTGAAGAAGGCCTCAGGCCCAGAATTGCCTCCTATGGACACTGCAAGACTAGCCATTCCTGCAGCATTTACTGTGTATTTCACAGATTTTTGGGTTTAATTTTGAAACGAAACAGAAATCTCTAAACATTGATTACAGTATGAAACTATTTCCCTTTTCAATGTGCCATTCTACTGAATCTTTGGATCTGTTTCCCACTCCCACCCTGCCCTCCAGTCTCTTGGCTCCTTTTTACTTCCATGGTAATGGATTGAATGATTTTGTGATTTTTTTTTTTGGCTTCCTTTGAAGCTTTCTGGTTCACTGCAATGATTTTGTAAAAGTTCTGTCCTCTGAGTTTCTGTGTGTTTGACCTATCAGTTTTATGATGATTGGTATACTGTATCATCAAGGCTGTATGATCCCTCTTTCTATTGATACTGTTATCCACACTATTGCTTGATCAAAGTAAACCATTCTCTTCCCACAAACTTTACATGTCCTGGCAAAAACAATTTTTGCTGCTGTTACTTGATCAATTCTTCCCTTGTTCCTACCAAATAACTTGTGCAAACACGTCCTTTCAGGAAATCATCTTCATCCAGCAAATGCAAGTAGACCTGATGTTACTATCAAAACATAGAGTAACTAGCTTTGGCCAAATAAGGCAGTTAATTTCAGGTTTATGATCCGATTGTACCACCACAACCCAATGAAACAGCATTCTCTGTTCCTCAGTAAAAAGTGCTGCAAACACATACAGACAAACTAGACATATGCACTGTACTTCGAAGCAAAAAGTAAAATAAATGAATATTGTTAAATAGTTGTGTCATGGAGGGTTTGTGTAAGCAGTTCATCAGTTGTTCACCAGCCCATGGGAAGAAGTTGTTCCTCAGCCTGGTGATTCTGGCTCTGATACTTCAGTATCTCTTTCCTGATGGGAACGGCTGAAAGATGTGTGTGTAAGATCACCCTATCACTATTAAAAGGTTGGTTTCCAACTTGAAAGAAAAATGTATTATCACATAAAGATTGAAATGGCAAGAAGATTGAATGAACCTCAGTAACAGCAAAGAATGGTTTTAAAAAAAAAGGAAAATTTAGAATCTGAGATTATCCGACAATAAATCTGAAATCTGAGTGAGTATGAAAAGAATATTCTCCCCAAGTGTTAACGGTCCTTTTGAGAGTGTGTTTAGTGAGTAAACAATGGAGAGGCAGAGATACATTTTTGATCAGCAAAAGAGGGAAAGGTTTTGAGAAGAATGTAGAGCTGAGGTGATCAGATCTGTCTTGATTGAATGAAATGGCAGAGCACATTTGTTGGACTATGAAAATGTACATTCATACGTGGCATATTTATATTTTCTTGATGAATCACTTCCCTGAATTTTAAATGCTTTTTAAAAAAAATCTTTGATGCCAGATAACATAATAAAACCCATTCAAAGAAATAAAAATACCTCAAAGCATGTTGTAGGATGGTTATCATACAAGCAATTGACACTGGCTCATGCAAGGTAAATGACCAATAACTAAATAATTAAGCATAGAATCTCAAGGAGCATACGCCCCACCAGTGGGGCATGGGGCTCAAGAATATTTTAGTGGGGCATAGGGATATTTTGGGAAATAATTAAAAAGTTGGTTTGAAAAAATAAACTCCTTATGTTGGTGTGGAAGATGTCTTGGCAACACTGTCAGTACGACATAATTGTGGTAACTTCCGAGTAAAATCAATTTTTTTTAATAACTTGTGCTTTTGCTCTTCAGTGCTGTTAGTGATTTGCTAAAAGCTAAGAGAAACTAACTGGAAATTACAAAACATGGAGATTTAAGGTTGAAACTAACAAAATTAGTCCCTCAAATCAAAAAAATCTGCAGCTAGCATCAGGGACAAGGTTCCCACTGAAGTGACGACATTTGTTGAATGTGTGTTTGAGATGGTTGATATATTGAAGTAGTAGTTGGATAGAAATGTGTTCCAGTATATTCCCAACCTTAATTGCATTGAAATATACTTGTAAATGATTTAATTAAAACTTCTTTTGAATATGTAACTTTTTTCTGCTAATGGTGAGGTGTACGTTGTTTGGAAAAATTAAAGAGGGGCCTTGGGGATAAAAGGTTGAGAATCACTGTTGGGGTGCCTTAAAGGAGTCAAAATGGTTGAGGAAGTGAATTCCTGAGTTTAGGTTTCTGGTAACAAAGTATAGGGCTAATCAGATGGCTAGAAATGGAAAACTCTAGATATCCTGGAGAGTCATAAAGAATCTTTTCAAGAATAGGGAGGATTGGGCCATGATTCCTTTATTGTCATGTAATAGTACAGAACATATAATATTACATGAAATTGCCCTCTGCCTGCCATAAGGCAAAGAGTTGCCATTAGCATTGCCCAATGCTTCTTGGTAAAAGAGGATGCGAAATAAAAGAGAAATTCCCCCCCCCCACCAGAATCACAGATTGTCTGTGGATTCACTTCTAGCAATCCCACAGCCTCTGCAGCTGCACAGTCACCTGTTCAATTAATCGGCCACCCGAGCTCTCGACTCAAACCTCCGACACGATCAGGAAGCCTTCAGCACCCCTTGCCCTCGTCGCCCTCGCACCCAGCTCCCAGTGAAATGAGTTGCAATGCAATGCCAAGATACAAATTCTCAAACTTGTTTTCACATCAAGGACCCACAGAGGCTGTGGTAGCTTGCAGTTGGGGACCCACACAGTCTATGGGAGACCGGCTCGAGGGAGCTGGGTGACAGTGCTTGGGAGGGTGATGAGGGCAAGGGGTACCTCTTGGCACGGTTAGTGCAATACTGTTACTGTGTCAGTGGCCTGGGTTCAAATCCGACGCTGTCTGTGAGACGTTTACGTTCTCCCTGTGACCTCCATGGGTTTTCCCCAGGTGCTTCGGTTTCCTCCTACCCTCCAAAAACATACCGGGTTATAGGTTAATTGGGTGGCATGGGTGTCAGTGGCCAGGATTGTCTTCTACCATGTTATGAATAAAAATTTTAAAAATCATTTAGTTTCTGTCTGTGTTGGCAGTGATTGGTTATACCACCAGATGGGGCAGTGCAGAAACAAGAATCTAGTATTCTCTTGTCCATGACTTGCCATCTCTTCGTGTGCTCATCTCGCGTCATTGTATACTCTGGTGTTTGATGTCGGGTGTGACCATGGTTAGAGCCATGGAGTCAGAATCCTAGAACATTGCAGCACAGAAAACAGGCCCTTCCAGTCTTTTATTTACAGCACAGAAGAAACTGATTCCGGCCATTTAAACCTGGGCCACCCAAATTAACCCACAGCCTTGTACAATTTGATGGGAGGAAACCTACGCGGACATGGAAAAATATACAAACAGCCAGTGTTGGATTCGAACCTGTGTGCTGGCTACCATTCGCCCCTGATCTACACCCATTCCATACCCCTACCATCCATGTACCTGTCCAAATCTTTCTTAAATGGTAATACTGAGCCTGACTAATGTTTATCTATAAAAGGATATAGATAAGGTGGAGAGGGTGCAGAGAAGATTTACAAGGATGCTTACAGCATCTAGATTACAGAGAAAGATTAAGGAGACGGGGACTTTATTCATTGGAATGTAGATGGCTGAAAGGGGATTTGATAGAGGTATTTAAAATTATGAAGGGAATAGATAGAGTAGACGTAAATAGACTCTTTCCCCTGAGGGCAGGGGAGGTTGGAACAAGAGGGCATAAGTTAAGGGTAAAGGGGCAAAACTTTAGGTGAAATATTAAAGGATGCTTTTTCACTCAGAGAGTGGTGGCAGAATGGAATGATCTTCCAGAGGAGAGTTGCGGCAGGGTCCCTTCTGTCATTTAAGAGAAGGTTGGTTGTGTACATGGATGTGAGGGGATGGAGGGTTATGGGCGGAGAGCAGGAGGGGGAAGCTAGTGGAGTTGTTCAAGTGAACCGGCGTGGACTTGAAGGGCCAACATGGCCTGTTTCCACGCCGTAAGCAGTTATATGGTTAGTTATATGATCATTTAGATGAGGCATCAAGTAGAAAATATTCAAGCTTGCCAGTGGGACCATGCTAGATGGCAGTGCATGATGTGAGGAGGAGGCAGTGAGGCTTCTGGAGATGGTGTCATAATAAATTAACAAGAGAAAATGGGAGGCAGAATATAACGCGGAAATGTGAGGTTATCCAATTTGATCAAAAAAAGTGGGGATTGAATATTTTGTTAAATGGTGAAAAAGATCGAAACCACAGTTCTGCGGGACCTCCGTGCTCTTGTCCATGAATTGCTGAAACTTAACATGGAAGTACAACAACCAATTAGGAAAACAATTAATATGCTTACCTTTATTTTAAGAAATTTGTGTAAAAATAAGGATTTAATCTATTTGTATAATATAGAGAGGAGGAGGCATTAGGGACCCTCTGCTGTCTTTTGAACTAATCCTTTTTGCTGTTCCCTATTCTCTCACATTACTCCACAATGTAGGTAGCTGGTAGGTATTAATGTACAGCAGACCTGGTCTTCAGGTGGAAACAGGAGCTCCTGTGAAAATTCATGTTATCACAGAGAATGTGCAAAGTCCACGCAGATAGTACTGCAGGTTAGAAATGAATTGGTGTACTGAAGTTGTGAGATGAACGCACTGTCTGCACTACCTATATGTTTGACTGGAATAGATGATTCAGATTTATTGTCAGAGTACATACAGGGAAAGCCCAATTTAATGCAACCCCACTTTTTTTGTGATGAAATTTTATGAACCCCAAACGATCGGATTGTCACAGGGTTTCACATGATATCACAAACAATCCTGAGATTCTTTTTCCTCAGCACCATCCCAGTTCCTCCATGATTGCTGGCTCTATATCCTGCCACTCCCCATTCAACAACATTGTGGAAGCACTTTTATAACATGAACAGTGGCGGTTCAAGAAAGTGTCTCACCAACATTTTTCCAGTTGGAAATGGGTAATAAATTCAGTCCTTGCCAGCAGTGTCCATATCCTGTCAATGCACAGAAAAATAAATACTGGAATCCTAATAAGAAAAGCATTCATTTCATCTCAATGATATTTTCTTGCACTAATCACTTACCCTTCAACATTCATTGGTATATTGAATATATTGTACTCTGCAATTGAATTTTCACAGCTCCCTTGGGTGAAGAATTCCAATTATTTACTCTGTGTGAAGAACTTTCTTCTCATTTCATATCATATCCTGGTCTGGACACCTCAGCCTGGGAGAATATTTCAGGATGCATCTGCTGTGCCATATCTCACAATAATTTTATATTTTCCATGAGATTACCCCTCATTCTCTTAAACTCTAAAGCAAAGACTCCATCCACTTTATCTGTCATCAAATCATCTGTCTTCTTAAATTGTCAGCAAATCATAATTGAAGGACTTGATGGAAAACCTTCCCCTCATTCATTCTGGCATGAAATAATCCTTTTTTTAAAGTCATAAGGCATAACATGATATATTTAGTGTGCTTTCACCAGATTTCAGATTTATTGCCAGAGTGCATGCATCACATCCCAGAGATTCTTTTATTTTGTTGCATTATTTCCATTTCTCCTTTTATTTGGAACATCCCAGTTATTCTGTATGCATTTTAAATCAATCTGGGAGCCCCGGAAGCCCTATACCCCACTCCTGCCAGGAGCCCAACACCAGAGTCCAAAGACTCATCACATTGTATTCAAATTTGTGTTAAATTGGGTTTCACTGTATGTACTCTGACAATAAATCTGAACTTTGAACTTGCATCAATGTACTTGTTATTGTTTTCCTTTGAGCTGACGGAAGTTCTTGGCTTAGGAAAAATTATTCTGGAAACCTGAGAGAGTTATTGCAATGGAATTTGTTGATGGTAAACAGTGATGCACGACTAATGGGGTGGTGGTGGTGAGGTGAGCAAGTGAATAAGATAGTACTTAAATTGGGTTATTGTCTTCATGAGGGAGTTCAGGAATTTTGTGACTCATTGCAGCTTCTGACCTGTTCTTTTAGCTTCAAACTGGAGTTTCTTGTGAACTTCTTTAAAGTCCACAATCTGCAAATCATAAGGTTATTTTTATTCATTTGGAAACAGTGTTATAACATTGGGGGCCGAATAAATAATTTGGTCATCACCATTCATTCGATAGGTGCTAGTTAATCAAAATAATCTCTCATAGGATTCAACATAGGACTACAGCACAGTAAAGGCCCTTCAGCCCTTGATGTTGTGCTGACCTATATATATTCCTACCAAAATAAAACTAAACACTTCTTATAACCCTCTATTTTTATTTCATCCATGTACCTGTCGAAGAGTCTCCTATTGTACCAGCCTCCACCATCACCCCTGGCAAGGCATTTGAGGCACCCACAACTCTGTGTATAAACACTTGATGTCTCCCCTAAACTTTTCTCCATTCACCTGCCACCTGTCATTGACTCCAATGACTTAAGGTTCATCCTTAACTCTTTGTAATTAGGATAAACCTTCATATATGCCCCAATATTTATTTTCACCATCATACTCTCCAATTATTTGCTGTCCCGAGTTGAATATAATTCCAATTCTATTCCAGATATATAAGGTTACACACTTGACTGTGAAATTTGTATAATAATTTTAATGGTTTGGTGCACTAATGTGAAGATCAAATTCCTTCATCTGTGCATTAATTTATTTTAAACCATTTGAATGATTGTTGAAACTCTCTATCTCGCTCTCCCCCCCCCCCCCCCCCTTTTTGTTATCTTTAACACACTCAGAACAAGGTCACTGTTGAATGTCACTACCCATCTGTTGAATGTCACTACCCATTGGATCTGATACAGGTCCCAGAGGAACTTCCCTGCTCAGTGCTGTCCAGCAGGAATAAGTTCTATTTTTGGTCTTGATTCCTGTGTCTAATCTGTGATTTCTCCAGCCTTCCATTCAAACCTTGAATAAAGCAAAGGTTCCTGTTTTAAATTTAAAAAAAATCTTTATTAATCACTGATTATTTTGTTGCCCATGGCAATTGACTTTTGGGAAAATATGGTCCAACAGAATCCATGCAGGTAATGAACTTATTGCATTCATTTTGTCAAACCCATCAGATCTGTGCTCCATTGATTGTGATCTGGTAAATTTCATTGCATCGCCTCCACGTCTGAGTTATCACAAATCTCTGATTATTGTGGGTCATGCTGTCACCTGTCTGGCCCAAAAGTCTGGAATTCAATTTGAAATCTTTCTATCACTTTTATCTTTAAAGCATTTCCATAGAACATTATAGCTCAGTACAGGCCTGTGGTGAACTGCTGGTGTATTCCTGATTACCTGGCTCCACCGCATTCTGTGACTGTACCTGTGGACCCTCCCTCTTTGAGCTTGTATAAAGCCTTGATCCCTCCCCAGAAAGCCCATGTCATGGCACTGGATGAGGTTCTCAAGTTATTTACTGTGTGTCAAGGCCCTTTGTCCCATGATGTTGTGCCAGCCGATATATACCTCCCAAAAAAAACACTATACCCTCCCTACCTCATAATCCTTTCTTTCTTTGATCCACATGCCTCTCTGAGAGTCTCTTAAATGCCCCTAATGTTGCAGACTCCAACACCACCCTTGGCAAGGCATTCCAGTCACCCACAATTCTGTGTGTGTGTATATATATATATAAAATCCTGACGTCTCCCCTAAACTTTCCTCCATTCACTTTGTAGAGATCTCCTCTGCTCCCGCCCTGGGATAAAGGTGCTGGCTGTGCCTCTCAAAATTTTGTAGACCTCTATTAAGTTATCTCTCCTTCTTCTTTGCTCCAAAGAGAAAAGCCCTTGCTCTGCTCTTTGTTCCCAGAATCCTGCAGGCGAATCCACAGACACTCAAATGTCTCTGAAAGGACTCTCTTTTGCTTCTCTTTCTCTTATTGCTGGGGTGCCAGGCAATGGTCATGGTTTAAGTTCAAGTTTATTTTATCATCCAATTGTATAAGTACAACCCAATGAAACAGCGTTCTCCGGTCCTCAATGCAAAACATGCAAACACACAATCAGACGTAATACACATACAGACAAGCAATTCATATGTAGGACAAGTATACATATATAAAATTAAATAAATATTGCTGAACAGAACTAGAGTCTCAGATAGTTAGGGTGATCAGTTCCTTGGTCGTTCAACATTTTCACTGCCTGTGGGAAGAAGCTTTTTCTCAGCCTGATGGTGCTTGCTCTAATACTCCTATATCTCCTTCTCACTGGAGCAGCTAAAAGATGCTGTGTGCAGGGTGGAAGGGGTCCTCAACAATGTGGCACTCCTTCTTCAGACAATGATTCCAGTAAATCACATGGATGTGGGGGAGGGAGGGAGGGAGACCCCAATGATCCTATCTGCCACTCTTATGGTCCTGTTGCTTGATCGATGATCCATTTCTCTTCAGCAACCATACCACACTGTGATGCAGCCAGCCAGGATGCTCTTGATAGAGCTCTTGTCGAGGTTGACATGATGGTGGCCAGTAGCTTTGCCAGTGCTGTTGCGCCTTCCTGACAAGTGAAGAGATGTGTGTTCAGGGTAGATCACTTCTTAAGTGGACTCCAGGAACTTGATGCTCTCCACTCTCTCTACTACAGAGTTATTCTCTCTCTTTGGCTTGGCTTCGCGGACGAAGATTTGTGGAGGAGTAAAGTCCACGTCAGCTGCAGGCTCGTTTGTGGCTGACAAGTCCGATGCGGGACAGGCAGACACGGTTGCAGCGGTTGCAAGGGAAATTTGGTTGGTTGGGGTTGGGTGTTGGGTTTTTCCTCCTTTGTCTTTTGTCAGTGAGGTGGGCTCTGCGGTCTTCTTCAAAGGAGGTTGCTGCCCGCAGAACTGTGAGGCGCCAAGATGCATGGTTTGAGGCGATATCAGCCCACTGGCGGTGTTATTAATGTGTTATTAAAGTGGTCATTCCTGGTCCTGAAGTGCACGATAATTTCCTTCATCTTGTCAATGTTGAGACTCAGGTTGTTATTCTTGTACCATATTGGAGAGCAACATTAAATCATCAAGGATCCACACCACCCAGCACACACTCTGTTCTCGCTGCTGCCATCAGGCAAGAGGTGTCCGACACCAGGTTCAGGAACCGCTGCCCCCCTTCTACCATCAGACTCCTCAACAACAAACTTAATCAGGGACTCATTTAAGGACTCTTGCACTTTTTTGTTTGTTTTTTTCCCCCTCTCCTGTGCACTGCTAATAAATAGTAATTCTGCTTCGCCTGCGGGGTAAAAAAAGAAATCAGGGTTGCATGCATAAATCTAAAATGTGCCTGGATGAACCCGGTGGTGTTTGGTGTTGAACTACAACTCCCAGCATGCCAGGCGCGCGTGCAGCGTTGGACGTGACGTCTGTTCCGGAAGGCGGGCGATGCGAAGCGCCAGCGAGTCGAGTTGGTGAGAGGAGCGGAGGCGGAAGAAAGGACGGGCCTGTCCGATACGGCGAAGGGCAGCGGTCCCGATGCGGGGCGCTCGTTGACATCGACGGAGGAGGGGGTCCCCTCTCTCGGTTGTCAAGAAGCGCGGGGGCCGGGGAAGGTGACGGGCCGCGGCGGATGGGCCCCGGGCCTCGCTTCACTGACGCCCAGCGGCCGAGTCTGCTGCGCTTGCTCCCCCTGGGGTCAAGGTAAGGCCGAGGGGGTCGGGGTACTGGATCCTCAGCACTTTCCAGAGACGTGGTGCTGAACGGTGACTGGGAACCTTGAGGGGGGTGAGCCTTGAAGGGGGGAGGGCGGAGGGGTGGGTGGGGGGGAAGATGGGGAATGAGGGAGAAACCTCCCAAAAAGTATGCAGCCAAATCATAGAAGTTCACAAACACTGGAAAGCAAATGAGGCAAAGCTTCAAGAAATCAGGCGGATAGTAGAAAGAAATGATTGTGTCACGAATGAAGAGTCTGTGGACAGATAATGGGACTGACTGCAAGAGTGAGTCATATTTGGATAATAGACGCACATGCATGTTGTCAAGGGTTGACAAGCGAAAGTGTGTGGAAATTGAAATCAAAACTGATTTCTCTTGTGAGAAATTTGCTTGAAAACGACTATAACAGGTTAGGATCTGGACTGTGCAGCAAGGGGCTGGAATTTGTTTAAACACTGAAGTTTCAGATTTCTTTTGGCAGAATGCATGCAACCCTGAGATTTCTTTTTCCTGCAGGCGCAGCAGAATTACCACTAATTGGTAGTGCAAAAAAGTAAACTGTACACACGTAAACAAAGAACTGTCAATAGATAACAAATGCAAATAAACCAACTTCAGGCTTGATCGCCTTCGACAACCATGTTGAAAATTGATTTCTTGGCCCTGTTCTCCAAGCGACGGATCAAATTGTACCATGGCGAAGAGATCAAGCCTGAAACATTGTTTATGTCTTTGTCTTTGCTCCATAAAGTATGCTGTTTGAAGAGTAGTAAAACACGAAAAACTGGACACTGTGGTTGAAGTAAAAACACAATGCTTGAGAAACTCAGCAGATCAAACAGTGTTACCTGATGAAGGGCTCAAGCACGAAACATCTATCTTATGCTGTTTGACTCGCTGAACTTCTCCAGTATTGTGTTCTTACATCAAACAGAGACGGCCTAATTAATGCTTTATTAAGTGATGTTTGTAGAATGGATAACAGCATCTTGGAAAATGGAAGAGGCAGTATGACAGTGCGATAGAATTTGTACTGATCTTCAGCTGGCATTGGGTTTAGAGTGTAGAATGAGGGAGGCCAGTCAGGAGTGATTTGAAATGGTCAGAAGGTGTCGGTTTAAGCAGCAGGTGAGCTGAGATGGTTGAAAGGTTGGGCATTTGTGGATATGGAAGGAATGCCACCAAAATGTGCTTCTTTCTTCACCTTTGGGTTGAGTAGGGGTCAGGAGCTGTGATTAATATCTTCCAAAATGCATGTCTTCAAGCAAAGCCGGGGAATACTTCTCTCCTGTCAATCCTGTAATGCACAGGTGGCGAGATAACATGCATTGGTGACGTCTCATATTGTTGGTTGTTTGAGTAAACTATATTTGAAGTGTCATGTCTTATCTGTAATTGTACAACTATCAGAAAAATGCCTTTTAGTCTTGTACTTACCAAAGGTTCCTCTTGTTGAGTGAAAGAAATTATGATAAAATGGTATTTAACATTTGCTAGCCATTATTTCTGTTTATAAATGGAGAAAATTATTGTTAAAATATTGATCCAAAGGTCACAGCTGACGTTGATTTGGGCATCAGTGGCATAACTATTTTGTGTGATCTTTTCATTGGCAAATGAAAGCTGTTTGTTTCTAGGTTTTTTTTTAAATCGATGCAGATTAGAACATGGTCAGAATGCAGCAGCTGATCAATGGATGAGTTGACAATATTTTGTATTTGTGATTCACGGCTGTAACCTCTCCCTTTGCTGCTGTATCCTGCTCCACTCTCACATCACCCTTGCCTTCTGCTGCTGCAATATCCCCAGAGGAGACACGATTCCTGAAACTGATGCATTTTGATGATTATTCTGAATCTGGTCTGGCTGCATTAATTGATTTGAATGCAGACGAGAGCTGGAGCAACCCTGAGATTGGTTTCAGCAAACATGACGAATTTTGCAATAATGTTACCCTTGCCAGTGTTATTCACACGATGAACAACTGTAAATTTAACAACATCCAATTTTGTTTTCTGTTGGGGAGCAGAGCCATTATTACAACTGAATCCAAATAACTTGAGCTGATAGAGTCCTTTTATGCAGCACTGAAGCAGGCCCTTTGGCTAATTAAATCCTGCCGACCATCAGGCACCCCTTTCCGCCAATCCATTTTTAAAATTTCTCACATTCTGGTTAATCAAAACCTGTTACTTTCAAACCTTGTGTTTATTTAAAGCTGTGACAACTGAGGTGAGCAGATTATGTGTACATGAAATTTTAGATTTTTTTCCCCATTGTGGAGAAGTGGCAAATGGAATGAAGAAAATTTGCGGCTGAATCTTTTTCGCTTGATTTTGTCGCACCACTGAAGCAACCTCATTGAAACTGCGATATCACAGACACAATAATTGACTCCATTGAGGGCATCTACATGAGGTGGTGTCTTAAAAAAGCGCCCTCTATCCTCAAGGACCCCCACCCCCCAAGCCGTGCCGTCTTCACTCTGCTACCGTCGGGGGCGGGGGGGGAAGGTACAAGAGCCCAAAGACGAGCACTCAGCGCCACAAGAACAGCTTTTTCCCCTCTGCCATCAGATTCCTGAATAATCAATAAACAAAAGTCGCTCCCTTACTTTTCATTCACTGTTATTATTACTCTTTTATTTTTTTTGTAGTAATGTTGTGATATGAATGTTGGGACTACGATGCTGCAGCAAAACAGCAAATTTCATGAGAATAAATCCTTCTTCTGATTCTGTCGGAATTTGTCTCCACAGAACAGTAATATCTGAGTCAAAAGGTTGTGGTTTAATTTGTAGGGAAGTGAGCACATCATCTTAGTTTGACACTTGACTGCAAACTTCAAGGACTGCTGCACTTCTGAAGCGCTGCCCGTTAAATGTTTCTGCAAGCGCCCATTTTGCTGTTCATAAAGAACAGGAGGATTCATTTGCTGTCCACTGTCATCATGCTTGTTCTTTTTATTTGGAATATATATATATATATATATATATATATATATATATATATATGTACCAGACTTGAACTCAAAGAGCTTTCAACAATATCATTGTCAGTGAGTACAATCAAAACCGATTACAACTTATCCAAATCTGTACTATACAAATTCCTCTGTTGTGTCCAAATTTAGCCCCTTCCCTACTCTCCCCTCCTACTCCCAGGACACTTAACATACCGTGCATTGATGATTGCAGTCTTGCTGGTCCAACACAGGTTGGACCAGCATTGTTCATCAATCGTTATTCCTCGGTCCAACTCCCATTTCCATCTTGTTTATGAAGGTTTCGATTAGGTCCTTCCTCTTGGAGGAGGAAATAAATTGGTGAATGAATTTGTGTGTGTTCCCTCTTCGAATCATGGTCTCTATGTCACTGCACTTAGGTAATTTCTCCCTTAGAAAAGATCTTATCTGAAGGTAATAGTGGAATGTCCTACTTGATAAATCCTATTTATAAGTTCAAATGACAGCTGCCCTTGCTCGTAACAGTCCTGTTTTGGAAGGGGGGTATCAATGGGCCCTCACTACCCCTACTTTTTCCACCCAGCACATCCCTTCCTAGTATCTTGGGGATCGAGGTCTGGAAAAAGTTAACTGGATTTCTCCCTTTTAACCCCACTATCTTTATGTTGTTTGTACTGCTAAAGTTTTCCAGGGTGTCTAACTTGGTCCAGATGTGCTCCCTCTCTCTCATCAGGACTTCCAATTTCTCCTCTACTCTATTTTGTCTTCAAATAGCACCCACTCTGTCCTTAGCCTCATTCATTCTCCCCATTAGACCAGAGAGGGCATCTTTGTGTCCCAGGTGAGTCTCTTCCAGGCTTTCTGGCCTCGAAGTTTTTCTCGGCTACTACTCCTGTTACCGTCATCGCCCTTCTTGACCTCATTGCTTGAGCTCGATGTGCTCTCCAACCTGATGCTATGGTCCTGCTTGACCCCAACCTCGCTTTTTAGCTGTGCATCCAGGCCCCTTTGCCTCACCACCCCTGCATCCGCTGTCTGTGTCTTGAGAGTCACGCCCAGCACAAACTCCCCCGGCCTGTCGATCCCGTTCCTCCATTTCCTGGTCACTGCTCCGACACCAGCAACTGTTTATAATGGTCTATCGCAATCAAGGACTACAATATACTTACCCGCCGTTCCTTGTCTAATGTGGGCATGGCTCAGATGTTATCTACATCAGTATACAACAGCCCCGATCCTTTTGTAGTGCACACGTTACCAATAACTCCTCCAGCAGGGTTATCCACAGCAGGGTTTGTCTCAGGGCTGAAGAACAAGAGTCTGAGCTACTCCATGTGGTGGACTTTATAGTACAGTAAGCTGGAGGGTCCAGACCACGAGGTGATTAAAAGGGGAAATGGTCAAGTATGCACTAATGGGTGGGCAGAGTCCAGCCTGGATTGGCAGGTGATACAACTTCCGACTAGGTACCAGATGGAGAGGTCAAGTGACGCTCCACAATCCACCTTCTCCAGACGGAGAGGTCAAGTGACCCTCCAAAATCCACTATCCACATTAAAGACCCTCCGCAAAGAGGAAGTGCTCAGGTCCGAAACGTCAGTAATATAATCTTTACCTCCTGTGGATGCTGCGAGACCAGCTGAGTTCCTCCAACATTTCTGTTTTTTTTTAATTTGTACTTTCCTGATAAGGCCAGCAATGATTGCCCATCCTTCCGTGCCATTGCCTGGGCACTAAGCCAACTTAAACAGTTGCAATGTGCACACTGTTTCACCACAATGTTTGGGAGATGACTGTGTGGCTGGCTGGCCCAATTCAACGACACCACTAGTCTGAGTTTAACCTTGGTTAGTACAGACAGAAGGAACAATGTTCTTATCCAAAGAATATTAGTGAAATTTTGATGACAATTGGTAGTTTCATTGTTACCAATAAAATAGACCAAATTTAACTTTTCATTCTAGAACTTAAGGGGCAGCACAGTTACCTGAGCAGTTAAAATTCTTTCTTCCAAGATAATTCCAAGAGTAAAGCTGTTTTAAAATAATTGTACGTTGCCCTGGTGAAATTGCACCTGGAGTATTGTGTGCAGCACTGGTATGTTTGCAATAGAGAGTGCCTAGGGTTTATCTGATTTCCTGCTGAAATGGGGGTTTTATGAGCAGACATTCAGAACTTGGGCCAAAGTGCTCTTCCATTTGGATGAATGACTGAGAACCTCATTGAAGCATGAAATTCTTTCCATGGGTTTGATGAGAGAGGTTCGCATAATTTTTGTAATTAAAACCCAGGGATGCGGGGTTAGTACAGGAAATTGATTCTGAGCTTAGTCCATGATACATGTGCATGGTGCCCTCTTGTACTGCAGTGATCTGAGTTTTAAAAAAAATTATGATAATCTCATGCAGGCACATGGATTCACAGAGATAGCTGTAAAAAAATTACAATCAATCAGTTGAACGTGTCATTAAACTGCAATTCCTGCTGTCGGTTTTTGTGTCCCCAAGTCTTACTGGCAAATCTACCTTTCGTTGCTTTGCTTTACATCTGTCACAGCATTATTCTGGCCACTAGCTGGCTCCATTAGAGCAAGTTTCTTAATTTCCTCCCTTCTCTATTTAGACCAGAGGAAAAATTGCACTTTTGAATTCCTTGGGAAAATTTACTTGATTTCCTGCATCTATTGTCTCCCACCCCCACCCCCAGCCATTATTGGCAAGATAGTCGAGGAATATTTGGCTATATTTATTAGGCTGACTTCTTCTTTCTTCTTTGGCTTGGCTTCGCGGACGAAGATTTATGGAGGGGGTAAAAGTCCACGTCAGCTGCAGGCTGACTTACTGTACAGTTATCACTCAAATTCTGTTTCCCCCTCTACTTTCTCCATATCTTGACAAAATGTTCTCTTTTTAAGTTGTTCTGTACTTGCATTTCAATCTGCTTTATTATCTTGGTATGCACGGTCGCTCAGTATGACACTAGCACCATCTACAAATTTGCTGACGATACCAAGGTAGCGGGTTGTTCAAAAAGGGGGACGAGTCAGCATAGAGGATGGAGATTGAAAACTTGGCTGAATGGTGCACCAACAACAACCTCGCCCTCAATGTCACCAAAACTAAGCAGGTGAATACAGACTTTAGGAAGGGAAAACCAAAGCTGATTATCGGGGGATCAGAGGTGAAGAGGGTGAGCAAATTTAACTTACTTGGAGTCACTTTCTTGGACCCAACGTACTAATATCGTGAAGGAAGCACGTTAGTGCTTCTAGTTTCTGAGGAGTTTGCAGAGGACATTGGAAACCTTGGCAAACTTCTAAGGGTGTGTAGTGGAGAGTGTACTGACCAGCTACATCACAATCTGGTCTGGGGCCAGACCAGATACCTCTGAGCAGAAAGCCTTGCAAAGGCCCAGGACATGACAGGCAAAACTCTTCCCATCATCGAGAATATCATTAAGGAGATCTGCCGTCGGAGAGCAACAGCAATAATCAAAGATCCACACCGTCCAGGTCATGCTCTGTTCCCACTGCTGATATTAGAAAGGAGGTATAGGTGTCACGAAGCTCGTACTACCAGGTTTGAGAATGGTTGCTATCCCTCCACCATCAGCTTCTTAAACAGTCTCAGAGACTTATTTAAGGACTCTTACTTTACACACTATTTATTATTGATTTTTTTTCTGTATTGCATAGTCGGTTTGTTTACATTTCTTTCTTTGTTTTGCTGTTCTCTCTCTTGTATGCTGGTGTTCTCATAATTACGATGGTCCAACCTACGATTTTTCTAAGTTACAATGGTTCGAATCCATACTTTCAATTTTGAATTCTAATCTGTACCCATGCTTGCAATAATGCGCTTAGCTACTCTCTTGCAATGCTGGGCAATGACAGAATCGCGGCAGAGTATTGTACAGCATTCTCTCTCGCGTTGCTGACTCAACCAGGCTCGCAGTCTCAATGCTTCAAGCATTCTTTGTGCCCAGTGTGCTTTCAGCTGTGTACATTTAATTGTTTTTTTTTAGTGTGGAATAAAGGTATTCAAAATTTAATTATAAAAAATGGAGGACATGATCCAGGTGGGGAAGCAGGAGGGCTGGAATTGGGAGTAGAGGGTGAGGTTTGGAGATGGTGGATGCAGAAAGAAATGGGTAGAATCATATATGAGGAGGATGGTGAACTGACGGAGATGGTGACGGAGAGGGCATGGATGTGTAGATGGGGAAGGGGTATGGAACTGAGTAATGGGAATAGGTGATGTTAGAAAGGTGGGTGTGTGTAAGAGGACCTGGGTGGATGAAAAGGAGAGGTGACTGAGGAGGAGTGGGTTACTTGAATTTGGTTTGCAGAGACCCCATGTGTTTCAATATTTAAGATGGTCTCATCCCAGGAATGGAGGAAGTTGAGGGCAGTTGGGTCAATGCAAGATGAGAAAGGAGAATTAAAAAGGCTATCAAGGCAGCTGTTTGCAGTTGCAATTCCACATGGAAGCCTGAGCGATGGAATTTGAGTCCTTCATTAGCCCTGAGTTTTTTTTTCAAACTTTATTTATTTGAGAAATCATTAATAATAATACAACGTGCATTCAATAAAAACAATTTTATATAAGTATACATATAAAAAAAACTAATTCCCCACCCACCCTCCTACCCCATCAGCCAGCTCTCTTAAGGAGAGCCAAGAAAAAAAAACCAGAAACTAAAAATATATAATAAATCAACGTATATCTAAATGCATATATTCCAAATATGGTAACCACTTATTAACAAAAAAAGAATAATTATTATGTAGATTATATGTAATTTTTTTCCATAACAATACAAGCTTTCAATTCATTATGCCATCGCATTATATTAATCACTATATTATCTTTCCAAGTACTCGCTACACATTTTTGAGCTACAGATAATGCTAAACGTATAAATGCAATTTGAAATTTATCCAATCCTAATCCCTTTAAAGGAATCATATAAACCATTAAAAAAATAGATGGATCTAATTGCAACTTAATATCATATAGTTTTTTCCAAAATTAACCTAATTTCTTGCCAAAATGGTTGTACATAAAGACCAAACAGCATGTAAAAATGTACTAATACGTACACCACATCTAAAACAAGAGTCCGAATTACTAAAACCATATTTTTTCAATTTCTCAGGTGTTAAATACAATTGATGCAAAAAATTATAATTAACCATTCCATACCGTACATTCATCAATTTAGTAACAGTATCATGACACGTATCTGCCCAATAATCTTCAGGAAAAACAAAAGCTAAATCATTTTCCCATTTAAGCTTGGGTTTCTCCCATTCTGGCTTATCCATATTATCTTGTAATACTTGATACATAACAGAAATATAACCCCTTTTTGGTATAGAAGAAATCAAAGATTTGAATTCCATCAATGTAGGTAAAATCATCTCTCTACCATACATTTTTTAACCAAAGATCGAAGTTGATAATAAACAAATAAAGAATTTTCAGTAATATCAAAATGCTCTTTCAATTGAATAAAAGAAAGAAATTGACCATTTACAAAACAATCCTATAATGTTTTTATACCCTTAAAATCCCAACTCTTTAAATGACTATTAAACATTGAAAAAGAAATAAGCAGATTATTATATTTTCTTTGGCTTGGCTTCGCGGACGAAGATTTATGGAGGGGGTAAATGTCCACGTCAGCTGCAGGCTCGTTTGTGGCTGACAAGTCTGATGTGGGACAGGCAGACACGGTTGCAGGGGAAAATTGGTTGGTTGGGGTTGGGTGTTGGGTTTTTCCTCCTTTGCCTTTTATCAGTGAGGTGTGCTCTGCGGTTTTCTTCAAAGGAAGTTGCTGTCCGCCGAACTGTGAGGCGCCAAGATGCACGGTTTGAGGTGATATCAGCCCACTGGCGGTGGTCAATGTGGCAGGCACCAAGAGATTTCTTTAGGCAGTCCTTGTACCTTTTCTTTGGTGCACCTCTGTCACGGTGGCCAGTGGAGAGCTCGCCATATAACACGATCTTGGGAAGGAGATGGTCCTCCATTCTGGAGACGTGACCCACCCAGTGCAGCTGGATCTTCAGCAGCGTGGACTCGATGCTGTCGACCTCTGCCATCTCGAGTACTTCAACGTTAGGGATGAAAGCGCTCCAATGAATGTTAAGGATGGAGCGGAGACAACGCTGGTGGAAGCGTTCTAATTGACAGTTTACCATTTGATCCTAAAATCTTATATTTTTCATCCATAACTTCAATAAATGTTTTAATATCGGCATATTCTATTCCCTCAACAAATTTACATTCCATCGAAATATAAATTGATGTACCTCAACTTCAAAAATGCAGGCCATCTCAACTTTAGCCCAACTTGGAGACTGGTCCAAATCCATCAATCTACTAATAAATTTCAGCTGGGCTGCACTTCATAATAATTCTGAAAATGAGGTAATTGAAGCCCACCTCACGCATACTTCCAAGTAAGTTTATTTAATGCTACTCGTGGTAATTAACCTTTCCATAAAAATTCTCTCATAATTTTATTTAAATCCTGAAAGAAACTCTTTGTAAGAGAACAGAGTATTGATTGAAATAAATATTGAATACAAAGAAAAATATTCATCTTAATACAATTGACTCGACCAATTAAAGTTAACGGAAGATCTTTCCATTTAATCAAATCTGCTTTAATCTTTTTCAATAATGGAACATAACTTATATAAAGATTGGTACTCAGTATTTACAATTATTCCTAAATATTTAATTTTATCAGACCATTTCAATTTTATAATATTTTTGTACTCTGAATAATCTCCTTCTCCAACTGGTAAAATTTCACTTTTGTCTCAAATAACTTTCTATTCAGATAATGTTCCATAATGCAATAAACATTCCCATAAATGTGGCAGTGATTGTTCTGGGTGTGTTAAATATATCAAAACATCATCCGCAAACAAATTAATCTTATACTCTTCATCCAATACTCTCATCCCTCTTACTTGTTCATTCTGTCTTATTGTTTGAGCTAACGGTTCAATAGCCAATGCAAACAGGGCGGGTGACAATGGACAATCTTGTCTAGTTGAACGTGTCACTTTAAACGCTGAGGAAACTTGACCATTTGTCACCACCCTAGCAGTCAGGTTCGTACATAAAGCTTTAACCCAACCAATAAAAACGGGCCAAATTTAAACTTCTCCAGTACTTTAAATCAAAAATTCCATTTGACTCTAACAAAAGCTTTTTCCGCATCGTGCAACCACTGGCTGCTGTCGATATGCATTGACTAAATTAATAAATCGAAGAATATTATCTGAAGCATTTCTATTCTTAATAAAACCTGTTTGATCAACATGTATCAATTTAGATAAATACTTAGCAAGACGATTTGCTCGCATTTTTGCTATTATTTTATAATCAACATTCAGTAAAGAAATAGATCTATACGAAGACACTTTCAACGGGTCTCTATCTTTTTTTGGAATTACAGTAATTAAAGCACTAGAACAAGATTCTAGTAACTCATACTGTTCAGTCACTTGTTGTAATACCTCCCCGAACACCGAAGATAAATCTTCATAAAAGGTTTTATAAAATTCTACTGAAAACCCATCATCACCTGGTGACTTTCCATTGGGCATTTCCAACATAGCCACCTTAATCTCTATTTCTGTAAACGACGTTTCCAAATCCACAACATCCTCCTCTTCTAAAAACATTAACTTAGATAAAAAGGAATCAATAGAACCATTATCCTGTTTCCCCTCAGAAGTATATAATTTTTTATAAAATGAATAGAACTGGTTATTAATTTCCTGAGGTTTATAGTTAACTGTTGAATTCTTTTTTACAGCATTAATAACTCAGGAAACCTGTTCCTTCTTTAACTGCCATGCAAGCACTTTATGTGCCCTCTCACCCAATTCATAATATCGCTGCTTAGATCGATTGATTAAACATTCAAATTGATAAGTCTGCAACTTTTTTTTATCTTCTGTCACTTCCTTCTGAAATTCTTTCTCCAACTCATCAATTTGCTTTTCTAATTCTAAACTTTCTGCCATATACTGCTTCTTAACTTTAGTCTGTCCTCTTAAATAAGCTTTTAACGCATCCCATAACACAAAATGACTTTACTAAATTAGTATTTTCAAATACAAAGTATTTTCAGTACTTTAACAAAAGTAACAAACTCTGGCTCTTTCAACAACATGGTATTAAATCTCCATCCACAAGATGAACCTACTACTTCTGAACTTGCATAAGAGAAAAATAAAGTATGATCTGATATAACCCTGCTTTTATATTCTGCCTGTAGTACATTTCCTTGTATATGTGCCGATACTAAAAAAAAAATCTATTCTAGAAAATGAATCATGTCGAGACGAATAAAAAGAAAAATCCTTCTCTGTAGGATTAACCCTTCTCCAAATAACTACTAATTTTAAATCCTTCATCAAGGCCCCAATTTGTATCGCCGTCTTTGATTTCTTTATACTTTTTGGGGATCTATCCAACAAAGGATCCAATACACAATTAAAATCTCCCCCAACTAAAATATTTTCATTAGCTTGACTTAATAACAAAAAAAGCATCCGAAATAAAGCACTCATCATCATATAAATATTAAGTAAAGTCCAAAATTCATTAAAAATTTTACAGTTCACCTTTAAAACCCTTCCAGCATTCCCTTCCATAGTATGCAACTCAAAAAGACAAATTCTTATGAATTAGAATTGCCACACCCCTTGCCTTAGAGTTAAATGAAGAAAAAAAACATGTCCAACCCAATCTCTCTTCAATTTCAAATGTTCTTTTTCCGTCCGTCAAGTGTGTTTCTTGTAAAAAAGCAATATCAATTTTCTTTTTCTTAAAATAAGCTAAAACTTGCTTTCGCTTAATTGGATTATTCAACCCCTGAACATTAAAAGTTGCAAATTTCAAGCTAGACATCGTTACAAACTAACAATATAGACACTTAGTATAAAGTATCGCTCCCCTTCTAATAAATGAAAATCACTCTTTCCCCCCCTAAATTTTAAAAAAAGGTATATATATAAAGATTCTAATTATTCCCCCTCAAAAAAAAACAAACATCACCCAAAGGTGATGCCCTAAGCCTTGGAGAGAGTTTATGGGTGGAATGTTTGTGTACTTTTCACCATGCTGTGAAGCTTTGGCTTGCAAATATGGCATGTTTTCTGCACAATGCATACTGTATATAAGGAAAATGTTGAAAATGAACTGATCTATAAGCACCTTTTTTTAAAAAAATGACCCTTAGTCAATAATGGAATGGATAAATGGTTGCTTGGAAACATTTGCCATTAATCCACTTTTAATTTGGTGAAACATGTATATTCTGCTTATATTTTTAACTTTTGAATTTTAAAAAATCCATCACAGGAATTGTTTTAATTAACAACAGATGAAATAAGGAAAATCTTTACAGAGCTCTAAGGAGGCTTTAAAAAAAATATTGCAGCCCACCTTGTGGCAAAACTTTCCATTCTATCTGACCCAGCAGTGTGACAGGTTGGATTGTAGGTTTGTATTCAGATCTTTGCAAATTTGTCTTCCTCATTGTCTGGATATATCCATTATTTCTTGGCCCATTCTTCAACGTCATTATGTAAGTTAGAAACCCCTCAAAGAAACTGAAAACAAACTCAACAATCTATAAATTATTTCTGAATATTATAGTCTTTTGCTGGGAGTATGAGAAACTGATTTTGTTTTTTCATGCTATTGTAACGAGGTTGTTATGGCTACAGCTAGGTTATAGCTCTCAGTTATAGCCCTAACGCTGTAGTTTGAATTCGCAGAAGAAAGACACACATATTCGTCATTGAGTTTATTCAGTGGCAGCTCCTTCTTTTGTAGTCAGCTTGGCCGCGCCACCACATGGGTTGAGCGGGCCGGCTGCCGATTGGTTACCTCAGATGCCCAGGCCCTGATTGGGACCCCTGCAATCCACCGGTGGAGATTAGCCAGTTTCATTGCTCAGCCAGTGGCCTAGGGAAATGGGCGTTTCAGCCTGCATGATGCTTTGCCGGTTGCCGCATTCGACGGCCATTTCCTGTGTCAGCCCGAGCCGTGGGCCTCTATGTTACTAACATTTGGATGTCAGTTACTTGCTGTTGATTTAATTGTTCTGAAACCCAGTTTATTGCATTTTGACATTATGCTTTAGAAATTCTTGGCTTCCATATATATATATATATAGGAAACAATAAATTATTAAATTCTTTATAAAACTCAGTTGTAAGCCCATCTTTGAAACAAGCAACTGAAACTGGTTCATTTCCAGAATATTTTTTAAGGGCATTGATAACTGTTATTCCAAAGAAAGATAGAGATCCTTTAAAAGTGACTTCATATAGACCAATATCTTTATTAAATGTGGATTATAAGATTAGCTAATAGCATTGGCTAATAGATTAGCAAATTTTTAACCAAAATTAGTGCATGTTGATCAAGCAGATTTTATTAAAGGTAGATACTCTGCAGATAATATTGTTAAATTGATTTTAATAATAAATGCTGCAAGGCAACAAGTCAATCAACCAATGATAGTAGCATTAGACGCAGAAAAAGCATTTGACCGGGTTGAATGAAATTTCTTGTTTGAAGTGTTAGAAAGATTTAATTTTGGTCCTTTTTTTTATTGGTTGGATCAAAGAAGATATACTAATCTTTCAGCAAGAGTGATGATGAATGGACAGATTGCAAGGGCATTTAATTTGTCTTGTTCGACTAGACAGGGTTGTCCTCTTTCTCCAGCTTTATTTGCTTTGGTAATAGAACCTCTGGCTCAAGCTTTCAGGCAAGATTCTAGTATTAAAGGGATTACAATAGGAGAACAAGAGTGTAAAATTAATTTGTTTGCAGATGATGTGTTGATATATTTGACATATCCTAAAGATTCATTAGAATCTTCGCAAAACTTGTTAAATCGATATGGTACGTTTTCAGGTAATTGGTGAAAAAAGTGAGATATTATCTATATCAGATGAAGATTATACAGATTGTAGACGAGTTTAGATGGTCTAATAAAATTAAAATTAAATATTTAAGAGTTGTAGTTGTAGTGAGTAGAGAATATCAAGATTTATATAGTTTAAATTATATTACCGCTGTTAAATAAAATCAAAGCTGATATATGTAGATGGAAAGTTTTACCGTTGACTTTAATTAGGAGAGTGAATTGTATAAAAATGAATATTTATCCCCAAATACAATATATTTTTCAATTTATTCCAAGTGTAATACCAAAGAAATTTTAAAAGGAATTAAATAAAGTAATTTGATTATTTTTGTGGAAAGGTAAATTGTCAAGAGTTTCTATGCAGAAATTAACATGGTGGTGTAAGTTGGGTGGTCTTCAATTATCACATTTTCAAAATTATTACGAGGCAGCGCAATTGAAATTTATTAATAGGTTATTCGATATTGAACAACCACTTATGTGGGTAAAAGTTGAATTGGATCAGATTTCTGAAAATAATATCAGTCATTTTATTTATAAATGGAGTCCTCAATTGTTACAAAAATATAAATTACCTGTATTGTGACATGTAATAGATATTTGGCATAAGCAAAATCAACATAGATTCTAAAGGAAAAATCACCAATATATCAAAATAAATTAATCCCTTTTTCTTTAAATAATCCTTATTTGAAAAATTGGGAAATGAAAGGAATTAGTATGATACAGGATTGTTTTGAGGCAGGTAGATTTTCTACATTTAATAGACTGAGAGAAATTTGGTATTTCACCAAATTCTTTTTTTGCTTATTATCAAGTTAGGGATTTTTTTACAAATAGATTTTGGATGAGATTTGGTTTTGCCAGGTCAAATAAAATTTGAGATGTTAATTTCAGATGAAGGGAATAAGGGGTTTATTTCAGATATGTATAGGTTGTTGCAGGAAAAAATGGATAAAGTTGACATATATAAAATAAAGGAGAAATGGGAGAAGGATTTCGATATTGTTTTGTCTTGGGAAGAGTAGTCGAATATGTGTACTGATAGTGTTACAAAATTACTTAATGTGAGGTATGGTATTGTCAATTATAACTTTATACATCAATTGTATTTAACTCCTGAAAAGTTGAAGAAATTTGGATTTAGTTTGTCAATTTTGTTTTAGATGTGGGGAACAGATAGGTACTTTTGTGCATTCTGTTTGGTCGTGTGAAAAAGTTATAAAGTTTTTGAGAGATTTGTTTAAAATTGATTTGCAATTGGATCTGATGGTGTGTTTATTAGGTTATATGAATGTATTAAATGCAAGGTTACAGATGGACAAATCATATTTGGCTTTTGTACGATTAGGGTTAGCAATAGCAAGAAAATGTATCACTGTTACTTAGAAAAATGATGTAGAGTTGAATATACAAAGATGGCATAATGAATTACAATCGTGTTTATATTTGGAAAAAATAATTTATAATTTGTGAAATAATTTTTTTTGTTAAAATGTGGAGATTATATTTAGAACATATGGCTATAGATCTTAAGTAGATGATTTGTACAGAGTTGGCACACCAAACAGTTAGTATTTAATACCCAGAATTTTTTTTGTGTTTAAGGCTCTGGTGGGGGGGGGGGGGTTGAGGAGGTAAGGAGGGGATAGTTTAGATGAGGGGATGGGGAGGGGAAAAGGGAGTTTTGTTTATTTTTTTATGTATTTCATTTTATTATATTTGTTATATAAGTCTTAAATAAAATTTTCAAAAAAAAATTATTGGCCTTTTCAGAGTGAATTAACATTGCAATGTGTCAGATCAACACAATGATTCAGCCCTTAAACTTTCCCCTCCCCTAATCTGTAAATTGAAAGAAATCAGCTTTTTTTAAAAAAAAAACAGAAGTTGCTAAAGATGCGTACATCCTCAAGTCACTGTGGTATAAAATACTCCATATTGTGTTCCTCTCCAGACATTCCACAGCCTTTGCAACCATTGCAGCTTTGCACCTTTGCTACCATTGGTAGAGGCAGATTCGCTGATTATGTTCAAAAGAGAGTTAGATAAGACTCTAGTGGGCAAAGGAGTTAAGGGTTATGGGGATAAGGCTGGAAAGGGGTACTGATGGTAGTGATCAGCCATGATCTGTAAAATGGCGGTGCTGGCTCGACGGGCCGAAGGGCCTACTCCAGCTCCTATTGTCTATTGTCTAATGTTGTATTTTAAGTAATGCAATATCCAAATTGTCCTTGAACTCCTGCCAACACTGATAATGAAATTGTATGTTTCATTAATGTTGCATGAATAGTGGTGGGTCATCTGGTCTGCCACGGAATCTCCTGCATCCACCCGAGTAGTGGATCTACCATAGTTTTGGTTTGCATAGAAATTCATAAAAACCACCTACAAGGCAGTGACATGGAGGGAAGCTGAGCTTTTTTTATTGTGAGTTTGCGAAAGGTGCTGGTGAATAAGTCCAACCACTCACATTCATATAGTGCCTAGAATGTAGAACATAACAGTCAATGGTGTGGTGAAGAATGGACCAGAAGCCTAGCTTGCAAGAAAATGGAAATCACAATGGGTAATAGGATTGACTGAGGCAACAAGACGCGATCTGAGAGGTTGGTTTCCTATACTGTGGTGTTATGGTCAAATGAAAACAGTTGTAATGAGGAACAAAAACTAGATTCTGCAGAAGATTATCTTTTCAATGGTATACAAGTACATGGAAGTTTTTTTCATGCAAAATAAAGTAGAACATGCTGGAAATGTTTGAGCTCAGCTGGAATACAGAACTAATACCTCAGAAAGGGAAAATTAATTGGGAAAGAACAGGCAAACTAGAATAGACCTCCAGCAGAAGAGCTAGGATTCCTACTTCCACTTTGGGCTAACCTACTCTCTCTCCCTTCCCTTTCCCCATGACTTCTTTCCCTTAGCTCTCTCCTTCCTGCTCTATTCACTGAGCCATTCCTCCTCCCCCTGTTTGCTGCTGTGCCCTCCCTCCTTTTTCTACCTATTACTTCCTGCCTTTGGGACTGTGCTTCCCCTCCATCCCCCACCATTTTGTTAGGACGCCTGCTGACATTTTTCAATACCTCAAGCCCAAAATGTTGGTTAAAGAACACTGTTTGACCAGCTGAGTTTCTCCAGCATTGAATGGCACTTATGTCCCAGAAAGATACTGACTTTGTATTGTGGTTTAAAACTAATGTTTATCAGAATTCATTTACTCTTGCTGATGCTGGTCGAGGGAGGAATTTTGATCAGGGACAGAGGAGCGTACTTCCTCATTGCTGACCTTTACATGGTGAATTTGTCCTACCTCAATCAACCAACTTCTGATCATGCAGACTTCTCTCAGTACTGCACTTAGGTCAGCCTGGTTGTAATCCATGATTGGGAGAGAACACTTTTTTGCAATTGAACTGGGAACTTATCAGCTTGAATTGAGCAGTTTAAACAGTTTATAGTATCTGCTAATAGCAGTGCTACCAAAGTGAGAGACGTCCACACAGCACGAGCTGAACTTTATTTCAAATTCCTCGCGCTGCTTGAGGAGACCACCCACTTCTTGTGAGGAGCGCGCTGGCCTTAGGAACTGACATCAGGATGTCATGGCGTCATTCCCTGTCCAGCGGCACACAACACGGAAGTGGCGCTGTCCCCAGGCAACATGTGTCACCCACTGCGGGCTTCTTCCCGGAGGGGATGGGGGCCTGCGCCATCTTGTGTTGGATAACTCCATGGTCGCTTGGCCCGCTACACCACCCCAACCCCCAGGATCGTTGCCACTCTTTAAGCAAGTTACTGTACTATTGTTGGGCAGGCAACCTCTGTGTCCAACCTGAGGATCCGGGACAGGCTGGTTTGAGTCCAGATGCGCTGCCTTGAGGTGCTCAGTGGTAAATCTGTCCTGCTACCCACCAATGTCCAAGGTGAAAACGACACTGTCGCTCTGCCACACCTTGAATGGCCTTTCATGGGGCATTGTAGGGGTGTCCCTTGCTGTTCTCTCTGCACAAAAATGAATACTGTGGACTGCAGGGTGGAGAGCTGTGTCAGGAAGGTGGTGGAGGTTTCTGTTTACCCATTTGTTCCCTCAATCGCTGGACACATCTAGAGCGCTGGGTTGTGGGCTGGAAGGGTTGAAATGAATGTTCCTGGGATAGTCAGAGGGGAGCCATACACCATCTCGGCTGACGACGCTGGTAGGTCTTTTGGTGCTGTGCAACTTCCTAACAGCACCCATGGGAGTTCAGGTGGTGGTGGAAACATTCGATGAGGCTGTTTGCCTGAGGATGGTAGGCTGTGGTGTGGTGTAACTGGCTGTGGCAGAACTTGGTTAGGATGGCCCAGAGCGAGGACGTGAACTGGGCCCCTCGGTCCGAGGTTATGTGGGTCTGGACAGCGCGAGTCGGGCGGGCGAGGGTGAGAGACCGGCAGCGTGAGTCGGGTGGGCGAATGGGAGAGACCTGCAGCATGAGTCGGGAGTGGGGGGGACTGGAAGGGGGGTGGGGGTGGATACAGCAGCATAATTCGGGTGGGTTTAAATCTGGTTTTCCAAAATCTGAAATTCGGAACACACTGTCCCCCAAAGATTCCGGATAAAGGATTGTGTACCCATTATGCTGATTTCAGATTTGCGCAAAACAAAGACACTGGGGTGTTGCAGCTGTGTCAATGGTTTTACGTTCGTTGTCGAGCCCACTCAATCAGCACAAGGTCAAGATCTGCGTTTTTTTTTGCTCGTGCAATGTTTTTCTATTTTTCTTTAGTTTCTGGTCATCACTGTCACTGTAAAACTTCAACAACTTTCTGCTTCTTTAAGTAATTTATGGTGGTAATGGATAGGAGTGTGTTTTATTGGGTCATGTTTGGCGCCAAATACTATTTTTGGTGTGCAATTGGCATTCATGGAAAAAATGTTTGGTTTTCAGAGATTTCGGTTTTTATAATTTTGTATAAAAGATTATGTACCTGTATCTGATTTTCCATCTTTGGCATTTTGCACACACTGACTTTGCATACCACATAGAGAATTTGGGTAAGGAGAGCCAGGCGGCAGAGGAGGGGGGAGGGGGTGGTGGGAGGGGTTGCTATGTGGAGATGTTTCGAGTTCCACCAGACTACTCTACAGTATTGTGTGTTTGATGCCACCATAGTTCATTTGTAACTAGCTCTCCTCCACTTCCTTCATCTGACTGAGAGAAAAAATATATATTTTTTTGTGAGTGAAGAATTCTTCCTTCAATATTTGCCTTGCAATGTCCTGGCTGGGAATGATTTGGAGCAAAGTCCCACAATTTGTGGTTGCTTGAACAAATTATGCAAGTGCATGGCTGTGAGTGTGCTTGACTAGCCACCAATCTGCCTGCTTAAGTCTGTGTTGAAGAAAAAAAATTGAGGTTTTACAACAGGAAGAGCCTAGCCATTTGACCTTTTAATTCTTTCCATTGAGCTTTCTGACGTTGCATCAATTTTTTTTGTTGCCTAAAAGCACCGTCGCTTTGAAATGGGGACTGACCTGCAACATCTTTGGGGAGGTGGTTTACTCCTTTATTGGCAGGAATGTAAATTGTGTCATTCACCCATGGAGTCGTCTATCAACACTCATCACCGGTGGAGGACAGATCAGATTTATTATCAGAGTACATGCATGACATCACATATGACCCTGAAATTTTTTATCTGCAGCTGAGGCAGAATTACCACTTATTGGTCATATAGCGTACGCGCTACTGTGGAGTGTGAAAAGAAGACACACACACACAAGGAGTCGAAGTCAAAGACTGATTTATAATACTGGCAGCTCTACTTATATTCACTCCTTGCTGGTGATGTCGGGAGTGATGTTTCAGCAGGACTGATCTCCAACTGGGTAGCTCGCTGTTTCCCGCCACGCCGGTGGTCACCTGGGACGAAGGTCATTGCCCCCCGCGGGGTCTGTGCGGTCACCACGTTTGTCTGCCATTTTATGTACCGGGTCATGTCCCGGTTAGCCGGGGTGCAGAAAAACTGTACTCAATGTACACATGTAAACCAATAAAGAAATGTAAACAAACTATGCAATTCAGAGAGGAAAAAAATCTGCAGAAATTTACTGGGTTTCCGATATCATACCAAACCTGAGGAAGAAGAGGTGCTGACGAGCTTTCTTCAGGATTCGATTAGTGTGTTTGATCCAGGAAAGATCCAAGATAGTGACTCCCAAGAACTTAGATTTACTCATCCTTTTTGCATTATTATTTTATCCTTGGACTGAGTTGGCAATGGAATAATGAAGTTGATTTGAATCTTGCATCCCCACTTGATGCTTCTCAGCACTTAAATTATGATTAAATGGAGAGAGGCTACTGCAGTGGAAAAATTGGTCTCAGTCTCTCTCCTTAGTAGTTCAGCGCTTGTAATGGGCCACTGACATTCCCAAGACAAAACAATTCATTTAAAAAAAAATAAATTTTGGCCCACAGGCTCATGTCACCCCTTACGATTTGAACGATGGGAGGAGACCAGAGCACCCGGAGGAAACCCACATGAACACAGGGAGAATGTACAAACTCCTTCAGACAGTGCCAGATTCAAGCTCCAGTCCCAATCCCTGGCACTGTAACAGCGTTGTACTAACCTTGCTGCCCTGCACTTGCCGCCGTGCTGTACATGAATGCATGGTACCAGTGTGGATCTGGGGCAATATAATTGTATTTTTAGTCATGCGAGTCCAATCAATATTTTGCTCACTGTGTAAGCACATAATTAACCCACAAATTGTTTCCAATTTAATTACTACAAAAAGACATTTTGCAGAGAACTCTGCTGCTTCAATAGCAAAAAGATTGTTGGTTTGGGAGTGAGGTTTGATCACATATCAATTCTACACCCAACATAAAATTTGTGATGGTGATATTTTCTGTTCCTGATTTGACTTCCATAAAAGTGTTTGAAAAAACTTTGTTTGTGGTCAGAAATTATGTAACAGTTGTGCAATATGTCTGTTTACTTTTGAATATGTGTTCTGCAGAGGAAAGATAAACCCGAGAGCTATTCAACTTCCTTCAACAAGTTCCCTTTACAAACATGCTTATTTATTTTTGGCCCAAAAGATGACCAGGATTCAGTCTTTCCAAGTGAAGCAACACTTCACCTGTGAATATGCAGGAGCCATTTAGTGTATCTGGTGCTCCTGATGTGGCCTCCTCGACGATGAGGAGACTGGACGCTTACAGGGAGATCATTTTGTTGAGCACTCTGTCCGCTGCAGCAGTAAGGACCTCCCAGTCGCCAATCACTTAAATTCTACATGCTATTTATTGCCAGACCATATCTGTCCAGGGCCTCGTGTACTGCCAAGTTGAGGCCACCCACAAATTGGAAGAACAATGCCTTGTATTCTGCCTCGGCAGTTTCCAACCAGATGGCATCAGTATCAACTTCTCCATCTTCTGTTAACCCTCTACCTCTGGTCTCTCTTTCACTCATCCATCGGTTTTTAAGTGAAACAGAAAACTCTGCAGATGCTGTGATTGTAATAAAAACACAGATGCCGGAGGATCTCAGCCAGTCTCGCAGCATCCATAGGAGGAAAAGATATATTACCAAAGTTTCTGGCCTGAGCCCTTCTTACCTTGAGGGTAATATATCTTTACTTCCTGTAAATGCTGCAAGACCTGCTGAGTTCTTCCAGCATTATTATTTATCTCTCTTTCTTCCTGCCTCCCACCCCATTCCCTCCCTTCTATCAGAGATGTATTTTTTTACATTTTTAAAATCTAGACATACAGCACGTATCCGAGCCTACAACTCCAGTACATTTTGAAGGATAGGGAAAGAACCAGAGGACTCAGAGAAAACCCTCGCAGTCACAGGAAAATGTACAAACTCCTTACAGACAAAGTGGGATTTGAACCCAGGTCCCATTCGCTGGCTTGGCAACAGCATTGCGCTAACTGCTACACTAACTGTACTACCCTCTTCCCCCATTACCCTGCCACCTGTGTTCACCTATTACCACTTACCTGTTAGCCTCTGCTCCTTCCCCTTCCTCCATCCCCTCACCTTTTTATTCAGTTTTCTGTGCTCTGGAAGTCGAAGGTTGACTGCCTTTGACTTCTTATGGATGTTGTGTGCCTTGCAGAGTTTCTCCAGCACTTTTGTGCACAGCCTAACTCTTTGTTGTAGCTATGCAACATATTTAGCAAAATGGCAAATGAACTGGAATGTGGACAAATGATTACTGGGGCCATGCCACTGATAATTGAAATTGTTGGCTTTCAAGTGCTCGACGGTCTTTTACACTGGACAGTTAAATGGCTCAGTCTCAAGTCTTGTATTTTGCAGGATGACTTAAATTATAAAGTTACCACAAAATGGAAGGGGCCCAATCTTGAGGAAGAATACACAGAAATGCTGGAGGAACTCAGGCCAGAAACGCCAGCAATATATCTTTACCTCCGATGGATGCTGTGAGACTGGCTGAGTTCTTTCAGCATTTATGTGTGTTTTTACTACAGTCATAGCATCTACAGACTTTCACATTTCGCTCAAGTCTTGAGGAAATCCTCTTTATATAATCCTCCAATTCCTAGCCTTTCAATGACCATAATTTTACCCACAGCCAATCTTCCTTTAACTTTTGCTGGATCAATCTAGCACTTAATAATTGCATACTTTGAGAAAATATATGCTACATCAAGTATGTTACCTTATTAATACTTGTTAGGTCCTTAATCAGACTTAATGTTCTTTTCATAAATCCATGCTTTAGGGATGGAGAGATGGCATAATTTTTGAAAGTTTTTTATTGAAAGAAATGTATTTATTGTTGTGGTTTAAAAATTGCTAAATAAAATATTAAAAAAAAAATCCATGCTGATAATTTGATTAACCTGTGATTTTAAAATGCTAATATAAGCTGTCCACAGAACAATTTGTACGCTAATAAAAAGCATAGACTGAACTGTAGTTACCTGGTTTTTCATTTTCTCCCCATTTCTGATGTAAAACCTATACTTTGTGCTTCAAGAATACAAATGTTGTGCACAGACTTTTATTTTTATATTTTTCACATTGTGAACCATATCAACCAAAATATGTACAATCGTATCTCATTAAATTTACACAGTGGTCTTTTCTCCCCTTTTTCCCTCCCCCTTCGCTCCCTCCCCTCTATCCTCCCCCCTCCAGTACCGTTAAACATTCAACATATACAATACAATAAAACCATAAAACAATATTTTCAAACAAATTGTGCACAGACTCTTGACCAATTCCCTTTGTAGATGTATCACAGGCTATGATGTGACTGTAACTTGGGAAAGGAGGAGAAGCCAAAATATTTGAAGTAGGTGACTTTGGTGCCAGTTATTGTTACCTGGCAGTTGGAATTGAAAGTTGATGCCTTTACCAAACTTTAATCATGTTCAATCAATAGTAATTAAATAATGCTTTGTTCATCTACAAAAGGACTTGAATTATCTTGCACAGATTACTCAGATTTGTACAGTGTAATTGTGCTCTGGATTGTTTCAAAGTGTTGTGTCAAAGAGTGTAGGTTTGAGATTTTGGTTGCCTTGGTAATAAACTTTGTTTCCATAGTGATATTATAATAAGAAGCATGTTGATGTCAGGGGAATGTAATTTGAGGGAGCACCTTGCAAATACTGTATGCAATCTCATGGTAAACCATGAAGAGTCATTGCAAATCTGGGTGGAGTCGTTGCAAATCTGGGTGGAGTCGTTGCAAATCTGGGTGGAGTCATTGCAAATCTGGATGGAGTCGTTGCAAATCTGGGTGGAGATGTTGCAAATCTGGGTGGAGTCGTTGCAAATCTGTGTGGAGTCGTTGCAAATCTGGGTGCAGTCGTTGCAAATATGGGTGGAGTCATTGCAAATCTGGGTGCAGTCGTTGCAAATCCGGGTGCAGTCGTTGCAAATCTGGGTGCAGTCGTTGCAAATTTGGGTGCAGTCGTTGCAAATCACAATAAATTATTTTCAAAAGCAAAACCATTCAGAGTCTGCTTTCAGCCTTATACATACATTCCTGCCACTCTACCTGTTACATTCAATTCTATTTACACCATTGCCATCACTGTGACACCTTGTTGTTATTCTCCCCTCTGTTGTTTGAAGGGCTTCCCCTCGGTCTCAACCTCACAATGCCCGATAGTGGGAGGACTCTAGACTGTGGTCCTTACCCTCAGCGACCTCGCATTAGCTGAGCCAAGCCTCAGTTCATCCCTCAGCACGTACTCCTGCAGCCTGGAATGTGCCAGTCGGCAGCATTCCCTCAGCGACATCTCTGTTTTGGGCAGACACAAGTGTGTCTTTCATCAAGTTGATGGTCTTCCAGCACTAAAACCAGCTGGTAGAAAAGTAAACAATGTAAATCAGTGCAATCTTTTAACATTACCATTTCATAGTTGGACGTAGGAATGAACACACACCAGGCTGAGGGGGATGAAAGATTTTTCTATCTTTGGTTAAAAGTGTACTGTGTAAAGAATTCTGGACAGACTCAATCGTAGTGGGTATGGGTTCAGAATGCAAACGTACCACAAATCAGCGTGGTGAGGCAGCTGTGGGCACAGAAGGGTGTAAAACACATCTAGAATGGAATGTTAGCCAGGTTGAAAATTAAAAATATTGATAGGGCAGAGTAAAAGGAGGTTGATTCTGGATTTAATGTGTTTCACCTAACCTTGGTCACAGCAGCATAGAAAATCTTATTTTATCATTGGATCATTCCTTGCCTCAATAATCAGGTAAAATAATTGATATTTTGCAAGCTAATGGGATGTTGAAAAAAAATACTGGGTTGCCAAGGGAAGCAAAAGGAGGCAGGTTTTGAGGTTGCTGTGGTTTACAGTGTCACTGGGTGCAGCTACTTAAGGTATACAGGATATTTGTGGTCATAGCTTAAAGTGCTTTGAGATGGGGGAGGTATCTGCAAGTTCAAAAAATAACAATGTGTATCTTTCAAGTTCCTCTTGTTAAATATTTCCTAAACACAAAGTAAATTAACTCTTTGGCTGGTTCGATGATAGTGGGCTATCCTTGGTATTTGCTTGCAAAGGCAGTTGGGGTGGCATGATTGGAGTAGCAATTAGTGCAATGATTTTACAGCGCCAGTGTTCAGGCCTGAACCGGGGATCAAATCCCGCGCTGTCTGTAAGGAGTCTGTACGTTCTCCCCATGTCTCCATAGATTTTCTCCGGGGGCTCCAGTTTCCTCCCTTTGTTCAAAATGTATTGGGGGTGTAGGTTAATTGGGTGGCATGGACTCATGGGCCATGTTATTGTCTTTCTCCCTGACCCCCAATAAAAGAAAATTCTAATTGCTTTTGGTAGATCGTTTAGGTGTTTTTTTCGTACAAATTCCTCAATCTTTTGGGGGGCAAGGATTGACCACTTGAGACTTCAGCAAAGAGTCATGGCAAAAAAAAAACTGCTTCCATTTCTTATTCATTCCAGGGATGTGGGCTTTACAGATTGAGCCAGCATTTAATTGCCCATCCCTGCTGCATTGTTGAAATGTTGACTTACCCACGATTTGGGCTAGAGTTGAAAGATTTGACCCAGCATTCAGATTAGATTTGTCAGAGTGACATCATATACAACCCTGAGATTCTTCGTCCAGCAAGCATTGTTGAAGGTATGACAATATATTTTGAAGTCAGGGTGGTGGAGTCTTTGTGAGTTGCTGCAGTGCACCCTGTAGATGGTACAACCTGCTGCCACCATGCATTGGTAGTGGAGTGAGTGGTTGTAAATGGGGGGCCTTTTGAATGGGCTGTCACACTCTTGTTATATTGAAGCTGAACTTCTGCAGAATATTCTATCATGTCCTCGATGAGCTTTAGGAGTGGTGGATAAAAGCCTTTGGGGAGTTAGGTGAGTTAGTCACCACAGGTTTTCGAGTTTCTGACCTGTGACCTCAGTTAGTGTGTGGAAGATTGCGTGACTACACGGACAACGTGGATGGATATGTCCCAGTCAGATTCCATGAATGGACTATGAAGTAATTTCACTACTGAAGACTAGTTTTGAGGCATTCAAGGCAGATGGCCAGCCTTGCAGAAGAGGACCAAGTACAATCTTCGCATGGCGATCAGGGAAGCAGAGAGGCAACTCTGCACTCAGCCCAAGAACATCAGGGTATGCAATCTATGATGGAGTCCATGACAAATTCAGGTAGCATAGCATGCAAATGTGTCACACACCCCTTTGACCTTAATGCATTCTATGCTGGCTTCGAACAGGAGGTTAGTGAGGCAATGATATCCATCTTAACTATATGTGCTCTTACACTCTCAGCCATTGTTGCTGTCATCAGATCACCCTTCTGGAAAGTGAAGCCATGGAAAGTAATGAAGTGTCTTGAGACTATGAAGACCATTTGGCTGGTTTATTCACAAATGTCTTTGATGTCTTCTTGCACTAGGCAGGTTTCCACCCTCTACAAGAAGGGCACCATCTTACCAATACTGAAGAAAAACACAAGAACAGACTTAACTGACTCTAACATCCTCTAAATACTTTGAGAGATTGGCCCAAGATCCAGCCTTGCAGCCAGCTATAGCCCACTTCAATTTGTTTACTGTCCTGAGAGGTCCATGGGCAACACCCTCAACTCAACCCTGAAATACCTGGATACCAAGGACGCCCATGATAGACTACTGTTTATCAACAGCTGCTCTGCTGTCAGACATATACCCCAGTAAACCAATTCCAAAATGTTAAGATCTTGATGCCACCACCCCTCTGCACAATTGTATGTTTGACTTTCAATCTGACAGACTGCAATCAGTAAAAATGGGAAACACTTCCTCCATGATTATACTCAACACTGGTGCCCTGCAAACATGTGCACTCACCTCCTGTGCTTTCACTCTAAACCTATATCTGCATAGCCCAGTACTGCACCAGCTTCATTTTTAGGTTTGCTGATGGCATTAATGTTATTGGCCAATAGCAAATAATGAATATAGAAAGAAGATTGAATGTCTAGCAGCCTGATGTCAAGATATCTCTCCATGCCAGTAAGAGAAAGGAGCTGACCTTAGATTTCAGGAGGGTAGGGGAGTAAAGCCCACTCTTCTGTCCACATCAATAGTACTGAAGTAGATACAGTAGATAGCCTTTTTGGATTGAAGATTTCTAGTGACCTGACCTGGACCAACCGCATTGATGTGACAGACAAGAAAGGACATCAATGCCTCTGCAGCCTGAGATGGCAAAGAAATTTTGACATGTCCTTTAACAGCTTCAAAAGGTACACCATTGCGGCTAGGTGTATCACAGTGAGGCCTTTGTGCTCAAGATCGAAAGAAGCTGCAGAAGATGATAAATGCAGCTCAGACCATCAAACAAAGCTCCTTTCTCTCCAACTCCATCTTCACGTCTTGCCGCCTCGAATAGGCAGCCAACACACAAATGGACCCTGTCGGCACTCTCTTCTTCTGTCAGGAGAAGGTTCAGGGTTGTGAAAGTGCACGCCAACAGGTTCAAAGGCGGTTTCTTCCTTGCAAATAACAGGCTCCTGAATGAACCCCAGAATAGTATATCCAACCTCCCCATGCTATGTACTTACTGATCTTTCCTCTGTAACACTATGCTCTTTAATGTGCTGTCACTCTTCCACTTTGCACTGATGTATGCATTTAGAGTTGACTTGTTGGACTGCTTGCAAAATGGACAATTCTGATGATACTGTGTACAATGCGATGATGAACTTGAACCCAGACCTGCTCTTTCATTATATATGTGACTACTCTGGTTCAGTTTCTCATCAGTGGTAATCTCCAGAATATTGATTGTGGAAAATTGAGTTATGGTATTGCAACTGAATGTCAGGGGCTAAGAGATGATAGGGTATTGGACAAGTGGGAGAGGCAAGTTGGAGAGACCACTAGAAGAGGGGTCGGAAGGTTAGTGAGAACACTAAGAATGGAAGCATGTAAAGAAGAGATGAAAACAGTGGAACCAGATGGAGTTGGGGCTGCCACTGTGTTGCTCTTCCACTTATTAGATATCATCATCATGTGAAACTTGCAAAGTTTGTTGAGGACATAAGAAAATTTCTGTGATAAGATGAGGCCAGGGTTGCTGTGGGAATAAATGGTGTTTGCTGGGTTAAGCTAGGTTTTGTACAGACAAATATGACAATGTTTATTGTAATACACATTGTACAGTGAAATCTTGCTGCAGCTGAACAGGTTACATGAAAAAAACCCACAAAAGATTATATTAAAGAAGTAATAAATACAAAATATATGTAATACATTTTCAGTCACCATAAAGTTGGTTTGCAGGTGCCAAAAGAAATCAAGGTCAAATGAAATGTTGGCCCTCATTGCTAGAGGAATTGAATTTAGTCATGGGCAGGTTCTGTGCACCTGGAGTGCCACATCCATTTCTAGTCTCCTTGTGTGAGACTTTGGAAGTGGTGCAGAGGAGATTCACCAGGTTGATTCCAGAGATGAGGGGTCAGCCTATGAAAAGAGATTGAGTTGTTTGGGACTGTCATTACTGGAATTTAAAAGAATGAGAGGGGATCCTATAGTATCATTAAATTACAAAAGGGATAGCTAAAATAGAGGTAGGTAGTCTCATCCACTGGTGGGTGAGACTCAAACTTGGGAATATTGCCTCAAGGTTCAGGGTAGTTATTTAGGACCCAACAAGGTTTTAGAAATGGAGTGTCAGTAATATTTTAAAATCTATAGCCCTTTTACATTTGTATCCTACTAAGTTGGCCATTCAGTGTCCCAGGATAGAAATAACATTTTTGCTGTTCATCTACTTCCCCGGGAGTTTGCGGAGGAGCTAGTGGAGTTGTTCAAGTGAACTGGTACGGACTTGAAGGGCCGACATGGTTATATGGTTATGAGGAGGAACTGGCTTTGCCAGGGAGTTGTGAATCTGTGAATTACTCTGTCCAAGGAAGCAGTAGAGACTGTGTAATTAAATATATTTAATAAAGTAAGACAATTAAAGGATAATGGGGGAAAGGCAGATAGGTGGACCTGAGCCGACAGCTAGATATTCCATGAATTGGATAGACAGACCAGATGGCCAACTCCTGATACTATTTCTAATGTTGTTTTGCATATCACTCCTCACTCCTGCACCCACTACCAAACCCCCACCACCCTGGCCACTGAAAACTAATATTTTTGTCTCCTACATTTCTGACAAAGGATTCTGGACCCAAAATATCAACTGTTTCTTATTCTACAAATGCTGTCTGACCTTTTCTGTTGATCTGTTTTCTTGAATGAGAAGTGTTGCTCAAAAATGCTCTTGCTTTTAGTTTCAGCACAGCAATTAATTTAGATTGAAACTATTTAAGTTTTAACTGCATCACCACTTGAATGTTTGGTCCTTTCCAAAAGATGCTTTGATGCAATTATCTTCACAAAAAATCCACCTTTCATAAGTAGTGCAGACATTTTGAGATATGACCCTTGCCCCTCGTGAATACAAGAAAATCTTGAATCACTGACCTACAAGTAATAGCTCAATGTATGTGGCCCCAGGGCTTCATGCAAAACCCTAAGTAAAATGACACAGGAGTGGTTTAAAACAAATGTATGCGAATGATTGGTGGTCTTTCTCTTTTCAAGTCAAGGACCATTTTAAGAGCTCTTTTCATTAATGCTTTTGCAGCATTGTATAACACCTAATTGGCATTTGCAGGATTAAACAGACTTGGTTCCCTGTGGGTGGTTCCTATGGAGGTTGGATGAGTGTAAAGTGTTCAAAGACCAGAATCACTGTGTTCGTCATTGCACCCACAAAGGTTGCCTTGATAATTCTGCATGCGCTGATGACGCTGCTGATCTTTCCATTTCAAAGGTCTTGTGGATCTCCTTGTCCCTTTACATTGAGTTCTGAATTTTTATCGTTACAAATGATTTGCAGTTGCAGAATGGTGTGTGATGCAGAGGGTGCGGGCCAAAAAGTGCATTCGGAGTTGACCGAACCAAAGAAATATCTGCAATCTTCTGACCATTGTCCCCAGAAATGCAGTTTGGAGGTGCAATGGGACGTGCTGTCCAGCACAGAGTCTTTGGTTGACTGATGTAGTGTTCAGTAACTACATTTTGTAGTGAGAAGATACTGAAGGTATTTAAGATTTTTTTTTAAGTAAAATGGAGAACAGAGTGGCCACTCAATTCTAAAATGGAGCTGTTAGATAAGAGAAAAAAGCAAAATACATTTTTATTGAATTTTTAAGAACTGGAGGTGATAAAAGTTGAATTTTGAAGAGTGCGACACAGTTGGCATAGGGGTTAGCACGACGCCATTACATTGCCAGTGATTGGGACTGGACCAGGGCTCGAGTCCCGCGCTGTCTGTAAGGAGTTTGTACGTTCTCCCCATGTCTACATGAGTTTTCTCCGAGTGCTGCGGTTTCCTCCCACCATTCAAAAACTACTGGGGGGTGTAGGTTAATGGTAAATTGGGCGGCAAGGACTTGTGGGCTAAAATAGCCTGTTATCATGCTGTATGTCTAAATTTAAATTTTTTAAAAATTAAGTGCTTCACAGCTCTAGCAAGGTGATGCACACCTTCCCTGTGATTGAATGTTTGCCTCAAAGTGCTCTGTTTCCCTCCCACATTAAAAAAAAAGTGTTTGTTGGCCAGGTCTGCAAGAACATCTCTGTTGTTCTTCTAACCTCTAGAAGAGTGGTTCTCCATTTATTTTTCACCTATAGACCACCTTAAGTATGGCCTATCCTTTCCACAGACCATCAGTAGAAACCCACGAGCTAGCATTGGGGTGGGGACTGGTGACCTGGCACCCCTTCCCAGGGCGTGAATGGGATTTTTGTATTGATTTGGTGGGAGTATTTTTGATAACCTTTTTACAACCTTGTTTTACAGATTGTTTGTTTCGTTTATCAGTGAACAGTAGAATCCCCATTATCCAGCATGTACAGGGATCGCAGATGCCACACGTGAATTTTCCAGTTGATTGAGACACTTACAATGCCTAATTAAATCCTGCATTAAGAATACCCAGTTTGAAGACAGAAGACAGTACAAAATGTAAAGTAATTTGAAAAATAAAACAGTATTGTAGTATTTAATTATGTAAAGTTCACTTTAATCAGGTAATTCCTGCAGCTTACAAAATTTAATTGTAAACCCCGATTGCTGGCACTGAAACAGTGTTGTGCTAGACGCTACGCTAACTGTGCCGCTATCATAATTAGCCCACCCTTGTCCAAGTTTACACAAAAACCCTTAATAATATACCTCATACAAATAAAGATAAAGATTCTTAATAGTCAGGATGAAGGAGATACTTTGGGAGAGTTGCCCCAATGGTGAGTGGCATCGGCCGGATCTTCAACCTGGGCACTGCCATTTTATTCAAACACAACTTTATTGAAACAACTGCTGTGGGTGGGGCACGACCAGGGTGCTCCATTGCCTGAATGTTGGCTGCCATCTTCACCAAGTGATTTGTGTTGCTTCAGAGAACATTTACTATGACAATTTAAAACTTTTATTTAGCTAAAATTTATTTATTTCCTCTATATATTTTTTGCCAGTTGTTTGGGTTTCTGGTTGATTGAATTCTAGATAATGGGGATTCTACTGTATTTGTCACTCTGACTGCAAATAATAAACCCCTGGACTGCCAATGGTCCACAGATTATAGGTTGAGAAATACTGTACTCGAAAATATCTCCCTAGCCTATTTCACCTCTGCTTCAGGACAATCTTCCCATCCCAGGATTGGATCCATGCACTTGTATTATTTGCCCTCCAATTGGAAATGCATCTTTCCTTGCAGACGATCATTTCTGTATGTAGCATTCTAGATGCACCGCAAGACAACTTTACTCTTGCAGAAACGATCAGCAAATCATTTGCTTTCCTCATTGTTTACCGAATCTGCACATCGTAATTTGTATTTAAGGGAATTAACACATTTAAATTTGCACCACTGGGAAAAAAATCTGATTTTCAATTGATTTTCTTCCAATGACTGTGCACTTTCCACACAATATTACAACTCCTCACTACAACTTCAATAGATTTTCATTTCCTCAGGTTACAGAGATGCTTCCCAATGTTTTTTAGTACTGATACCACTTCTCTAACAATAAATTAGAATGATCCCTCTCGCACCTCTTCCGCCCTCCCCAACCCCCAGCAAAACATCAAATTAAATAATCTGTGGTTTCCTGTTTTTGCCTTTCTGATTTAAATATGGTAAAATCCTTCTTTATTTGACACCTCCCTTACCAGTCCTCTCCAGTAACCAGCAATAAATTGGGGAAGGTTGATGTACAGAGGAACTTGAGTGTCCTTGTACACCAGTCACTGAGCAAACGTGCAATCTAGTGGGCAGTAAGGAAGGTAAAAAGGTATGTTGGCCTGCTGCAAGTATGATTTTGAGTATGGGCATGGCATTGTCTTTTCAATTATTCAACCTGTTGGATGACAGCTGAAATATTGTGTTCAATTTTGGTCCTGTGAAGGTAAACCTGAATGATTTCAGAAATGGCAAGATTGTGGGACGAGATGGAATTAGATCAACAAGGCATGCAGAGTTCAAAAGCTATCTCAATTAATGAAATAAAATTCTTGATAGGGCTAGGTAGACTGGATGTGGGAAGGATATATGTGTTAGCTGAAGGAGCTGTGAGTCTCAAACATAGGATTTGACATTTTGGGCTGAGTTAAGGGGTTTCTTTGTTCAGAGAATGAATTTGTGTAGTTCACTTGGCCACAGATGGCAGTAAAACACTGAATATATTGCTGTAGATAAATTTCTAGACACAAGGCATCAGGTATGGGAGAGAAAGTGAATATAGCATTAAGATGGATGATCAGACTTGATAGCATTGAATGATAGAGTGAGCTCAAAGGGCCAAATGGCCTGCTCCTAATGTTTTGTTTTTATGAAATATTGATGCATTGAGTTACAGCACCCTGCCAAAGAACATAGAAATCACTTTAAAATCTATTCAGGGAATCAGAGAGACCTGCACAATTGTATATAACTGAGGATGTTTTAGTATTTGAAAGGCAACTATTGAACAAAGCTAATATTGCTTTAATGTAATTGCATCGAAATTTAAAAAGGAGGATCTCCTGATGTTGCCTGCATAAATCACAATTTGGTTATTTGTTACATGACAAATAGAGATCCATTTTCGTACACTTAGTTTTGTTTACTTTTAACCTGCTGTGGCCTGATGAAATCATGGCTGATCTTGTATCTCATAGCCTGCATTCTCATTCATTCCCATCTAATTCTCTCAGTGTCCCACAATTTCATAACCTGAGCTCAAATGTATTTGCTGGCTGAACTTTCATGGCTCCAGCAATTCCCATCCCTCTCTCTTTTATCCCCTGAAGTTCATGTTCGAGATTCTCCAGCTGAATCAGACCATGACACTTATTTGTGCCTACCTTGTCATTTCTTTTCAGAATTTAGTGTTTCAGTGAGATCACTGCTCATTCTTCTACCATTTGGTTGATTATTTATGAGAAGCAAGTTAGCGGTTTACTCTCGTGCAATGTTATGAAACTGTACTTGTTGCACTTACAAGTTAACACAGTGCAAATCTGGCATCTTGAGGATTTGCAAAGACTTGTTGAATTGTCATAACTTCAACTCAAGTTCTGGCACAACTTCACCGTGTCATATGTGAATGGAAGTTGTGAACATTCATAGATGTTTAAAGTGTATGACACCACATTTATGCCTACAGCAACCTGAAGATTTGAAAATAGTAGTTTTCACTAATGTCTGAAGACTAATTATTTTTTAAAATTGAAATAAAACATACAAGTCTTCATTTTTTGTTTCTCATCTTGTTTACCAAGGTACTGTATGATAGACCACATGTTATACAAAAGATTTTCTGTTCACAGGAGCACTGGTCCTCTCACAAAGTAATGTGCTCAAATTTTTAGTATCACACTTGTTTAAGAAAGCATGAAACACAGGAAACAGATTTGTAATCTTACTCTGAAGGCAGCAAGATGAATAACATACTTTTTTAAAATAATTTTTTATTTTTCACACTGTGAACCATATCAACCAAAATATATACAAACGTTTCTCATTAAATATACACAGTGGCGAGGAGTCACATGATGGAGTAGTGGCCGGTCGGGGAACTCCAGCCCTCTCCAGAAAAGTAAAATAAAGACAGTGAAAAAATGAAGGCACCAACACAAAAACCAAAATAAAGTGAAAATAAAGGAGTGGAGAAAATGGCAGCGAAAAAAGAAGTCAAAAGCAACGGGAAGAAGAGAAGAAGAAAGGACGTCGGAAGAAGAAGGTGAAGGCCTTACCTGTCCGAGGAGGCCCGCCGCGGAGAGAGAAGCCCGCTCCATCAGGTCAGTTGAAGTCCCGAACTCGGGACTACAAAAATGGCTCACAGAGCCAAGCAAAAGTGCACAACCGTGCATGCGCGAGGAGTCGCGCATGCACGATGCGCAAGACAAAAATAACACTGACGGGAGGGGGGACCGGCTGAGGAGTCGATCTCCACAGCTGAGATTGACAGCTACAACACAACAACAAGAGGAAGACACAGAAAATAACGAGAGCAAGAAAGAAGAGAGTAAAAAGAAATCAAAGAAACAACAGATGACCAACCCAGAGGAAGAAGACCAGCAGCAAGACACTTCTAATAAAAATAAGAAGACCAAAAATACCCAACAAAATAAAACAAACAAACCAACAAGAAAAATAGAAGAGACAGAGGTAAAGGACACAGATCCTGGAACGGACTCAGAAGAAGAAGAGGAAGAACACAGAGAAATGGAAGATGAAAGGAAGGGCAAGACAATGGATATATTTTTTTTAAAGAATATATGGAATCAGTAAAAGAATGGCAGTCACAAGAATTCAGTGAAATAAAAAGAAGAGTAAAAAGTACAGAAGAAAAAATGAATAGATTAGAGATGATCATGTCAGATATAGGAAAAAGAGTAGACAAGGTGGAAGAACGAGAAACAGCCATAGAAATGGAAGTAGAGGACTTAAAAAAGAAATTAGAAGAATCTGGTAAAAAAGTTAAAGAGACACAAGAGCTGTTAGCTCAGAAGATAGATATAATGGAAAATTATAGTAGAAGAAACAATATAAAGATAGTGGGCCTTAAGGAAGATGAAGAAGGCAAGAATATGAGAGAATTTATAAAAGAATGGATCCCCTGGGTCCTAGGAAGACCAGAACTACAGGAAGAAATGGAAATAGAAAGGGCACACAGAACACTAGCCCCTAAACCACAACCACAACAAAAACCAAGATCCATTCTAGTAAAATTCTTAAGGTATACAACAAGAGAAAATATATTGGAGACAGCAATGAGGAAAATAAGAGAAGACAAAAAAACCACTGGAATACAAAGGTCAAAAAATTTTTTTCTATCCAAATATAAGTTTTGAACTCCTGAAGAAGAGGAAGGAGTTTAATGCAGCAAAAACGATCCTATGGAAAAAAGGATATAAATTTATGCTAAAGTATCCAGTGGTACTTAAAATAGTTATTCCAGGGCAGCAAAACAGACTATTCTTGGATCCGGAGGAAGCAAGAAAATTTGCAGAACAACTACAAAACAGACAGAGAGAGGAAGATATGTAACGAGAACAAAAATGACCACAAACTATGTGTATGTGTGTATGTAGGTATATATAGATATATATGTATGTGTTTATGTATACATATATAAAAAAATAGAATAGAGGTAAGAACTAAGAAGGGAAGAAAGGAAGTATGGGGGGAATTAAGAGAGTGACCTTTGTTGTATATAAAAATTAAAATCTTTTCTGGGGGGTCTGGGTGGGGAAGTGTTACGGCCACTGCGAAATCAGTTGACGCTTGCGAGTGAATTCGCAAATCCAAATGGAGAGGGGAGATGTGGTTGCCCGACAAGGGACAAAGGGCAACTCAGGAAGGGGAGGGGATAGTGGGGTTAAAGAAATTTTAGATAGGAGAATAAGGGAAATGTTTTATGTTTTAGAAATGTTGTCTTATAAAGTGTTCAAAAAAAGAAAGCAGAAATGGATAAGAAGGAAAGGTGATGATGAGGAAACGGAAAAGAAAGATAAACAAAGTATGAAATAGCTATGTTGAACTATATGACTTTAAATATTAATGGAATACATAACCAAATCAAAAGGAAGAAACTGCTAAATTTACTGAAAAAAGAAAAAAATTGATATAGCATTCGTGCAAAAAACACACTTAACTGAAGTGGAGCACAAGAAATTAAAGAGAGATTGGATAGGACATGTAACAGCAGCGTCATATAATTCAAAAGCTAGAGGAGTAGCTATATTAATCAGTAAAAATGTACCAATTAAAATAGAAGAGGAAAAAATAGATCCAGCAGGGAGATATGTAATGATAAAATGTCAGATATATTCGGAGTTTTGGAATTTACTCAATGTAGAAGATCAAAAATTTATGCAAGATATTTTTTTGAAGATAGCAGACACGCAAGGGAACATACTAATAGGAGGGGATTTCAACCTTAATTTGGATTCAAACATGGATAAAACTGGGAAAAAAATTAACAGAAAGAACAAAGTAACCAAATTTATAATTAAATCGATGCAAGAAATGCAACTTTTGGATATATGGAGGAAACAACGCCCAAAGGAAAAGGAATATTCATATTATTTGGGTAGACATAAAACATACTCAAGAATAGACCTATTCCTGTTATCAGCTCGCATGCAAGACAGAGTTAGGAAAACAGAATATAAAGCTAGAATATTATCGGACCACTCACCCCTGATATTGTCAATAGAGTTAGAGGTCATCCCTCCAAGAATGTATAGATGGAGATTAAACTCCATGCTACTTAAAAGGCAGGATTTTAGAGAATTCATTGAACGACAAATTAAAATGTACTTTGAAATAAATACGGAATCAGTGAAAGATAAGTTTATACTATGGGATACAATGAAAGCGTTCATCAGAGGGCAAATAATAGGTTATGTAACCAAGATGAAGAAGGACTACAATCAGGAAACAGAGCAGTTTGAAAGGGAAATAGCAAATATAGAAAAAGAATTAGCAATGAAAGAAGACACAACTAAAAGAAGAGAATTGGCAGATAAAAAAATAAAATATGAAACACTACAAACATATAAGGTGGAGAAGAACATAATGAAGACAAAACAGAAATATTATGAACTAGGAGAAAAAACGCACAAAATTCTAGCATGGCAGCTTAAGACAGAACAAACTAAGAGAATGGTATTGGCATCAAGGAAAAAAGACAAACAAATCACATATAATCCAACGGAGATTAATGAAAACTTCAGAGAATTCTACGAACAATTATATCAAACTGAAAATGAAGGGAAAGAAGACAAAATAGATGAATTTTTAACTAAAATTGAACTACCAAAATTACAAATAGAGGAACAAAATAAATTAACAGAACCATTTGAAATAGTAGAAATACAAGAGATAATAAAAAAACTACCGAATAATAAAACACCAGGAGAGGATGGATTCCCAATAGAATTCTATAAAACATTTAAAGATTTATTAATTCCTCCCCTCCTGGAAGTAATCAACCAGATTGATAAAATACAAAGCTTACCAGATTCATGCAAAACAGCAATAATTACAGTAATACCAAAGCAAGGGAAAGATCCACTCGCACCAGTGTCATATAGACCAATATCTTTACTTAACACAGATTATAAGATAATAGCTAAACTATTAGCAAACAGATTAGCCGACTATGTACCAAAAATAGTAAATCTAGACCAAACTGGATTTATTAAAAAAAGACGAACAACAGACAATATTTGTAAATTTATTAACTTAATTCATGCAGTAGAAGGAAATAAAGCTCCAACAGTAGTGGTTGCTTTAGATGCAGAGAAGGCCTTTGACAGAGTAGAATGGAATTATTTATTCAAAGTACTACAAAAATTCAGCTTACCAGAGAAATATATTAATTGGATTAAAGCATTATATAAGGGGCCTTTGGCGAAAGTGACAGTAAATGAATATATATCAAAACAATTTAACTTAAGCAGATCAACAAGGCAGGGATGCCCACTATCGCCCTTACTGTTCGCATTAGCCATAGAACCACTAGCAGAACTGATAAGAACAGAAAATAAAATAAAATGGATAAAAATAAAAGACAAGGAATATAAAATCAGTTTATTTGCAGATGATATTATAGTATACTTAACAGAACCAGAAATATCAATAAAAGAATTACATAAGAAATTGAAGGAATATGGAGAAGTGTCGGGATACAAGATTAACGCAAATAAAAGTGAAGCAGTGCCGATGAATAATGCGGATTTCTCAAAATTTAAGAAAGAATCACCATTCAGATGGCAAACGCAAGCAATGCGATACCTAGGTATACAAATAAATAAAAACCTCGGCCATCTATATAAACTCAATTATTATCCACTAATGAAAAAATTACAGGACGACTTAAAACATTGGAAAGACTTACCACTAACACTAATAGGAAGGATAAACTGTATTAAAATGAACATTTTCCCAAGGATACATTACCTATTTCAGGCATTTCCAATACCCTTGACAGAAATTCTTCAAGGAGTTAAAGAAAATAACTTTGAATATGTGATTACAGACACAATGATAATCAAAAAATTTGTAACAAACATGTATATTAAACTACAAGAAAAGGAGAATGAGGAAACAAATGGTAAAACTAAACAAAAATGGGAACAAGATCTAAACATAAAGATAAAGATGGAAACATGGGAGAAGGTATACTCAGGAACTATGAGAAATACAATTAATACGAGGTTACGTATGATACAATATAACTGGATACACAGGCTATATATTACACCTCAAAAGTTAAATAAATGGGACCCAACAGTATCTGACAGATGTTTTCGCTGTAAAAAGGAAATGGGAACAGCAATTCATGCAATATGGACATGTGAGAAAGTGAAAAAATTTTGGGAAGATCTAAACCAGATATTAAATAAAATCACAAAAAGCAATATACCAAAAAACCCAGAGATCTTCCTCCTAAGTAACATAAAAAACAAAGAATTTGGACTTGATTTGGATGGTGCACAAAAAAGATTTGTTATGATAGCCCTAGCTGTAGCAAAAAAATGTATTATGTCAGCCTGGAAATTGGAAGATAACTTGAGAATACAACAATAGTATATAGAAATGAATAAATGTATTCCATTAGAAAAAATAACAAATAATTTAAGAAATAATATTACAATATTTGAACAAATATGGGAGCCATACATGAAACATAATAGAGAAAACCTACCGGGGACATCTACCACCTAAAATGACAGAAGGAGAAGAGAATGAAAAGAACGGACTCAGTGGAATTTCTTGTTTGTTTTTATTGAGTGACAACATTGTTTGACGGGTTTAATGTATCCTATTTTCTGAACTTTAAATGAATGGGAGGAGAGGTAGGGAGGGAGGGAGGGGAGGAGTGGGGGAGAAAACAACACTGTATATGTTCAAGAGGGGAAATGTATGTATCTTGATCAATGTGGTTTATAGTGTGAAAAATTAAAAAAATAAAAAAAATATACACAGTGGCATTTTCTCCCTTTTATTCCCCCCTACCTTCCTTCCTATGTTGTATATTCAACATATACAATACAATAAAACCATAAAACAATGTCTTCACACAATGAAAAATAAACAAGAAAATTGTATCATCTGTTTTTACACACTGAATCAAATTGTTTTGTCTTCTTATCATTTTAGGGGGTGGAGTCCGAAGCCAGCTCTCTCTGTTATGTTCCATGTATGATTCCCAAATTTGTTCAAATAATGTGACTTTATTTTTTAAATTATATGTTATTTTTTCCAATGGAATACATTTATTCTTTTCCATGTACCATTGCTGTATTCTCAGGCTCTCTTCCATTTACTAAGTTGACATTATACACTTTTTTGCTACTGCTAAGGCTATCATAATGAATCTTTTTTGCGCTTTATCCAATTTGAGGCCTAATTCATTACTTCTTATGTTATTTAAAAGAAAGATTTCTGGATTATTCGGTATGTTATTTTTTGTGATTTTATTTAATATCTGATTTAGATCTTCTTAAAATGTATTCACTTTCGTACATGCCCAAATTGCATGTATTGTTGTTCCCATTTCCTTCTCACAGCGAAAACTTCTATCTGATGATGTCGGATCCCATTCTTTTAATTTTTGAGGAGTGATATATAACTTGTGTAACCTATTATACTGTATCATGCGTAACCTTGTGTTTATTGTTAACTAATATGGCTACACCTCTAGCTTTTGAATTATTTGATGCTGTTACGTTCCACTTCATTTAAGATGCATTTCCTGCACAAATGCTATCTCTATTTTTTCTTTTTTTAGTAAATTTAATAGCCTCTTCCTCTAATTTGGTTATGTATTCCATTAATGTTTATAGTCATATAGTTCAACGTGCCCATCTTACATCTTGTTTACACCTCTTTTCCGTTTCCTCACCACTTTTATCCCCCTTTTTCCCATTTTCATCTCTGTTTTCCCTATTTAAACTCAATGTATGACAACACATTTAAAACATAAAATACTCCATCAATTCCCACACCCAATATTACCCTAACCCCAAATGCCCCTCCCCCCCTGAGTTGCCCCTTATCCCTTGCTGGGAAACCACAACTTCCCTTTCCATTTGGGTTGCGATCTTGCTCGCAAGTGTCAACTGATTTCGCAGTGACGGTTATTCTCTCCCCCCACCCCCCCCCCCAGAAAACATTTTTTTTTACACATATAACAAAGCTCTCCCTTTTTTCCCCCCTAACTTCCTTCCTTCCCCTGTCTTTTCCCTCTTTAGTTCTTTACATATACATTGTTTTTACATCTTTATATATACTTTATCAACTTTCTTCATTCTTATTACATCTCTTCATCTCTCCTTCTGTCCTGCAAATGTTCTGCGAATTCTTGTGCTTCCTCTGGATCCGAGAACAGTCTGTTTTGCTCCCCAGAGATAAATATTTTAAGCACATCTGGATGTCTTAACATGAATTTATAACCTTTTTTCCTAGAATCGATTTTGCTGTATTAAACTCTTTCCTCTTCTTTAACAGTTCAAAACTTATGTCTGGGTAAAAAAATATTTTTTGACCCTGTATTCCAATGGTTTATTATCTTCTCTAACTTTATTCCTTGCCTGCTCCAATGTGTATCTCAAAAATTTTACTAAGATGGATCTTGGTTTTTAATGTGCCTGTGGTTTCAGAGGTAATGGTCTGTGAGCCCTTTCTATTTCCATTTCTTCCTGCATTTCTGTCGTTCCCAGGACCTTTGGGATCCATCCTTTTATAAATTACTTCATATCTGTGCCTTCTTCACCCTCCTTCAGGCCCACTATTTTAATGTTGTTTCCCCAACCATAATTTTCCAACATATCAATTTTCTAGATAACAACTCTTGTGTCTCTTTAATTTTTTGTCACTTTCTTCCAATTTTCCTCTTAAGTCGTTTACTTCCATTTCTATAGCCGTTTCCTGCTCTTCCACACTACTCTTTTCCTTATTTCTGTCATAACTAGTTCTAATCTTTGCATTTTATCTTCTGTTCTTTTTATTTTTCTTTTAATTGCACTAAATTCCAATGACAGCCATTCTTTTAATGGTTGTTCTTCAAAAAAGGCTTTATCTGTATTCTGCCCATCAGTTTTACCTTCTCTCTCTCTCTCTCTCTGTGAAGATCTTGGTCTTCTTCCTCTTCTTCTGTGTCTGTACCTGTGTTTGTGTCTGTGTCTCTTCTGATTCTCCTGATGAGTTGCTTGTCTCAATTTGTTGGGTTCTTCTTGCTGGGTCTCTTGCTGTTGGTCCTCTCCTTCTGAGCTGCTCATCTGTCGGGCCTCCTGCTGCTGCACCTCTTGCCGTTAACCCCATTGACTTTCTTCCTCTCCTGGTTCCTCACTCCCTCTCCTGCCGCCTTCCTCATCTTCCAACTGAGAGCCCTGGTGTTGGGCGTCCCTCAGCTGGTCGCGCCGTGGTTGCCCGCTCCTCGGCTGAGCCCCCCACCCGTTGGTGTTTCCTTTTACCTTTGATTGCGCACTGCGCACTTCTGTTTGGCTCAGAGAGCCATTTTTGCAATCCACTGGTTGGGGGGTCGCGACTCTGTGGGACCATCACCAACCTCGGAGATCAGGTGCTCTTTGCCAGCATGGCTCCCTGATCCTTCATGCAAGTAAGGCCTTCTTCTTTCTTTTCCGGTGACTTCTTTTTTTCCCCGTTGTTTTTACTTTTTCCTTCTTGGGTGCCATCTTCTTTCTCTTCTCTGCAACTTTATCTTCTATTTCTTATACTTTATATTTGTTAATCTTTGTCTTTTCTTGACTTTTTTTCTTTTTTTCTGGAGAGGGCTGGTTTTACCCTACCGGCCACTACTCCATCAAATGACTCCAATAACATACTTCTTTAACCACTGATCCATATAATTACTAATAAAATTTTTGAAGATCTAAGTTGAGTTATGATCTAAACTCAAAAAAAGTTGCAGTAACCTAGAGGAAAAATGTTGAAAGACACTAGACTATGTCTGACTAAATGGCAGGGAAAATTCAATGGGCTGAATAGCCTATTTTACTCCTTTGTTTTGTAGTCTAAAATGAAAGGAGATAGACAGGATATCTAGGAGCTTAGTAAGATTTGGATTTTAAAGGAGGTGAAGATGTTTGTGGAAGGAATTTTGGAAAAGTTGAAGTCATTGTGGTGTTGGTAGAATAAAAGGAGCACAGTAAACTCCGAAGAAAACAGTTGCATCTGGAGCTTGTGTGGAATTAGATAAAATTTACACAGTGTAATCTTGTCTGTGCCAAAGTATGTCACTCCTCATACTTTGTATATATTTCTTTCCATTCCTTTTTGACCTTTATCAAGCTTTTCTTAAAATGTGCTTATTTTTCATGGGTTCCACATGCATGAATTGGCAAACACTACATTATCATACTTTTTTTATATTTACATATTTCTGGTTAATTGCTTTGGATATGTGGCATGAACTGAACTTGGTGAGTGCAGTACACAAAAGAAACTCAGCAGGTCAAGCAGTGTCTATAGGAAGCAAAAGGATATAACCAAGTTTTGGACCTGAGCCCTTCATCAAGGTCTGAACTCAAAGAAGGCAGGTGCCTGAATGAAGGGGGAAGGGGGGAGGAGAAGAGGCAGGGAGAGGAGCACAGACCAACAGGCTAAAGGTGGATATGAGTGGGAGGGCAGGAGAAAATAACTGGGGAGTGATGGGGAGGGGATAGCTTTCTGAATGGAGAGGAAAAGGGGTGGGGAGCTGAAGGGATAGGGAAAGAGAGAGAGAGAGATAGGGGAGAAGCCTAAAGGAAACTGAAGGTTGATGTTGATGCCATCCATTTGGAGAGTGCCCAGATGGAATATTAATTGTTGTTCCTCCAATTTGCGGGCACCCTTGGTTAGGCAATGCCTGAGGCCATGGACACATGACAGATTTATCAGTGTGGAATGGGGTATGGAATTGAAATGGGTGGCTAATGGGTAGGTGCCTGTTATTGCAGTGGACAGGACAAAGGTGCTCAATGGATCAATCTTCCAGTCTGCGTCCAGTCTCTCTAATGAAGAGGAGGCCACAACAGGAGCACCAGATGCAGTGGATGACCCCTGCAGATTCCCACATGAAGTGTTGCTTCACTTGAAAGGGCTGTTTGGGGCACTGAATGGTGGTGAGGGAGGAGGTAGCATTTCCTGTGGTCACAGGGGTAGATTAGTTGGAAGGAATGAGTGGAGGAGGCAGTCCCTATGGAAAGGAGAGGAGAGGGGACGATGTGTCTAGTGGTGGGATCATGTTTTTGGTGGCAAAAATTTGAGGATGGGTGAAAGTCACCAGCAAAACAGATAAAGGTGATGAGCTTCTTGTGAGCTCATCCAATAATGTTGCATGAGGCAGCACCAATATACTCATCAGTGTAGCGGAGGAAGAGTTGAATGTGAGTCACAGGTTATGACAGTGGAGCTTTGAACTGATCTCGATAATTAATTTGATTTTGAAAGTTCATTTGGGGCATCTTCAGATCATTAAGCACAATAATGAAGAGTGCTGTGACACATCATAGTTGTACGTCATCAGGACCTTGACAATTGCTACTGGAGTCCTGCTGTGGTCGTATTATATTGGTAGATAGTAGAAGCAACCCAACATTTCCATAGCCTTCCAAAGGACAAGAGCTGAGAATAGCTGCCAACCTATGATGTTTGAAGATTTTGGCAAGACTGATTTTTGCCATGTTTCTAAAGGAAGTCCTCAGTATAATGTCCTCAGAAGAATTGTATGTAGATGGGAGCTAAATGTTTCAAACCTTCTGCTACATGAGCTGATTATTGGCCCCTTCCCCCAAAATCATCAGGTGGATGTGAAAAGGCAGTTGATGCTTCTTTGAATGTGTTGGGTCACGGCTGACGACCGTGCATTTGGATTTGGTAGTCCTCTTTCACATTTCCCACCTATTGTTCTTTTTGTGTTATCCTGACAGGAACGGGGTGAGGTAAACAAAATGTTTCTTATGAGGTATACATGATTCCTTTCCAACCTAATCTCAGTGAAGGATCTTCAAATACTCTGAGTGGTAATGGAAAGGGAACCAGTGCTGAGGGGAGCAATCAAAGTAAGGGATGATGGAAATAAAAGAATGCTTTGCAATAACAATAGGAAAAGCCACAGGATTACAGAAAAGCTGTTCTTGACTCTGCATCCGAAGGACAAATGAATATATTGGCAATTAACAATTTTAGAATAATTAAAATAGTGTATTTATAGCATCTATATTCATCAAGCGTTCAACTTTAACATATACTTAACAATTTTGTTTATTATTAAGAATCTGTGAATTTTTTTTGAAGAGCTAAATATGATGACATTTCCAAGGAATATGATATGTGGTTTATGTTTAGCCTTGTCCTGACAATGGATGCTCTTTGAGGCAGCTTTGCTCTGCAGCAGATTTTTTTTCCCACATAATGAATGTGGGGTCATTTTCAGATCTGGGAACTGTCATTCCAGTGTGTGGTTGAACACATTTGGACATTTGATGAGCATGTAAAAACAAAATTGCAGCTTATGTTCTTGCAGCAATTATTAAAATTAAAAACATGCATGTATGAAAGATCTAAAGTGTTTTCATTGTCAATGATTAAATTAAATTTTCAGATAGTCAATTTGCATCTGAATATATTGAATTGTTTGTCCCATGTACCAAAGATGTTGTAGCAGACTTCAGTTGGGATTTTATCTGAAGGCTGCACCTCGCAATTGGAGTCAGGAGAATCAGGCAGTCGGATTTGTAAAGCTCAGATCAGCAGGAAGCTGATTGGGTAATAGAGATCACATGATCCAGAGGACTTGGTATTTCTTTCATGAACTTGTGGCACAAGAGGTATTAATTCACTTTACCTCAGCAGTCTGCAGACAGACTAGAGAGCCACGTTGTACATGCAACATTAAGTAGGAAATCACACCTAACTAAAAGCTTTGTTTTGCATGCTCTCCAGTCAAGTTTACCCGCATTTTAGTACAGCAGTAGTGCAATAATAAAATAAATGTGTCAGCTATGATGTTACAAAGACTAAATACAGGGTATAGAGAAAATTTGAAACAGTGCAAGGGCATCTTCTTTTGTCATTAAGGTGATGACGAACTTTGTCACCATGGAGCAATCACTCTCTCCATGACCAGTTTCATTTTATTTGACGACTGGCTGCAGAATAAATGCAGCCCACTGCATCAGGGTGGCTCTTCAGCTTTTCGACTAGTTTTCCTGTCTTATAAATCAGCCATTCTCAACCTTTTATTTTGGCTCTCCCCCACCCAGCCCCCCCGCGGTCTTTGGGACTCTGCTCAAGGTTTATGGGCCTCTTCCCTGTGAAGCAGTCAGTTTTGGTTTCTTCTGTACTTTTCTTCTACCGACTTCATAAAAAAACAAAAAATATTTATGTTGCGTGAAATGAAAAGAAAACAAGACTTTTACTTTGCCCTTTTATAAATTATCTTTTTAATTTAAAATTTTTTTTAGACATTCAGCATGGTGACAGGCCCTTTTGGCCCATGACCGCGCACTGCTCAATTAACCTACAACCCCTGGTGCATTTTGAAGTGTGGGAGGAAACCAGAGCACCCTGAGAAACCCATGCAGACATCGGGACATTGTACAAACACCTTTCAGACAGTGCATGATTCGAACCCCAGTCCGATCGCTGGCGCTAACTGCTACGCTAACCTTGTTGCCCCTGAATCCATTTTTATCCAGAAAGTCTGGCATTCCCTTGGTGCTGCCCTCAGAACATTCTCCTGTACTTGCTTGGCACTGCCAGTGTGGCAAACCTTTGCAGCAAAATTTAATCCTCTGTTATGTTCTCAAGTTCATGGGTTGAGTAAAAGGAAGGCGACACTGCTCATCACTGAACTCCAGGAAGTATTTTCATAATAATAATTATACCTGTTCTTTACTGAACCTGATATGTGTATGTTTATTTTTCTCTCATGCAGGGTGGATGTTGATGTCAAGTGGAAAACATGGCATTGTGCCCCTGCACCATGACACACACAGAATCCGAGCTCGATGGCTGCCACTCCTCGGCAGGGGCAGGTCTGAGAGTTCACCTGTATTGGTCGAATGAAGGCACACAAGATCTCGTGTTCACTGATGGGGAAATGGTTGCAGAGGACGTGTGCATTGTTGCAGCACAGAAATGCTGTAAGAAAGTGATCACTCTCTTCTCTGTTTTTTAAATTTTTTTTCAAATTTGGAAATGCAGCACAATAGGAGACCATTTCAGCCTGTACCACCACCCATTTAACCTTCAACTCCCCTATACATGTCAAACGGTGGGAGGAAATTGGAGCCTCCATGAAAAACCCACGCAGACATGGGGAGAACATGCAAACTCCTTATAGACAATGGGAGATTTGAGCCCTGGGCCCGAGCATTGGTCTGTAAGGTGTTGTGCTAACTGCTGCCCCAACCGTGCCAGCATGTCGATAACCTCACTTTCATTTTGAGAGCTACGGCCATGGAATTAAATGAAATCTTGCATGCTTTGGAGTAGGGAGAACAGAGATGTGAAATGTGTGGATCATGGAGTTTGGATATCCGACTGTTCATGGGAAGAGTGCTGCTGGAGGAGTCAGCTGAGTCTGTAGTGTGATTGGCTCCGAGCACCTTACCTATTTGGGATGAATTTATTCTTGTAGCTCCTGGAATTGGCGGGGGGGGGGGTGGGGGGTGGGTGGGAAGAGGTGTCACTGCTCACTACCTTCTTCCATTATGACCTGGCCAGCTGTGCAATGCAACAGTCATCATGTCTCAGGCTTTCATTGCGAATTGTGTTAACTCAATTCCAAAGGCTTCTTGGGGGGGGGGGGGAGTGAAGCCATGGTCTAATATTATGGTGTTTTTTTCTTTCAAGCAATTTCCCCACTATGTCACAGTTTGTATGCACTACATGACCTCAAAGAAAATCTTTGGTACCCCCCAAATCATGTCTTTAAGTTCAACAAGGACCTGTGCCTGACTCTACATTATCGCATGAGGTAAGTGGAATGTATTTGCATTATTCACTGTAGTTGTTGCTTTTTATGAATTGCAACCTTTACAGTTGATTCTTGTTAAATAGATATTGTGGTTAAAATAATATCCTGAGGGCATCTTGCATGTGCACAACCTTGTTCAGTAGAGTTGAGTCAGTAATATCACCTGTTCCTAACTTTGTGGGTCTGACCAGTGTGTCATGATGCAATGATTTTCAAATCTTTATTGTTCCTAAATACAATATTTTTTTTCTCTCTCGTGAATGCTGCCTCCAGATTTATAGCATGGTTAATAAAATTTCCCCCCTTTCTTTACTTCCCCATGTCTGTCCTTGCCACTCCGCTGTATTGTTTCATAACATATAACAATTACAGCACGGAAACAGGCCATTAGGTCCTTCTAGTCCGCACCGAATCAAACACTCCTCTCTAGTCCCACCTACCGGTACATCTACTAAGCTTTTGGTCCCTCTTCCCAGATCTTTGGAATGACCTTCCTAAAGGTGATCTGCTTTAAAAAGATTCTCGCAAAATAACTGTGGCTTCAGTCACTTCTTCTGCTGCCCAGTGTTCGTGCTTTGTACTTCTGTTCGAAGCAAGTTTTGGACATTTTTCTGGGTTAATGGCAAAATACAGATATGCGATCTTTGGCCAGCCCTCCCACAGTTAGTTAGTAACTCCTACTGCTATTTATATATCAGTGTGCCAATTGTTGGGTGGTTCTTTATCAAAGTGTTGGGGTGGGGAGGTGGAGGACTTATCAAACATGAATGCTACAGTTCTGCTCAGTGCCCAGTCCTGTAGAAGACATGTTGGAGGGTCTCAGTGACCTGTGGAACTCTACCAAAGCATGACATAATCGCTGAAGGAAGGGCTGAGCCTTGGGATGAAGGCTGGATAGGAAATAATATTAAAATCAAGCAGAAAACCTGTTTGTGTTTTGATTTAAAATGCTTGGAGCCAACAAAAATAGCCCTGTCTTTCACTAGCTGATTAAAGAATATAATGTATATATTGATAGTTACTTCCTTGTGAATTGATCCAAAATGGTAAACCAATTTGCAAGGATCTTTAATAATAAGATTAGCAGGACGTTATCTGGTTATAATTGAATTTCCCCAAGGTATGTGCTAACATGTCACGTAAAGGACATCCATAAAATGTCCATAAAACCTCTGATATCCAGCACCTAGGGGATTAGTAGATGCCGGAAAAGAGTATTTGAAAAAAGTATTAGAATTGCGCTTCTGGGGTGAAAGTAGAGGCCTACCTATGGAAAATAGTGTCTATGACAGGGGTAGCCAGCCTCTCGTAAGGGATGACCTTGCTGGCTGCCATGTTGTATTTGACGAATGATAAAATGGATACAGTGAATTTCCAACTTGTGTCCATTTTGAGATATGACTGGTCAGTCAGAATGGAGGACTACCTGTATATAAGCAAAGTGAGAGGATTGGTTAATTAATGGAAAGCAAAGAAATAAATGAGTGCTTCTGTGTTTGACAATTAGTGGTACTTAGTGCTGCAAGGGGGGTCAGTTCACGATATACTTTAAGGATTCGAAAGGGGGCCGTTTGGAGTTTGACTGGAAAGAAAATTATGCAGAAGGCACAGGGAGTGTGCAGAGAGATAGAAATCTTTAAGTGAGTGGGCAAGGCTCTGGCAGCTGGAATAAATGTAGGTTATCTACTTTGGAAGGGAAAACAGAAGATCAGATTATTATTTAAAAGGTGAAAGATTGCAGCATGCGTTTGTGTGGTGGGACTCGGAAATGGTTGTGGAAGAATCACGAAAGGTTGGTTTGCAGGGAGCAACAGAGAATCGAAAAGACAAATGGAATGTTGGGTTTCATTGGTCGAGGAGTTGAATTTAAGAGCATGGAGACGGTGCTGCAACTGTACAGGGGGCTGGCGAGGTGCAGTTGGAATATTGCATGTAGTTCTGGTCTCTTTATTTGAGAAATTATATTCTTGCTTTGGAGGTGGTGCAGAGGAGAAGCGAGATGATTCCAGAGTTGAGACGTGATTGAGTCACCTCGGACAATCCTCACTGGAATTCAAAAAAATGAGAGGGGATCTTAAAAGTATGGAAAAGATAAATAAGATCGAGGCAGGAAAATTGTTTCCACTGGTAGGTGTGACTTGAACTAAGGGGCATGGCATCAAGATTCAGGGGAGTGGATTCAGGACGATGACGAAGAGGAATTGCTTTCTCCTGAGAGCAATGAATCTCTGGAATTCTCTGCCCCAGAAAGCAGTGGAGAATGCTCATTCAATATATTTAAGACATAGTTAGATAGATTTTTGCATGACAGGGCAATTAAGAGTTATGATGGAAAGGCAGATCGGTGGAGCTGTCCATGCCAGATCTTTATGAATGCAGGAGCAGACTCAAAGGGCCAGATGGCCTACTCCTGCTCCTATTTCTTATGTTCTTGTCTTCTATTTGCAGGTTTTATTTTAAGAATTGGCATTGCATGTCTGGAAAAGAATCTTGGGTACAAAGATGGACTCAAAAGAAGAGTGATCCCGAGAAACCCGACCAGGGCAGCCCTCTGTTTGATCATGTGTCGTTAAATTACATCTTTGCACAGGTGGATTGAACTCTTGCTTTCTTTTTACCAGATCTGGTTTCTGCATTGCACAGTCATAGGCTTGATGCCAGTAGAGAGAGAGGAGGGACAGTTGTGGCAAGGAATGCAGACAAAATACACAGTATAATCAGTTGTCTCAAACAGTAATGACAGGAAATGAGATAGTGATTTGGCCCATCTCTTCCCTGTTGGCTCTTTGCAGAGCTATCTGATCGCATTCCCCTTGGGTGTTTTCTTGTACCACTGAATATAATTTACTTTCTGATATTTCAAAAGGCTGGAAGTTTAAATGGGCATTCACTGAGAGGTATCACCTTCTCAATCTTAATTGTTCATTATATAAAACTTTTTTGTGTTCTCTTAAAATCATTGTCCACTGGCTTTTGATTACTGGTGGGAAAAGGTTCCCTCTTTCAATTTAGCCATGTAATTCTTTTTTTTAAAAATCGCTTTGCACTCTGTAATTCCAAGGACAACTACCCCATCCAGAGCTGTTTTGTGATTTTTTTTTCTCCCTGAATTGGATGCAATGTTTCAAGCTTTCTATAACCCAGATCCTACATACCTTTAACCATCATTCTCAATCTGCCTTTCCATTTTAAAATTTTAATGCATACGGACATCCCATTTCTAATTCCCTGACCCCCCTTTAGAATTGCACCATAGTACATTGGCTTGGTTAATAATTGTTCAGTGAACTACCGATTATGCCCTTCTCTTGAATTATCATGTTCAATACTAAGTTTGAAGTTCAGATTTATTGTCAGAGTGCATACATGACATCACATTTAACCCTGACATTCTTTTTCCTGTGAGCACAGCAAAATACATTCTGGGTCTGTGCAATGCAACATGAAAGAACTGAATGCATTGTGAATCTGATATCTGTGTGTGACTTATTGCCCCACTCTCAGGCTTCCCAGAATGTGGCTGGGTGCTTCCCAGGTACTTTGTGTTCAATCCATTGACTTTCTCCAGTGTGGCCATGTGTTTTCTCCATCAAAAATTGGTGAAGGTTCAAGTTTTTGATATTGTTTTATATTTATTTTGATTTCCAGTGGGTTGTATTTAAATTAAATTTATTTTTAAATTCTACAATTTTTAAAAAATTCACTTGAGTTGAGTTATTTATAAATGTTTGAATTTTTTGAGACATTTGGACACTTGCAAAGGTCATTATGGGTGTGGGGCCATTCTATCACCTAAGGCCCATTTGCCCTTTGTGGAGCAAATATGGCCACGTGGACCATTTTGAAATTCATTTTTAGGATCTGAACATTTATTGGCCATTGCTAATTACTTTTGAGTAAATGCTGCCTTGAATTGCTGCAGTTGTTGTCGTAAAGGATCTTCCACAGGGCCACTGGGAAAACAGTTTCAGGATATAGATCCAGTCCGCCTTGGTGGTACAGGTTCTATTTTTTTCCAATTTTAGACAAACAGCACGGATACACGCCCTTTCAGCCCACGAGACCCATGCCACCCAATTTACCTACAGGCCCCCGCCCCCATACATTTTTGAAGGTAGGAGGAAACCGGAGCGACACAGGGAGAATGTACAAACTCTTTTCAGTCATCTCTGGATTCGAACCCGGGTAACTGGTGCTGTAATAGCGTTGTTATGCTAACCATGCCATGCAGTGCTGTAGGAGTAGTCTGAGCAGGTAATTGAAGTGAATTTTGTAGCTGGTACATATTTCAGCCACTGAATGCATTTGGTTGGAGGGAATGAATGTTTAGGATGGTAAAGGGATTCTCAGTCAAGCGGGCTGCTTTGGCTGGGATGTTGTTGAACTGCTTCAGAGTTCGATGTAATGAGTTGAGTCACTTGCCATAGGATGCCTAATCTTTGTCTTTAGGCCTTTATGTGGCTGGTCCAGTTGAATTAAAAACACACAGAAATGTTGGAGGAATTCAGCCAGTCTCGCAGCTACTATGGGAGGTAAAACTATACGTCCTTTTTCAAGGAACATGTAAAGAACAGGAAGACGTAAGAATAAAGGCTGAATACTGGCCTGGGGAGGAGTCCAGGCCACAAAAGGTATTAATTGGATTTGATAAGAGGAGAGGTGAGAATTAATGTCTGATCTGCGGACTAGCGATAGCTTTAAATGCCAAGTGCAGGGAGTTGGACTCTTGTTGTGACACCACTGTTCTTGATGAATTATCAGTCCATACCTGAATGTTGTCTTGGTTTTGCTACCTGCTGCTTCAGTTGAAAATGGAACAGAACTTTATGCACTTCTCTGTGAATGTGCCACTGCTTCCAAATGTCATATCTATTTTCCAGCTTTATCATATCGGTGAGAGTTTTAATTTTCTTTTGCATTGAGCGTATGTCATCGGTCGACCCAGACATTGAACTTTCAGTCTCCGCAATGGTATCTTTAATTTATCTCAGCCTGGTGTCCATGGATACTCTTTTGGCCATGAGTTGCGTTTTTACAATCTGAGGCTTTGACTTAAGGGCAGCCAGATACTCTCCAATACATGCTCTTGCCTCCATTTTAATAGTCTCTACAATGTCTTTATGAAGTGCAGACAGCACTTCTAGCTTTAACATCTCATGTCAATGACGTGTTCTTCATGGTATGGCAATGAGCTGCCCAGTGAGACAGGGTCAGGTGAGGCTGAGGCTTCAGTCTGTGGGGTAGATTTCTGGGGCAGCTGCATACTCTCAACTTTTAGCCGCCTTGTTTGGCATTTCAACACTTCAAAATCCACCCTGTCACTTCATTGCGTTGCCATCTATAAACGAATGGTAGAACACTACCTGGATTGTAGATAAATAGCACTTTATTAATAGAATTCACAAGAGCTCTGAAGCTGTAACTTGCTCCATTAACCACTCTCGAACGCTCCCACCCCCCAAACATTCCATTACTGACCCAATGATGGAAGATGGTTGATGAAGCAACTGAAAATGGTCGGGTGAGGACACTGTCTCGAGGAACTCCTGAGGTGATGACCTGGGGTTGGAATGATTGATGTTCAACAGCCACAGCTCTCCCAGTTTATGCAGGATATGGCACCAACCCTGGGAGTTTTTTTGTTCCCCTCGATATCCATGGTGACTTTGCGCCATGAGCAGTCTCACTCCTCTGTAGTGAGTAAGATGCTGCCCGACTTGTGAAGTATTTCCATTGGCAGTCCTTCAGTACCTCAGCAGAATTATTCATACAAAGACAAGAGTTGTCTTGTTAATCTTATTCCTTATTAATGTGGCTGGTCTAAGTAAATAAGACTGCACTCAGAGTGGTGACTTGCCATGTTTTGATTGTGTTTTCCCACTCTGCAAGCCATAGAATTCCTCCTCCATTTAATCCTGATTGTTTATTCCCTATCTATCATAAGTAAAATGTTCAGAGTTGACATTAAGTTCACTTTCATAGCTCTTAACCGATTATCACCCACAACCTTATGGGCTTTTTTTTTTTTGCTGCTGCCCTTTGGAAGACTGATCTCGAGAATGAGTTTCTGTAACCTATTTAACACTGACTGTTACTGTTCTCACTGAGTTTTTGCACTTAAGGATTTCAAGCTGGGAAGAGTACTGAAAGAATTGAAGCAAACGAACCCTAGTTTACATTTTGGTTAAAGTATGACAAGACTCCTTCTTAGTTCACATACATAGCCTATCCATGACTATTAGGATGCTGTAAGGGAGCCATGCTTTTTGTAATTTGGTTGGATTGACAAAGCATTACTGAATTTCAGGGAGATGTGCTGGATTATGGCAAAATTTCTCCTCAACGAGACATCTAGTGAAGTGGGTGATGGCACAGTTAAGAGTAGGAGTTAGTGCGACGCTATTACAGTGCCAGCGATCAGGGTTCGAACCTGATGCTGCCTGGAAGGAGTTTCTCCCTGTGTCTGTGTGGGTTTCCTCCGAGTGCGCCGGTTTCCTCCCACCTTTCAAAACTCACGGTGGGAGGGGGTTGTAAGTCAATTGGGTGTAATAGGTTGGCACAGGCTCATGGGCAAGAAGGGCCTGTTACAAGGCTGCATGTCTAAATTAAAATTAAAAATCTCCAAAATAGTTGAACTGGTCATTCATCCTGTGTTGTATATGTGTTTCTTCTATTATAAAAGGTCTATCCATCTTGAACTGACTTGCAAGAGAGATTGTCTGGCTGTGAGAGTGATGTTTCTCTGAGTCTTGTCAGCTGTTCCTTCCAGCACTGTTTGATGGGTGATACTTCCATGTGCTTGCAGGGGAAATATGATTTCATCAATGGCATTGCTCCACTCAGAGAACCGCAAGAAGAGCAGGACAACCATGACTTCCAAAATGAGAGTCTGGGCATGGCTGTTCTTCACCTTTCATACATTGCAGTCCAGAGTGGGCGATCACTCGGGGACGTGTCAAAAGAAGTGAGGTATGTGCGCAAGCATGGGAAAATGTATCTGATCACAGGGCTGGCTTCTGCCGTGATGCAGTGAGTTCACAAATATACACGTGTAATCGGCCAGAAAGCAGTTTCTTTTGACTTGATTAACAAGACCTATGTCAATAAAAGACGGGAAGGAACTGGATGAAATGGCATTCAGTGGAGGAGAGACGGGAGCAGCAAGCGGGCATTTTATCAACCAAGGATTTCAAGTGAGCAGTGAAACTGTTTGTGGAGAGGGGGGGATTAGCCAGTGCAACAAGGGGCTCAGAGTGGTCCCTGTGGGGCACTACCATTCTGTTGATTCTAGGGATTGAAGTATGAAGCAAGATTAATAAAACTCGTGCTATGCCGAAATTTTGAAGAGTGAAGTCTTTGAAGGGCTTGATGGGCCTGTGTGGTTAGCACATTGACTTCAGCAGGGCACCTAAAATTAATCGGAACTTATGAGCCTTCAGAGGCAAAGATGAGGAGAACTTGCTTCTCTCGGGCTACAGTTTCTTTTTTCAAACTGCTGGCCTTTTGGACTCCAGCCATTTTTAACCTTTCATCATATATGCTCCAACTGGTAAACAAAAGTATGAACCAGCTGATGGTTGGGTATAAAACCAGTTCCAGAAAATGGGGACATGGAGTATATGCACTTGTGGGTAGTTCCTGAAAATGGGGACATGAATCTAAAGGGTTAAGACTCACATGAATTAATTTGGGATCAGGCAGGAAATAGTTTTGAGGCCAAAGATCAGATTTGCAATGATTTTAAATGGCAGAGCAGACTTGAACAAAAACAGAAAACACTAGAAATTTTCATTAGGTCTGGCTGCCTCTGTGGGAAGAGGAACAGAGTTCATGTCAAAAGTAAAAACACAATGCAAGAGAAACTCAGCAAAAGTGTACATTATATCGCAAAGATAAAGATATATAACCAACGTTTTAGGCTTGAATCCTTCATCAAGGTATGAGCAAAACGTAGGTAGGTGCCCAAACCAAGTAGACAACAAAGTTTTTGTCACCTGTTTTTCTTTCTACACAGGCAGCCTGACCTGCTGAGTATTTCCAGTGTTTTGTTTAATTTAGATTCCCAGATTCCACTGTTTGTTTTTACCATAAAGGGATTGGATACCTTAATCTTCTCCTCATTCCGGGCAGATATGGGAAATTAAATTGCAGAATTCCAAACTGCATAGAAGCTTCAGGAAAAGAGCGTGAGGGTTGGGTGGCCCTGAATTGACACTGGTGGAAACTGAAAGGCTTGTTCTGTTGTTAGATTGGAGCTCTTTTGAGATTTTGTTATTGATCAGCTTCTTTCTGTGCTTTCCAATTAGTTTCAAGGAGTGCATCCCAAGGGCATTTCGTACAAAGATTGACAAGAGCAACCCCTTGACAAGGATTCGCCTAAAACGTGGTTTTCGAAAATTTGTGAGGGGCTTCCAACTGCCCATCACTAGCTCTGGGAAGATGATCCAACATGATATCATATTCAAATATCTCTCCACCTTGGAGAACCTATGCACCAACTTTGGAGGTGAGATATTCCAGGCTCTGTACCTGGAGGTGCTCCCGGAAAGCAATAGGACTCCTTACATCAATGGCCGGTATTACATGAAGACCACAGAGGATGTTATCTACCCTGCACAGGTTACCCAGGAATATGAAGTGTTGGTGACAGGGACAGAAGGCATACAGTGGAGAAAAATGAAGAAGGAGGTGAGTGCTCAGATTTAAACTGGTGTGGGTCTGAGTTTAAACTATAGAATTCCAGAGCAAGGGTCTGCCTGTGTCATGATTGAATAAAACACAAAAGTCTGTAGACACCTTGATTGAAATAAGAACATAATATTGGAGAAACTCAGCGGGTTGAACAGTAGCAAAGATAAAGATACATAACAAACATTTTGGGCTTGATGAAAGGCTGAAGGCTGAAACTTTGGATATGCATTTTTATCTTTTTGCTGCATTTTTTGACCTGCTGAATTTCTCCAGCAGTGTGTTTTTATTTAATGGTTGAATGACAGGGCAAACTCGGTGGGCTGAATAGCCTATTTCTGCTCCTATGTTAAAACACAATGCTGGAGAAACTCAGCAGGTCAAGCATTGTTCTTTATGCAGCAAAGATAAAGATAAGTATCCAACATTCAGGCTTGAGCTCTTCATCAATCTTAAATGTTGGGGATGCATCTTTATCTTGATGAAGGACTCAGTTATGTATCTTTATCTTTGCTATATGAAGTACAAAAAATTGGGTCCGGGCGAAGGGTAGACGGCGGCGACCCCAATACGGGCAGGAGCAAGGGGGAGACGGCGGCCCCGGCCTCGGTCGAGTGAGGCAGGCGGAGGCCCCGGTCCGGGCAGGGAGTGGGAGGCGGCGGCCCCAGTCCAGGCACAGGGAGAGCAGCAGCGGCCCCGGCCCCGGTCCGGGCGAAGGGTAGACGGCGGCGGCCCCGATACGGGCAGGAGCAAGGGGGAGACTGCGGCCCCGGCCTCGGTCGAGTGAGGCAGGCGGAGGCCCCGGTCCGGGCAGGGAGTGGGAGGCGGCGCCCCAGTCCGGGCACAGGGAGAGCAGCAGCGGCCCCGGCCCCGGTCCGGGCGAAGGGTAGACGGCGGCGGCCCCGATCCGGGCAGGAGCAAGGGGGAGAGGCGGCCCCGGCCTCGGTCGAGTGGGGCAGGCGAAGGCCCCGATCCGGGCAGAGAGTGGGAGGCGGCGGCCCCAATCCAGGCACAGGGTGAACTGCGGCGGCCTCGGCCCCGGTCCGGGCAGTATGTATCGGCCCCTCCAGCCCGGGTAAGAAACCTGCATAGGAGAAGGCCACTCCGATATAAAATCTACGACCCAAGGACCTCGCTGCCACGTCCCAGCTTGCTTGGCCACGGCACACGAACCATGGGTGTAAAGGGTGGGGACAGTACTGCGCGCACTGCACTCCACCTAAAAGCTCCTTTGCGCAGGCCCGAGGACAGGTCCACGTCCTCCCCCTCCACGTCCTCCCCCTCCACGTCCTCCCCCTCCACGTCCTCCCCCTCCACGTCCTCCCCCTCCACGTCCTCCCCCTCCACGTCCTCCCCCTCCACGTCCTCCCCCTCCACGTCCTCCCCCTCCACGTCCTCCCCCTCCACGTCCTCCCCCTCCACGTCCTCCCCCTCCACGTCCTCCCCCTCCACGTCCTCCCCCTCCACGTCCTCCCCCTCCACGTCCTCCCCCTCCACGTCCTCCCCCTCCACGTCCTCCCCCTCAAAAGATGCTCACAAACTCAAGCTAGCATGCTGGAACATCAGAACCATGCTAGACAAGGCTGACAGCCACCGACCTGAACGTCGGTCTGCCCTCATTGCACATGAACTCCTCAGACTTGACATCGACATAGCCGCTCTCAGTGAAGTCCGCCTGGCAGATGTAGGCAGCCTCCAAGAACGCGGCGCGGGCTACACACACTACTGGTCTGGCAAGCCTTCGGATGAACGACGCCTATCTGGTGTAGGCTTCATGGTCAAGAGCTTCATTGCCTCCAAACTCGAAAACCTTCCGACAGGCCTCTCGGACCGAATCATGTCCATGCGACTCCCACTTCAAAACAAGCGTCACATCACCCTCATCAGTGTCTATGCTCCAACCCTCCAGGCGGAACCAGCAGAAAAGAACAAGTTCTACACCGACCTGCGCAACCTCATCCAACGTACCCCTACAGCCGACAAGGTTGTCATCCTGGGCGACTTCAACGCTCGTGTCGGCAAAGACTCAGAAACCTGGCCAGGAATCCTGGGCAAGCATGGCGTCGGCAAGTGCAATGACAATGGGCGCCTCCTGTTGGAGCTGTGCGCAGAACAGCGACTTGTCATTACAAACACCCTTTTTCAGCAGAGGGACAGCCTTAAGATCACCTGGATGCATCCCCGATCCAAACACTGGCACCTCCTGGACTACGTCCTGGTGCGAGAAAGTGACAAACAAGATGTGCTCCACACCAGGGTCATGCCTAGCGCGGAATGCCACACTGACCACCGGCTGGTTCGCTGCAAGCTCAACCTTCACTTCAAGCCAAAGCCCAGGAACAATAAAGCCCCCAGAAAGAGGTTCAATGTTGGAAACCTGCAGTCAGACGAAGCGAGAGGAAACTTCCAGGCAAACCTCAAAGCAAAGCTCGACGTTGCAACCCGCCTCACGGACCCGTCCCCTGAAACCCTCTGGGATCAGTTGAAGACTACCATACTGCAATCCACTGAAGAGGTACTGGGCTTCTCCTCCAGGAAAAACAAGGACTGGTTTGACGAAAACAGCCAGGAAATCCAGGAGCTGCTGGCAAAGAAGCGAGCTGCCCACCAGGCTCACCTTACAAAGCCGTCCTGTCCAGAGAAGAAACAAGCCTTCCGTCGCGCATGCAGCCATCTTCAGCGCAAACTCCGGGAGATCCAAAATGAGTGGTGGACTAGCCTCGCCAAACGAACCCAGCTCAGCGCGGACATTGGCGACTTCAGGGGTTTCTACGAGGCTCTAAAGGCTGTGTACGGCCCCTCACCCCAAGTCCAAAGCCCGCTGCGCAGCTCAGACGGCAAAGTCCTCCTCAGCGACAAGATCTCCATCCTCAACCGATGGTCAGAACACTTCCAATCTCTTTTCAGTGCCAACCGCTCAGTCCAAGATTCCGCCCTGCTCCAGCTCCCTCAACAGCCCCTAAGGCTAGAGCTGGATGAGGTTCCCACCCTGTATGAGACATATAAGGCAATCGAACAACTGAAAAGTGGCAAAGCAGCAGGTATGGATGGAATCCCCCCAGAAGTCTGGAAGGCTGGCGGCAAAACTCTGCATGCCAAACTTCTTTGTTGGGACCAAGGTAAACTGCCTCAGGATCTTCGTGATGCCACCATCATCACCCTGTACAAAAACAAAGGCAAGAAATCAGACTGCTCAACTACAGGGGAATCACGTTGCTCTCCATTGCAGGCAAAATCTTCGCTAGGATTCTACTAAATAGAATAATACCTAGTGTCGCCGAGAATATTCTCCCAGAATCACAGTGCGGCTTTTGCGCAAACAGAGGAACCACTGACATGGTCTTTGCCCTCAGACAGCTCCAAGAAAAGTGCAGAGAACAAAACAAAGGACTCTACATCACCTTTGTTGACCTCACCAAAGCCTTCGACACCGTGAGCAGGAAAGGGCTTTGGCAAATACTAGAGCGCATCGGATGTCCCCCAAAGTTCCTCAACATAATTATCCAACTGCACGAAAACCAACAAGGTCGGGTCAGATACAGCAATGAGCTCTCTGAACCCTTCTCCATTAACAATGGCGTGAAGCAAGGCTGTGTTCTCGCACCAACCCTCTTTTCAATCTTCTTCAGCATGATGCTGAACCAAGCCATGAAAGACCCCAACAATGAAGACGCTGTTTACATCCGGTAGCGCACGGATGGCAGTCTCTTCAATCTGAGGCGCCTGCAAGCTCACACCAAGACACAAGAGAAACTTGTCCGTGAACTACTCTTTGCAGACGATGCCGCTTTAGTTGCCCATTCAGAGCCAGCTCTTCAGCGCTTGACGTCCTGCTTTGCGGAAACTGCCCAAATGTTTGGACTGGAAGTCAGCCTGAAGAAAACTGAGGTCCTCCATCAGCCAGCTCCCCACCATGACTACCAGCCCCCTCACATCTCCATCGGGCACACAAAACTCAAAACGGTCAACCAGTTTACCTATCTCGGCTGCACCATTTCATCAGATGCAAGGATCGACAATGAGATAGACAACAGACTCGCCAAGGCAAATAGCGCCTTTGGAAGACTACACAAAAGAGTCTGGAAAAACAACCAACTGAAAAACCTCACAAAGATAAGCGTATACAGAGCCGTTGTCATACCCACACTCCTGTTCGGCTCCGAATCATGGGTCCTCTACCGGCACCACCTACGGCTCCTAGAACGCTTCCACCAGCGTTGTCTCCACTCCATCCTCAACATCCATTGGAGCGCTTACACCCCTAACGTCGAAGTACTCGAGATGGCAGAGGTCGACAGCATCGAGTCCACGCTGCTGAAGATCCAGCTGCGCTGGGTGTGTCACGTCTCCAGAATGGAGGACCATTGCCTTCCCAAGATCGTGTTATATGGCGAGCTCTCCACTGGCCACCGTGATAGAGGTGCACCAAAGAAAAGGTACAAGGACTGCCTAAAGAAATCTCTTGGTGCCTGCCACATTGACCACCGCCAGTGGGCTGATAACGCCTCAAACCGTGCATCTTGGCGCCTCACAGTTTGGCGGGCAGCAACCTCCTTTGAAGAAGACCGCAGAGCCCACCTCACTGACAAAAGGCAAAGGAGGAAAAACCCAACACCCAACCCCAACCAACCAATTTTCCCCTGCAACCGCTGCAACCGTGTCTGCCTGTCCCGCATCGGACTTGTCAGCCACAAACGAGCCTGCAGCTGACGTGGACTTTTTACCCCCTCCATAAATCTTCGTCCGCGAAGCCAAGCCAAAGAAGAAAAAGAATGAAGTACATTGTTTGACGTGCAGTTTTTCTCCAGCAGTGTGTTCTTATTTCATGATTGAATGGTAGGGCAAACTCGATGGGCTGAATAGCCTATTTTTGCTCCTATGTCTTCTGTTTACATTTTCAAATTCACTTTCTTGGGTTGTTGGTTACTTATTTTTGCTGTCTGGGTCCTTGCACGAACTATCCGACAAAAGCTTTCGGCTGAATGTGGAAACTCTGCCTATGTTCTTCCTCACTTGGTGTGTTGCTGATTAACCCTTGATCTGATGGAGTCTCAAAATAGCAAATACTTGGGAATCCATTCCGCACTGCACGCCATCTAACCTGTAAATACTGGCATAATTCAGGGATGTGCTTAAAATACTGGCACTCACCCAGGGTTCCCCTGCATGTACTGGCTCATTCCTTGGGATCCCCACCATTTGCAAAACATGTATCTGGTGTTCCCTTGCTGATGCACTCCAGGGAATTCATTCCAAATACTGACAAGCTCTAGGAGTGTCTTGCAAGTCCTGACGGGCAGCCCTCAGATCCCTTGCTTCCCCAGGATGCCTTGTGAGTCTCCAGTTCACCTGTGTGAGAGAGCCCTTGTTGCCAAAAATATGGCATGTAACAAAAGATGCAGCCTGTCAGTAAATAGCTAAATTCAGAATTCAAGTGTGTTCGATGTCCAACTACAGATGGATGGATGGATGCACCCACTAGACTCAGCTCACAGAGACTTGGATTGTAGCAGAGAAAATGGTATTCCATTGTTGCTACTTTCATTTCTGCAACACTTATTCAGGCTTGTGCTTCCATACAAAAGCTACAAGACATGGCTCTTGAATCCTTTTTGAATATATCTGCAATGTCATCCCATCGTATCCACCCCCACTTGCCTCTTATAATGCTTTGTGAACTGACTTAAAGACATTGGCCAGCAGATATGGTGGGAAAAGAAAGAAGTGAAACACAAAATTTTGCAGGCGCTGTGACTATAGTAAAAACACACCGAATACTGGAGGAACTCAGTCGCTTTCAAACTGTTCGTATCAATTTAACATAAAATCGAAATGTCTTTTTGAAGCTGCTAGTAGCAATGTGTGGCAAACTTCACACATCAGGTGATGTGTCATGTGATCATCTGTTTAATTGAGGTTCCTCTGGGGGTAAACAATGAAAAATACTCAGATAGCTTCCCATTTTTCAAAATAATGCCCTGTGATCCTTTGTGTCCATCAGAGAAAGTGCACGCAACCTTGGTAACGTAACGGTGTCACCTCCAGCTCTGCACTGCTCGCTCAGCACTGGGGAATGATTTATTAGTTGGATTATTTGCTTACACTTTAAACCAGTGGTTCTCAACCTTTTTTCCTCCCCCCACTCAATACCACCTTAAATAATCTCTTACTTTCTTTCTTCTTCTTTGGCTTGGCTTCGCGGACGAAGATTTATGGAGGGGGTAAAAAGTCCACGTCAGCTGCAGGCTCGTTTGTGGCTGACCAGTCCGATGCGGGACAGGCAGACACGATTGCAGCGGTTGCAAGGGAAAATTGGTTGGTTGGGGTTGGGTGTTGGGCTAAGCACACAGCATTTATGGCATCCTATGCTCTGTGGTTTACGAACGAGATCCATTTCTAAGTCTGTCTTTAAGTCAAATTTGTATTCAAGTCAGAACAAGTACATGTGGTTCTTATTTGGCATTAATCATATGTTTGTCTTAGCTTAGTATTTACCAGTAGTGTATATTTTACCTTTCTATGAAGTAGGCATGCTCAATACAATGTTAACGGCAATGATCCAACTTAAAATGGCAGACGGTGTTCTCCTTACTTGGAAGGACCCCCTAGAGTACGAGTTGTCAGTAAGTCAGACGTTTGTAACCCGGGGACTGCCTGTACTTTAGGTGGCATGTTGAGAACCACTGATTTAAACCTTGTGAATCAGTGTAAAAGAGGAATGCTGTCATTTGAGTTATAAGTGAACCTTGAAAGTCATGTAAACTAATGGAGTTAAATAGTAAATATTTGTAAACTTAAATCCAACCTGTGTAAACTTTAGGCTTTGAATCACAAACTCTTTTATTTGATCAATTATTTTTCATTTGCAGCAAAATGTCCCACTGGATGCAAATATTTTGCATTTGGGTGCATCTCACCTTTCTCTGCCTTTTTTCAATGTAGCCTTTGCCCATCAAAAAGATTGGATGGAAAGGGAAAACTGGAGACCTTGGGAATAACAAGCTAAATGAGGCAATGGAGTTCACCGAGAAGCCATGGATAGATTTTTGTGATTTTAAGGAGATCACACACATCGCCATTTCTGACTGCAGGGCCATTGTTCATCGACAGGATAACAAATGCCTGGTGAGTTTTCTCCTTCCCCCACCTTCTCTTTTTTTAAAAATTTTTTATTTTTCACACCATAAACCACATTGACCATGATACATACATTTTCCTTTTCAAATATATAGTGTCATCTTCTCCCCCCCCTCCTCCCATCCCACCCTCCCTACCTCCCCCCCATCCATTTAAAGTACAAAATCTAAGATACCTTAAACCAGTCAAACAATGTTGTCATTCAATAAAAATAAACAAGAAATTCCACTGAGTCAATTCTTTTCATTTCCTTCTCCTTTCGTTAATTTAGGTGATGAATGTCCCCGGTAAGTTTTCTCTATTGTGTTTCATGTATGGCTCCCATATTTGTTCAAATATTTCAATATTATTTCATAAACTATATGTTATTTTTTCTAATGGAATACATTTATTCATTTCTATATACCATTGTTGTATTCTCAAATTATCTTCCAATTTCCAGGTTGACATAATACATTTTTTTGCTACGGCTAGAGCTATCATAACAAATCTTTTTTGTGCACCATACAAATCAATTCCAAATTCTTTGTTTTTTATGTTACTTAGGAGGAAGATCTCTGGGTTTTTTGGTATATTGTTTTCTGTAATTTTACTTAATATCTGGTTTAGATCTTCCCAAAATTTTTCTACTTTCTCACATGTCCAGATTGCATGAATTGTTGTTCCCATTTCTTTTTTACAACGAAAACATCTGTCAGATACTGTTGGGTCCCATTTATTTAACTTTTGAGGTGTAATGTATAGCCTGTGTATCCAGTTATATTGTATCATACGTAACCTCGTATTTATTGCATTTCTCATCATTCCAGAACATAACTTCTCCCATGTTTCCTTTTTTATCTTTATATTTAAATCTTGTTCCCATTTTTGTTTAGTTTTACCATTTGTTTCCTCATTCTCCTTTTCTTGCAGTTTAATATACATATTTGTTATAAATCTTTTGATTATCATTGTATCTGTAATCACATATTCAAAGTTACTTCCATCTGGTAATCTCAGACTGCTTCCTAATTTGTCCTTCAAGTAGGATCTCAATTGGTAATATGCCAGCACTGTATCTTGAGTTATATTGTATTTATGTTTAATTTGTTCAAAGGATAATAATCTTTTTCCTGAAAAACAATTTTCTATTCTTTTGATCCCTTTTTTCTCCCATTCTCCAAAGGAAAGGTTATCTATTGTAAAAGGGAGAAACTGATTTTGCGTCAATATTAGTTTTGGTAATTGGTAATTTGTTTTATTCCTTTCTACGTGAATCTTCTTCCAAATATTGAGCAGATGATGTAATACTGGAGAACTCCTACGTTGTACCAATTTTTCATCCCATTTATATAATATGTGTTCAGGTATCTTTTCCCCTATTTTATCTAGTTCTAATCTAGTCCAATCTGGCTTTTCCCTTGTTTGATAAAAATCTGATAGGTATCTTAATTGTGTGGCTCTATAATAATTTTTAAAGTTTGTCAGTTGTAAGCCTCCTTGTTTATACCATTCTGTTAATTTATCTAGTGCTATCCTCGGTTTCCCCCCTTTCCATAAAAATTTCCTTATTATTTTCTTTAACTTCTTGAAGAATTTCTCTGTCAAGTGTATTGGCAATGCCTGAAATAGGTATAATATTCTTAGGAAAATGTTCATTTTAATACAGTTTATCCTTCCTATTAGTGTTAATGGTAAATCTTTCCAATGCTCTAAATCGCCCTGTAATTTTTTCATTACTGGATAATAATTGAGTTTATATAGATGGCCGAGGTTTTTATTTATTTGTATACCTAGGTATCTTATTGCTTGCATTTGCCATCTGAATGGTGATTCCTTCTTAAATTTTGAGAAATCCGCATTATTCATTGGCATTGCTTCACTTTTATTTACGTTAATCTTGTAACCCGACACTTCTCCATATTCCTTCAATTTCTTATATAATTCTTTCATTGATAGTTCTGGTTCTGTTAAGTATACTATAACATCATCCGCAAATAAACTGATTTTATATTCCTTGTCTTTTATTTTTATCCCTTTTATATTATTTTCTGTTCTTATCAATTCTGCTAGTGGTTCTACAGCTAACGCGAACAATCAGGGTGATAGTGGGCATCCCTGCCTTGTTGATCTGCTTAAGTTAAATTGCTTTGATATATATCCATTTACTGTCACTTTCGCCAATGGCCCCTTATATAATGCTTTAATCCAATTAATATACTTCTCTGGCAAACTGAATTTTTGCAATACTTTGAATAAATAATTCCATTCTACTCTGTCAAAGGCCTTCTCTGCGTCTAAAGCAACTGCTACTGTTAGCGCTTTACTCCCTTCTACTGCATGAATTAAGTTAATAAATTTACAAATATTGTCTGTTGTTCATCTTTTTTAAATTAATCCAGTTTGGTCTAGATTTACCATTTTAGGTACGTACTCTGCTAATCTGTTTGCTAATAGTTTAGCTATTATCTTATAATCTGTGTTAAGTAATGATATTGGTCTATATGACGCTGGTGCGAGTGGATCTTTCCCTTGCTTTGGTATTACTGTAATTATTGCTGTTTTACATGAATCCCGTAAGCTTTGTGTTTTGTCAATCTGGTTGATTACTTCCAGGAGGGGAGGAATTAATAAATCTTTAAATGTTTTATAGAATTTTATTGGGAATCCATCCTCTCCTGGTGTTTTATTATTTGGTAATTTTTTTATTATCTCTTGTATTTCTACTATTTCAAATGGTTCTGTTAATTTATTTTGTTCCTCTATTTGTAATTTTGGTAGTTCAATTTTAGTTAAAAATTCATCTATTTTGCCTTCTTTCCCTTCGTTTTCAGTTTGGTATAATTGTTCATAGAATTCTCTAAAGTTTTCATTGATCTCCGTTGGATTATATGTGATTTGTTTGTCTTTTTTCCTTGATGCCAATACCATTTTCTTAGCTTGTTCTGTCTTAAGCTGCCATGCTAGAATTTTGTGTGTTTTTTCCCCTAGTTCATAATATTTCTGTTTTGTCTTCATTATGTTCTTCTCCACCTTATATGTTTGTAGTGTTTCAATTTTATTTTTTTATCTGCCAATTCTCTTCTTTTAGTTGTGTCTTCCTTCATTGCTGATTCTTTTTCTATATTTACTATTTCCCTTTCCAACTGCTCTGTTTCCTGATTATAGTCCTTCTTCATCTTGGTTACATAACTTATTATTTGCCCTCTAATGAACGCTTTCATTGCATCCCATAGTATAAACATCTTTAACTGATTAAGTATTTATTTCAAAATACATTTTAATTTGTCTTTCAATTAATTCTCTAAAATCCTGCCTTTTAAGTAGCATGGAGTTTAATCTTCATCTATACATTCTTGGAGGGATGTCCTCTAACTCTATTGTCAATATCAAGGGTGAATGGTCCGATAATATTCTAGCTTTATATTCTGCTTTTCTTACTCTATCTTGCATACGAGCTGATAACAGAAATAGGTCTATTCTTGAGTATGTTTTATGTCTACCTGAATAATAAGAATATTCCTTTTCCTTTGGGTGGTGTTTCCTCCATATATCCAAAAGTTGCATTTCTTGCATCGATTTAATTATAAATTTGGTTACTTTGTTCTTTCTGTTAATTTTTTTCCCTGTTTTATCCATGTTTGAATCCAAATTAAGGTTGAAGTCCCCTCCTATTAATATGTTCCCTTGCGTATCTGCTATCTTCAAAAATATCTTGCAAAAACTTTTGATCTTCTTCGTTAGGTGAATATACATTGAGTAGATTCCAAAACTCCGAATATATCTGACATTTTATCATTACATATCTCCCTGCTGGATCTATTATTTCCTCTTCTATTTTAATTGGCACATTTTTACTAATTAATATAGCTACTCCTCTTGCTTTTGAATTATACAACGCTGCTGTTATATGTCCTACCCAATCTCTCTTTAATTTCTTGTGCTCCAATTCAGTTAAATGTGTTTCTTGCACAAATGCTATATCAATATTTTCTTTTTTCAGTAAATTTAGCAGTTTCTTCCTTTTAATTTGGTTATGTATTCCGTTAATATTTAAAGTCATATAGTTCAGCGTAGCCATTTCATACTTTGTTTATCTTCCCTTTCCGTTTCTCCATCATCACCTTTCCTTCTTATCCATTTCTGCTTTCTTGATTTGAACATTTTATAAGACAACATTTCTAAAACATCAAACATTTTCCTTATTCTCCTATTTAAAACTTCTTTAACCCCATTCTCCCCTCCCCCTCCTGAGTTGCCCTTTATCCCTTGTCGGGCAACCACATCTCCCCTCTCCATTTGGATTTGCGAATTCACTCGCAAACGTCAACTGATTTTTCAGTGACCGTAACTCCTCCCCACCCAGCCCCCCCCCCCGGAAAAGATTTCAATTTTCATATGTAACAAAGGTCATTCTTTTAATTCCCTCCTTATTCCCTCTATTCCCTTTCCCTCCCTTATTAATTCTTATCTATATATATATTTTCCTCTAATTACGGATACATTCATGTATACACACACACACACATGCACATCTCTCTCTATATATATATATATATATATATACACACACATATACCCATATACACACATACATATAGTTCGTGGTCATTTTTACTCTCATTACATGTCTTCATCTCTCTGCTTGTTTTGTAGTTGTTCTGCAAATTTTCGTGCTTCCTCTGGATCCGAGAATAGTCTGATTTGTTGCCCTGGAATAACTATTTTAAGTACCGCTGGGTACTTTAACATAAATTTATATCCTTTTTTCCATAAGATCGTTTTTGCTGTATTGAACTCCCTCCTCTTCTTCAGGAGTTCAAAACTTATGTCTGGATAGAAAAATATTTTTTGACCGTTATATTCCAGTGGCTTTTTGTCTTCTTTTATTTTCTTCATTGCTTTCTCCAATATATTAACACCCAACCCCAACCAACCAATTTTCCCTTGCAACCGCTGCAATCGTGTCTGCCTGTCCCGCATCGGACTGGTCAGCCACAAACGAGCCTGCAGCTGACGTGGACTTTTTTACCCCCTCCATAAATCTTCGTCCGCGAAGCCAAGCCAAAGAAAGAATATCTTAAGAATTTTACTAAAATGGATCTTGGTTTTTGCTGCGGTTGTGGTTTCGGGGCTAATGTTCTATGTGTCCTCTCTAGTTCCATTTCTTCCTGTAATTCTGGTCTTCCGAGGACCCTGGGGATCCAATCTTTTATAAATTCTCTCATATTCTTGCCTTCTTCATCTTCCTTAAGGCCCACTATCTTTATATTATTTCTTCTATTATAGTTTTCCATTATATCTATCTTCTGAGCTAACAGCTCATGTGCCTCTTTAACTTTTTTATTAGATTCTTCTAATTTCTCTTTTAAGTCCTCTACTTCCATTTCTATGATTATTTCTCGTTCTTCCACATTGTCCACTCTTTTTCCTATCTCTGATAAGACCATTTCTATTTTATTCATTTTTTCTTCTGCATTCTTAATTCTACTTTTTATCTCATTAAATTCTTGTAATTGCCATTCTTTCACTGATTCCATATATTCTTGCCTTTCTCTTCTTCTTCCATTTCTTTCTGTTCTTCTTCTTCTTCTGGGATGACCACCTGTTGTTTCCTTGTTTTCTTTTTACCCTCTTCTTTCTTGTTGTCGTCATGGTCGTAGCTCAGGGCATCACAGGCAAAGCCCTTCCCACCACTGAGAACATCTACAGGGAACGCTGCCATTGGAGAGCAGCAGTGATCAACAATCCACACCAGTCAGCACACACTCTGTTCTTGCTGCTACCATCACAAAGAATTGTGTTACCAGGTTCAAGAGCAGCTGCTACCTCTCCACCATCAGACAGCTCAACAGCAAACTCAATCAGGGACTCATTTAAGAACTCTTTGCACTTAATTGTTTGTTTGTTTTCCCCCCTCTCTGTATTTCAATTAGTGTTTGGATTTCTTTATTTGTTTACATGTAATAGTAAGTACTTATGTAAGGAAATGCAATGAAATTTAAAAAGTGCAATTATGGACCTCACAATATAACATACGAGCAAATAAAGCAGTAATAATAATAAAGGAAAGAAACAGTAAAACAAAACAAAATACAAACACACTAATTGGCAGAGTTTTATTCTTGAAAGGCTCTGGGATAGAATCTGTACTTGAGTCTGTTTGTCCATCATTTAATGGACCTGTATCGTCTACCCAAGGGCAATAAGTCAAACAATTGATAGCCCCGGGCCGAGTAGAATCCTTAAGGATATCAGCTGTCTTCTCGATACAGCAAGATGGAAATAAATCTTCCTAAGGGGACAGGGAAAACCCCATGATCTTCTGGGCCATATTGATATCCTCTCTGAAGATCCCTCTTTTATCTGCTGCTGTACCACACAGGAATGCAGTAAGTCAGCAGACTCAATAGAGCAGCGATAGAGGGATATCAATAACTTCTCCTGTAGATTAATTTTCATGAAGGATTCTCAGGAAATGGAGATGTTGATGTGGCTTCTTGACTATAGTGGTGGTATTGTTACAAGTCCAGAGGACCCCAAAACCCAGCAGCAATAGATATGCACCACAACAAAGGGTTACTTAAACAAAAGTTGTTTTTAATTATCTTTGAATATGAAAATAGAATCAAACTTTAACTTATCTCTATTGACTCTCTTAACCCCTTTCTAATGCTAAGTGCACGTGTGTGTAATGTGGGTGTACATTCACCAAAGTTCTTTGGTTCACAGTCCAATCTCACTGGTTGCAGTGCACTGTGCACAGAAGTTAACATTAATATAGTTCACCAGGCTTTGGTGCTTAACAGGTAAATGGTTACCACTTGGAAAGGTTCCTGTTGGTTTTCAGAGTTTTTATTGTTTCAGGTCACCACAGAGTTCTTTTCTGTTTCTCCTATTCCTTGGGAATCTCTCTCTCTCTCTCTCTCTCTCTCTCTCTCTCTCTCTCTCTCTCTCTCTCTCTCTCCTCTCTCTATAGCTTGGCTACTTTTCCTATTTTCAGACAAAGCTTGTTACATTTGTTGCCTTTTGCAAATAACAGTCCATCATGAGTCTGAGCACTCCTGCAAAAGCTCCTGCAAAAATTCTGTGTTTTTAAGTGTTTGTCTGTGACCTGCTCTAACAAACCTTTCCCAATTTTTCTCTCAAGCACCAGTATATTCTCTGTCACATTATTAACAGTCCAAGAAAGATCTGCAGCCAAATATTTTCCCAGAAACCCTTTCCACCCATTAATATACAATGGAGCTGGGCCCATACTGCTCCTCCTGAAATCCTTTACGACCTCTTTTGTCTTTGAGGAATTTAATACCGGATTGTTCTCTGAGCACCACACTGACAGTCTGTGCACTGCTAGCCAATAAGTGGTAAATCTGCCTTGCCCGCAGGAAAAAAGAATCTCAACTTTACGCGATGTCATGTATGTACTCTAACAATAAATATGAAATCTGACAGGTTCTGTAATCTACAGAGACGTGGCATCCTGCAGATTTTGCTCGGCTGTAAACTAGTTTGCAATTCTCCCTCATGTTTCCTTGTCTTCCTCCGTGCTTTCTCCTTTCTTCTTTCTCCTAAATGGCAGTCACGTCCTGTGATATTGGTTAAAATATTCAACTTGGGACTTTGTTAATGTGGTCCACTAGATAAGCCTTCACAACCATAAGAGATATTGTTGAGATCAAGAATTTGATAATACTCTGAACATGAAGGATCTGTAAACATGCTCTTGAGTAACTTGTTAAAGGGACAATCACTTTGTCCAAGACAGTCAAAATATAGTTTTTTATATTCTGCATGAATTTGTTTCCCTTGAATTTATTTTTCTAACCAAAATTCTGATCATTTTAAGAGAGGAGATTGAAAACTAGTCAATTGGAAAGGTTTAAGGGATCCCATTTCAAGTTCAAGTTTCTTATCGTACAATTGTAAAGTACAGCTGTACAAAACGGTATTCGTCAGTCCTCAGAGCAGCAAACACATATTGACATAGCACATGTATTTACGTGATTTAAGTGCAGTGCATGTATAAAAATAAATATTCTTAAATAACAGTAGATTCTCAGAATCTACTTTCTTGCTGTTGTGCCCTCCCTCCCTTATCCACCTATTACCTTTGGGAGCATGCTCCTCCCCCTGCCCACCCCCCCTACCATTTTGTTTGGGTATCTGCCAATATTTTTCATACCTTGATGAAAAATGTTGGTTATGTATCTTTATATTTGCTACATAAAGTTCACCTACTGAGTTCCTTCAGCATTGTGTTTTTTCACCTTTCTGATGGTTGATGATTTTAGCCAGAGGTTGGTGGATGAATTCATTCTGTGTTACACCTTGCCTGACCATGACACTTGTACCTTAACTATTAGTGTTTACCAACTAGTCGCTGACACCAAACAAAATTTGATTGGCAGCTGGAATTCCTGTGCTCTGCAGCAAGCCCTGGGTGACCTGGCTCCTGCAATCAGAAGAGGTGACTGTGAAACATTTTTTGTCCCAAAAGAGAGCAGCAAGTGGAGATGGGTGGGTGGTGGGGAGTGGAGCATGAAGGGAGTGGAAGTCCAGAAGGGAGGTGGAGGGTTGGAGTGGTGAAGGGAAAGAAAGGAGGAGGAAGGGGATTAATTGGACTGGGCTGAGAGAGGGATGGGTTTAGCAGAAGTGGAGTTTGAAAGGGAGATGTATAGGGAAAATGAGAGACTGAGGAAGAGGTTATGGGCAAAGGTGTGCACATCAGTTTAGAGCTTGGCTACTAGATAGACCCTGGGACTTTATTCATTGGGATGCAGACGGCTGAGAGGGGACTTGATAGAGGTGTTTAAAATTATGAAGGGAATAGAGAGACTAGACATAAATAGACTCTTTCCCCTGAGGGCAGGGGAGCTTGGAACAAGAGGGCATGTTAAGAGTAAGGGGGCAAAACTTTAGGAGAAATGTTAGAGGATGCTTCTTCACTCAGAGTGGTGGCAGAATGGAATGATCTTCCAGAGGAGATAGTTGCGGCATGGTCCCTTTTGTCATTTAAGAGAAGGTTAGATGTGTACATGGAGGTGAGGGTGTTAGAGGATTATGGGCGGAAAGCGGGAGGGGGGAGCTAGTGGAGTTGTTCAAGTGAACCGGCGTGGACTTGAAGGGCCAACATGGCCTGTTTCCACGCCGTAAACAGTTATATGGTTAGTTATATGATCATTTAGATGAGGCATCAAGTAGAAAATATTCAAGCTTGCCAGTGGGACCATGCTAGATGGCAGTGCATGATGTGAGGAGGAGGCAGTGAGGCTTCTGGAGATGGTGTCATAATAAATTAACAAGAGAAAATGGGAGGCAGAATATAACGCGGAAATGTGAGGTTATCCAATTTGATCCGCACTGTAAATGGTTATATGGTTATATGTTAGGTTTGTGCCTGGTGCATATTCTAGTTTTGATTGAGCAGTGCCATACCAGCCCAGTTTAATATTTTATCCAGGTCAAGATGATTTGCTTAACGTTACTGGCAAGTGGTGTATTTAACATCAATATTTGGGTTATGTCATGTCTGGATAATATTTAGTCAAGTCCGATTTGCATTTGATTTTAATCTTGTACCAAAAGAGTCTGAGGGAATGGAGTATGTGCCATCAGCGTGCTTCAAAATGCAGGAACACGTTCAGCATTCCCCAGAGTTTTCGTCACCTAAAATTTGTTTGTGCACGTTTTTAACTCATTATTCTACATTTCCCAATTATCTTCCGGCTTGTGCAACATTTCACTCAAGCGGAAATTATGATGAAATAAACTAAAGACAAAACAATAATCTCTCTCTCCAAATTTCTAAGGTGTAGAAAACATTTAAAAATTCTAATAGTGGATCAGATTATTAATTCAATGGTAATTAAGAGGTTGATATTTTTAGAGAAACTGATCGACCCTTTGGATTACTAGACAGCGAGGGTTGTGGTCAGACACCTGTTGGGTCTTGAAGGCAGTGAGCTAATGTTCTTTAGGATCTGACAAAGAATTTGAAGGGCCTTGTCTATGGCTAAGTGTTTGATCCAATATTTATTTGTGGTTGCCTTGAACTTTGATAACATGTGCTCATGAAATGCCTTGTGATGTTGGACTGTTTAAAAATTTTTTATCAAAAATATTTATATCACTGCAGCCTGTTGATATATGACTGACTGATCCATCAACCATTGTGTGTTTCAGGCTCACTTCATGTTCTCCTTAATTAGACACTTAAGAGGCATGGGTCAAGGTGTAAAAATAGTTCGGCATGGATGAGATAAGTTGAAGGGCCTGTGTGAACTTTAATGGTTATTCAGACATCAATCATTTTTTAAAAAATTAGGTTTATAGCATGGTAACAGATCCTTCTGGCCCATGAGCTCATGCTGCCCAAATACCCTAATTAATCTACAACCCTGTATATTTTTAAGGGTGGAAGGAAACCGAGAACCCAGAGGAAACCTGTGCATGGGGACATGGGGAGAATGTACAGACAGCGCCGGATTTTAACCCCGGTTGCTGGTGCCATAAAAGTTTTGTGCTGACCGCTACGCTAATCGCGCTGCCTCTCTTCAGTAAAAATATATAAACTTATAAACAGTGCTGACGTTCCCAGGGGCACCTTGTTTAAACAGGGTCCAGGAAATGTGCCAAACGTGACGTACTTCAAAGTTTCTTCAGTCCAGCTTCGAAAACCATGCAACAATAAGCATTCACCAAATATGCTGCATATTACAAAGAATCCACAGAGTAAACTGAAATGAGATGCTAACCTATACTGTAGCCACGGAGCAGCATAAATCTGATGTTCTTTTGATCTACGTTTTGAATACGTGGAATAAAGCATTTGCTGAACAATGTAAGCACAATGGTCATCACTGCTAACTCTTTTCTCTTTGTATCTGCAGGACCTGGTGCTGACCTCGCATAAATTGGCACTTTCCTTTGCATCACTGATCGATGGCTATTCTCGTCTGACGACTGACTCGCACCACTATCTGTGTCATGAGGTAGCCCCTCCACGGGTTGTCCTGAGCATCACTAGTGGCATCCATGGACCGATGCAGTAAGTGTCAGACTAACTGATTGCTACTAATGTTATGATTGTGTGTGTAGAATTGACGTATAAGTGGCTTGCTGAAATTCTTCTCCTTTAAGGCACCCTCTTTATGATGTCCTTTTAGAGTTTCCCAGTATGGAAATAACACATGGTACATGGAGAGAAAATCATGCTCTGTGCTTTTCTTCAGGATATGTGTGGTGGAATATAGAATGAGATAAGCTATCATATGATCTGACCATTGACTCTGTTTTCAGACTTCAGGTTTGACCTTCCAAAATGCATCACCTCACATTTATCCAGATTGAACTCCATCTGCCACTTTACTTCCCAACTCTGCATCCTGTCTATATCCTTTTGTAATGATGACAAACTTCAGCGCTGTCCACAACTCCTCCAAACTTCAGCGCTGTCCACAACTCCTCCAAACTTCAGCGCTGTCCACAACTCCTCCAAACTTCAGCGCTGTCCACAACTCCTCCAAACTTCAGGGCTGTCCACATCTCCTCCAAATTTAAGGGCTGTCCACATCTCCTCCAAACTTCACCACTGTCCACAACTCTTCCAAATTTCAGTGGTCAACTCTTCCAACCTTCAGCGTTGTCCACAACTCCTCCAAACTTCAGCGCTGTTCACAACTCCTCCAAACTTCAGCTCTGTCCACAATTCCTCCAACCTTCAGCGCTGTCCACAACTCCTCAAACTTCAGCGCTGTCCACATCTCCTCCAAACTTCGGCGCTGTCCACATCTCCTCCAACCTGCATATCATCCATAAACTTGTTAACCCATCCTTCCATTTCTTTATCTTGATCATTTATAAATATCTCAATGGTCCCAGAACAGATCCCTGCAGAACTCCATTAGTTACTGACCTCCCAGCAGAATATTTTCCGTTCACTACCTCTACTCTGCTTTCTACTTGCAAACCAATTTTTAATCCACACAGTCAAGGTTCCTTGTAATCCAGAAGCCTGGAATATGAGACAATCACGCAAGTTCAACCAACGACTCCCTGCCCCAATGGCACATAGCGAATTTAATTTAAAATCTGAAAAGAAAACTTGTCCTAAAGTCCATGAGGTGACTGGATTTTGCAGAAGCTGACCTTCGTGCCCATCATTTAGTGAAGAAAATTAGTTGTCTTTTGCCTGTATGGGTTATCTCTGGTTGACCTAGACTGCCCATCATAATTGCTGTGCATGTTCCACAATTTAAGGACGGTAAATGCCGACTGTCCCAGCAATGCTTACGTTCTGTTAATGAATGAAGAACAAACTCGTGTAAAGTTCAATACACTTCTTGACTCCAGAGAGGATCAAACTCACCCCAGTGTTTCCTGTTGTAGGTGGTCAGATCGCAAGGTGTGGTGTCTTCTAATTTGGTATGCATGAGAAGTTGCGTGTGTTTGTCGGTGATCAGCACCTGTTATTCACTGGTTTCAGCAATTTCCATTCGTCTGGCACGACTTTTATAGTTTTGTTCAACCTGTGTGAGATATAAGAATCAAAGGTAGGGAGGAAGTGGACCTTCAACCTTTTCCTTACTATTCCCATAGACCGCACTATGTCACCAATAAGCTACGGAAGGAGGAGAACAAAGAAGGGCTTTATGTGCTACGATGGAGTGCTTTAGACTTCAACAAGATTATCATGACTATTGTGAGCAAGGAAAAGCCTCAGGTATGTGTGCTGTTTGTCCAGATTTTGCGTCAGTTGGAATTCAGGGTGTGACACCATGATTCTGTGGAGTATTGAGATGAAAGCACTTTCCAAGAACACTGTTTCTAAGAACATGTGCACAGCTTATTGAATCTCACTGGGACAGGCTCATGGCAGAGGTGCTGAGGAGGAGGCTGGGTGAGGGGTTGGGGTTGGTTCCCTTTTTTTTGTAATTCTTTATTTATTGCACTATGAACCATATCAACCAAAATATTTACAGATGCTTCTCTTTAAATATCCACAGTGACATTTTCTCTTTTACCCCCCATCCCTCCCTTCCCCCTTCCCACCCCTACTCCAAAAACAGTAAATACTGAACATATAAAATACAATAAAACAATATCTTTATTCAAAAGGAATACAAACAAAAAAGACTCGCATCATCTACTTATACACATTAAATCTGATCGTGTTTATCTTCTTATCATTTTAGGTGGTGATGGTCCGAGGCCTGCTCTTTCTGTTATGTTCCATATATGGTTCTCAGGTTTTTTCAATCATTCTAACTTTATCTTTTAAATTATATGTGATTTTTTTTCCCAATGGGATACACTTAAACTTGGTTATATTCTGTTAATGTTTATAGTCCAACGTGGCCATCTTATATTTTTATTTTCACTTCTTTTCTGCCTCTTTACCACCTCCATCCCCTTTTTTTTTCCATTACTGTTTTTTAAGTTTTCCTTTTTAATCTCAATATATGACAACGCACTTGAGACATGAAATACTCCAACGATCCCCACAAGCAATAATCCTTTAACCCCAAATGAATCCCCCCCCTCCTTGGATTGCCCCTTGTCCCTTGACGGCAACCACAACTCCCCTTTCCATTCGGTTTGCAAACTTACCCGCAAGCATCAACCGATTTCGCAGTGACCTTTATTCTCCCACCCCCCCAGCCCGGTTCCTTCCCATCTTAAGTCACCAGGAGACATGCTTGGTCTGCTTTTTGTTTTTCTGTCTATTAATTTTCTGAGATGAGGGCATCATTACCAAGGTGAATATGGTATAACCCGGTATCTGGCACCTCTGGGATTCATAAATGCCAGATAAGAGTGGTTTTCCGGTTGCTTGAGATTCACTCTGACAATGTTTAACTAATATACCTGTATTAAGAATAAACAGTTTAAAAGGCAAAAATACAATTCCAAGTTACATTGAAGAAACTTCACTTGCATGGATATATAAACCTTAAAGTAGTCACATTCTATGAAAACATTTAACTTTCGCTGCATCTGCAGGTTCCTCCCCCTCTACAGAGTCGCCCAAAATACGAACAATAACATTATAGATAATTAAATTCCCCTACCCCAAGTTTACAGATAAATCCTTACTAATATAAATAATATACTAATAAAGATAAAGACTTTTACTAAGCAGGGAATAAGACACTTTAAGAGAGAGTCACCCCAATGGAGAGCGGCATCAACCAGCTCTTCATCCTGGGCAACGCCACTTTATTCAAACACAACTTCATTCAAGCACAACTTCATTCAAACAGCTGCTACAAGCAAAGCACGACTAAGGCACTCTGCTAGCTCAATATTTGCTCTGACTTTCACCAAAGGTTATTACTCTTACAATTTTAAACTTTAATTTCAATTTTTATTTATTATAATCTTATTTATTTATTTTCCTTGGATTTTTTTGCCGAGTACTGGAGTTCCAGGGGTTTTAAAGTACTTGTATGCAGATGGAAGCATTCATATGAGCCTGCTTCCCTTGTCTCCTTTTGGCAGTTGTGGGATTGCAAGGTGCTGTTGGAGTAGCTCGGAAACGATCTCTCGGTGGCCGATTTTTGTTTACAGCAGCTGAGAGTGAGAGAGCACGAGTTAGCAAAAGAGGGAAAGCTTTTACTCTGCAGCAGGATGGAGATCGGGAGGGAAGAAGAACATGGCAGATAGTTCCACAAGACAGCACAATGGCCCCAGTTCCAGATTGGTTAACATGCAACAGATGACATCCATCACTGATAAATATAGAAACAATCATTACCTTCATCCCTCTAGTTCTTCCTTGTTAGTTTTCACAGTATTATCACAAGGGCACTCGACTCCATGTTTGAATAGACATCAGCAGACATTGAATAACAAATTGCATAATTTGCATGTGACATTAAAGGGTATTAGGTATGAACATGGGACCACCCAGGTTATTTGATCTCATCATCAACATTGGTCAATACACATGTAAATGATTATAATACAGTTCCTTCGGGCAGGAACAGATGGTCAGTAAATGCTGGCCTTCACAGCAATACAGTAAAACACCCATTATCTGGCACCTACAGGGAATGCAGATGCAAAATAAGTGAATTTTCAGGTTGACTGAGATTCACTCTTTCAATACCGAACTAATACACTTGCATTAAGAATACCCTATTTAAAGGGCAAAAGACGGTGCAAAATGTAATTTGAAAAAAATCAGTAGTGTAGTCCTTAATTATGTAAAATTTACTTTAATCAGGTAATTCCTCTAACTTACAAAATTTAAATTTAAACCAAGGTCGTTGGCACAGTAACTGCATTGCACTAGCTGCTATGCTAATCGTGCCACTGTCATAATGAAACCCCGCCCTCAAGTTTACAGATGAAGCCTTACTAACAAACTTAATACAAATAAAGACTCCTACTAGGCAGAGATAGAGAGATACTTTGGGAGAGTTGCCCCATTGACGAGCAGCATTGGCCGGCTCTTCGTCTTGGGCGCTGCCATTTGATTCAAACACAACTTTATTGAAACTTGATTCAAACAGCTGCCTCGGGCAGGGCTCTGCTGACTGAATGTTTGCCTCCACCTTCACCAAGGGGTTGTGTGTGGCTTCGGAGAACGTTTACAATTTTAAACTTTTATTTACATTTTTATTCATTCTTGCTATCTATTTATTTCCTTCCTTTCCCGGTTTGAATTTCGGATACTGGGAATTTTACTGTACGTATTCTATCAATAAATATAAACAAATAGCTTTAATTTGTTTTGATTCAAGACAGGATCACATCCACCTCGGTGCTTTCTACTGTGGGTGGCCGCAGAGAAGAATGCCAACTTCGTTGGTCGGGATTGTGTCTTGTAATGAAGTGAACAAAACAGTTATGTTTCAGTCAGTATCTGTCTGGGCAGCCAAGAAAGCGAGAGTTACCTTTTCTCATAATGTACTAGAGGGAAGAAATGCTCTCCAATCAGTAACACTGGAAGGCAGGAATAGGGCCAAGAATATCTTGTTTTAATAGGTTGACATTAACTGTGGTTTTATTGTGAGGAAAAATCTGCAGATGCTGGGATTGTAGTGCAACACACAAATGTGCTGGTGAACTCAGCAGGTCATGTAAAGTAAAGGGTAACCAATGTTTTAGGAAGTGTAAAATTAAATTAAAAACACAACGCTGGAAAAACTCAGCAGGTCAAACAGTGTATTTTATATCACAAAGATTAAGATACATAACCAATGTTTTAGGAAGTGTAAAATTAAATTAAAAACACAACGCTGGAAAAACTCAGCAGGTCAAACAGTGTACTTTATATCACAAAGATTAAGATACATAACCAATGTTTTAGGAAGTGTAAAATTAAATTAAAAACACAACGCTGGAAAAACTCAGCAGGTCAAACAGTGTACTTTATATCACAAAGATTAAGATACATAACCAATGTTTTAGGCTGAGCCTTTTGTTAAGGTAGGAGCAAAAAGGCAGTTACCTGAATTTAAAAAAAGGTGGGCGGAGGAGAGGAGGAGGTCTGCCTGTTTTTTTTTTTGCTTCAACTGTTAAAATCATTAATGAGCATCAGATGGCTTTTCTTTCCCCCATCCTCCGAAGAATTAGATCGGTTTTTGTCATAATTTGTTGTCTTTAAACATTATTCTCTGGGGAGAAATGGGAAGCCCATTTAATGCTGTGTGACCTCATGGAAGAGAAAGAGGGACTTGAAGGAAGTATTGGACAAAAATTTCACCCCGATCTCTCCTTGTGACAGTACTTTGGCTTCAATGTAAATGATTCATGGCTGCATCCTGTTTCTTTTTTGCACCTCTTGTCTGCCAAGATGTTGCCTCATGTTTTGTTCAAGCAGATGGGTCTTTTCTTTTATTCCATGGGGAGCTCGACAGTTCTTAGAAAATCTATGACACAGAAGGAAGCAGTTCAGCGCATCAGTGGAAAAGAATTAAGCTCGCAAATGCACTTAATCAGAGCCCTCCAAATCCCAAGCCTTCATATTTCTTTATGATGTAGGAGGAGGCTATTTTCCTGATTGATTCTTCTGGCTGTCAGATCAATCTCGCTTTGGTGTGACCTTGTCTCCAGGACAACTTTATTAACATCCTTGACCTTTACACTGATCTTACAACTTCACAATATTTCTATATTATTTAAAGATTTCCTATCTTGCCACCAACTTTCAAGTTTAAATCATTCATACATGGAATGGAAACCAAGGTGCTGAGTTGTCGAGCCCTGATCATTGCCTCATTCCAGTGACAAAAACAACAGTCATTGCATTTTGCTTCCTGCCATTGAGCCAGTTTTGGATCCAGTTAATTGATCTCCCTTAAATCGATGCACACTTCTATTTTTGAACAGTTTGCCATGTGGAACATTTTCAAAACTCTTGTGTGGGATGGGTTTCATGGAGAGCGCACTGTATACGATGCTCACTATTCAGCTCAAAAAAGTGCAGGCAGAGAATTAATGAATCTTTTCTACCTTCTTTCCTACCTCTCTGAAAATCAAGTTGTTGACCACATGAGGCATTGTTTCAACTAGCCCATATAGACAGGCTCAGTTGAAGCTATGCCTTTCTAAATGTAGGTTTATATTTGTCCCTTACAAATATTTCTAATACTTTGCCCATCACCGACGAGAAAATGACAGGCGACAAAATGTAATTGTTTATTCATTTTGCAAAGGATATAACAGAAACTGTTCTCCAATCCTACCACACCATAATTACATTTTAAATGTTTACATTTTAAATTTCTAAATTTAGTTTGTGCAGCACATTAACAGGCCCTTCTGGCCAACAAGCCCGTGCTGCCCAATTACACCTCTAACTTCCAACCCCCACTACATTTTGAAGGGTGGGAGGAACTCATGCAGACACGAAGAGAACATACAAACTCCTTACAGACAACACCACATTTGAACCCAGGGTCCTGGCACTGTATCAGCATTGTGTTAACTGTCCTGACCTGGATCTGGAACTAATCTGATCAGAGCCACTCAAGTTTTCTTTCTTGCAGCTTTTAAACAACTTGGGATATATTTCATTTGGGCTTGGAAATTTATCATTTTTAAATATCCTTAGTATTTCTACTTTTGCTATGCTTATTCCAAACAAATTCCAGAGCTCGGGTTCCTTCAGCTGACATCACTTCCTGTACTCATGTTTGTCCAATTCATGGCAATTTTTTTTCAAATTTAAATTTAGACATAGAGCACGGTAACAGGCCATTTCGGCCCATGAGTCCATGCCCCCCAATTTACACCCAATGAACCTACACCCCGGTACACTTTGAATGGCAGGAGGAAACCGGAGCCCCCCCAGAGAAAACCCACATAGACATGGGGAGAACATACCAGCACCTTACAGCGCGAGATTCAAACCAGGTCCCTATTGCTGGCACTGTAAAAGCATTGCGCCAACTGTGCCACCCCAAAATTCACATTGACTGAACTGTTGGGTGTTGCCAGAGGGAGCTTCCATCAAAACGACAAAAGTATGAAGCGAGTTTTAAGTTAAAAGTAATCGAAGTGGCCAAGAAATCCAGCAATTCTGCTGCAAAAAAAAAAATTGTTGTAGGTTTGGTCCTTTTTTGGTGTTCGTGTCGTCTTATACGCTGAATTTTTATACGCCGAGCAATTTTTTTTTTAGTTGAATTTTTCATTTTTGTATTTGGCTATAAGTTGCCCTCTGATTTTTGAGTGTTTCAAGACTCGACTTGTATGCCAATCTATACAGTGATATAAAGGTAAAGGTTTATATTTAATTTTTTTAAGAATACCATGCGAGATGACCATTGGCAAGAATTTCCACATGGCTTTGAATGAGAATTCTATGGGAGTTGGGTGTCTTGCCATTCTTTTAACTATTTGATTAACTCACTTAATAGATAAACTCAAGTCAAGATATTATTTCTATTGATTTGTTAATGCTTTACCCCAGCTTGTTTCTTTGTATAAAACAGATGTCTATTTAACTCAGTGAGTCTCTGTACTGCTTCCAAACTCAACGTGCATCTGTTTCCTGTGCTGTTTTTTAAAATGTTCTTTTCATTTTTTTGAAAATGGAGCAATAGATTTCTGGTAAATTAAAATGTAATAAACTGCAGATGCTGAAAATATGAACTAAATTATGAGAACCACTCAGCAGGTCACCCAATATCTGTGGAAAGGAACAGCTGGTGTTTTGGGTTGATGGCCTTTTATGAGAACTGGAGAAGAGTGAAAAGTTGATTTTAAATTGTAGAGGACAGATTTGGTGAGTTGGGGATGGGGAGATTGATAAGACAAAGCAGCTCTCATTGAGGCTGGGGGATAAGTCATAGCGGTCATTGTCAGGATTAATGGAGGGAGACATTTTTTAAAGAGGAACATAAAACATGTACTATGCAGAGCAGAGGTCCTTGCCAACAATGACGGAGAGAGAAAAATTAAACAAATATCATGAATGGTTAACTTGAAGCAAAAATGACAAATTCTGTTGCAGAGAAAGTCAATTACTAGACATTATAGAATTGGATCTTGACTGTGAGAGACCCAGACAGAAGATGGGAGGCTGACCCTGCTTTCTGCAACAGTGCAGGAGGCCATTGACGTAGGTTAGAGTGCAACCAGGGGAGCAAACTTAAAGGACAGACACCATTTTTGTTCTGAGTTGTGATTGAAGAGTAGAGGAGAGATTTATTGCAGAATGCTATATTGGAAGGAGTATAGGTGAATCAATGAATAAAAATTAGGTCCCTGAACGATGGGAAAAGTTTGAAGGACAGGTCTTTATATTTAATTTTTTTAAGAATACCATGCGAGATGGCCATTGGCAGTAATTTCCATTATCCCAAGGGCCAGAACACCAGGAATTGGTTGCCTGTAAATATTGTCTCCCTACCTCTTAGATTCAATGAAAATAGATCCAAGAAATAATGGTGAAAAAATGGGCAAATACTCAAAAGAAAGAGTACATCATAAAACTCAAATGTCTAAATCTATTTTGAGCATTCTTTTTTTTTTCTGTGTGGTCTAGATGTTGAATGATCCCACAAGTGCAGAACTGCTGATGTGTCGGAAACACTATTCTGTTCTGATCGTGTAGCGGACAATTGGTTATTGGTTGTGTTAGATGAAGAACTATCAGGTAGAAGATTAATGAGAATTCATTGCCATAAATACAAATAAAATGGAAAGATACACTCAAATTCATACTTGTTGCAGTCAAACAAATATGTCAAGATACACCCTCTACAAAAATATAGATTTAATTACCACAATATGCCAAGTCAGAAAGAGATCACTGCCATATATTTTGGGGCCTCATTTTCATAGTTTTATCATGGATCAGGCGCATAATTCAGCCCCCTCCCTCCAAAAAATTCACATTGATGAGCTGTCGGGTGTTGCCAGAGGGAGCCTCCATCGAAACAACAAAAGTATGAAGCAAGTTTTAAGTTAAAAGTAATCGAAGTGGTCAAGAAATCCAGCAATTCTGCTGCTAAAAAAAAAAAAAATTGTTGTAGGTTTGGTTCTTTTTTGGTGTTTCCTTTATACGTTGAATTTTTATACACCGAGCAATTTTTTTATTTTTTAGTTGAATTTTTCATTTTTGTATTTGGCTATAAGTTGTCCTCTGATTTTTGAGGGTTTCAAGACTCGACTTGTATGCCAATATATACAGTAATATAAAGGTAAATATTTCTGGTTGCAGTTAGTGCAAGGAGAGGGAAAAAAAATTTCAATGTTGCAAACAGTTATTTTGGTGGTTCTGGACTAGGTTATGGGGAGGGTGGTCCTGGGAAATTCGAGAGTGATAGATGTTAGAGTTAAAAACTGTTCTTGAAACTGGAGCTGCTGGATTCTGGATGCCCAAAGGTAGAAGTGAGTAGAGGTTATGAAGGTGATGGAGGTTCTTTATGATATTGGCTGCCTTCTTGAGGCACCAAACTAGATCATGTTGCAACCAGTCAATATGCTTACCACAGTACAGCAGTAGAAGTTTTTTTTAAATTTTCTATTTTTCACACCATAACCCACATTGACCAAGATACATACATTTTCCTTTTCAAATATATACAGTGTCATTTTCTCCCCCCCTCCCTCCTCCCATCCCATCTTCCCTACCTCCCCCCCATTCATTTAAAGTACAGACTCTAAGATACATTAAACCAGTCAAACAATGTTGTCATTCAATAAAAATAAACAAGAAATTCTACTGAGTCAATTCTTTTCATTTCCTTCTCCTTTCATTATTTTAGGTGGTAGATGTCCCCGGTAGGTTTTCTCTATTGTGTTTCATGTATGGCTCCCATATTTGTTCAAATATTTCAATATTATTTCTTAAATTATATGTTATTTTTTCTAATGGAATACATTTATTCATTTCTATATACCATTGTTGTATTCTCAAGTTATCTTCTAATTTCCAGGCTGACATAATACATTTTTTTGCTACGGCTAGAGCTATCATAACAAATCTTTTTTGTGCACCATCCAAATCAAGTCCAAATTCTTTGTTTTTTTATGTTACTTAGGAGGAAGATCTCTGGGTTTTTTGGTATATTGTTTTCTGTAATTTTATTTAATGTCTGGTTTAGATTTTCCCAAAATTTTTCTACTTTCTCACATGTCCAGATTGCATGAATTGTTGTTCCCACTTCTTTTTTACAATGAAAACATCTGTCAGATACTGTTGGGTCCTATTTATTTAACTTTTGAGGTGTAATGTATAGCCTGTGTATCCAGTTATATTGTATCATACGTAACCTCGTGGTTTATTGTATTTCTCATAGTTCCAGAGCATAACTTCTCCCATGTTTCCTTCTTTATCTTTATGTTTAAATCTTGTTCCCATTTTTGTTTAGTTTTACCATTTGTTTCCTCGTTCTCCTTTTCTTGCAGTTTAATATACATATTTGTAATAAATTTTTTGATTATCATTGTATCTGTAATCACATATTCAAAGTTACTTCCCTCTGGTAACCTCAGACTGCTTCCCAATTTGTCCTTCAAGTAGGATCTCAGTTGGTAGTATGCCAGCACTGTATCTTGAGTATTATTGTATTTATCTTTCATTTGTTCAAAGGATAATAATCTATTTCCTGAAAAACAATTTTCTATTCTTTTGATCCCTTTTTTCTCCCATTCTCTAAAGGAAAGGTTATCTATTGTAAAAGGGATTAACTGATTTTGCGTCAGTATTAGTTTTGGTAATTGGTAATTTGTTTTATTCCTTTCTACGTGAATCTTCTTCCAAATATTGAGCAAATGATGTAATACTGAAGAACTCCTATGTTGTACCAATTTTTCATCCCATTTATATAATATATGTTCAGGTATCTTCTCCCCTATTTTATCTGGTTCTAATCTAGTCCAATCTGGCTTTTCCCTTGTTTGATAAAAATCTGATAGGTATCTTAATTGTGCGGCTCTATAATAATTTTTAAAGTTTGGCAGTTGTAAGCCTCCTTGTTTATACCATTCTGTTAATTTATCTAGTGCTATCCTCGGTTTCCTCTCTTTCCATAAAAATTTCCTTATTATTTTCTTTAACTCCATGAAGAATTTCTCTGTCAAGTGTATTGGCAATGCCTGAAATAGGTATTGTATCCTTGGGAAAATGTTCATTTTAATACAGTTTATCCTTCCTATTAGTGTTAGTGGTAAGTCTTTGCAATGCTCTAAGTCGTCCTGTAATTTTTTCATTAGTGGATAATAATTGAGTTTATATAGATGGCCGAGGTTTTTATTTATTTGTATACTGTAAGGTAAAAACATCATGAGATGGGACCGGAGAAGGAGTCACCCAGTACTAAGGAGTAACAGAATGCAGATGTGACCTTGTACACTCAAGATAAGCTTTGCACTAACAAGAATGATGTGCAGCAGACTAACAGAGAAGGGTAACAACAGCTAATTCATTGGACAATGTAATGGTATGATAATTTACTAAGTACGTATCCTGAGGTATAAAAAAAACACCACTTGCTGATAACGGCAGAATGCGCCTTCTCCAACTAACACTGTTAGTTGCAAGTGTTACAATCCGGTAATAAAGAACAAAGAACCATGATTTCGACTCAGTCTGGTGTTTGACTCACTCATTCATGAACAAAGCAGACCTAACAATTGGGCTCCCCCCAACCCTCTTTAGCGTATACCCCCCATCCGTTTCCCCGATCCCATTGTCCGTTTACAAGTTTTCTCCCCGTTTGCCCCCAAGCAAATAACTAGCTATCCCTTCTAAGCATTAGTAATTAGTTAAGATAAAATTTAACATTTGTGCTACAATCTATTTTATAATCCCTCCTCCTCGTCACATTCTCCATCAGACTCCGGATCGATCTCAGCAATTTTTGACGCCCCCGTGACGTGAGAAAGTCCCGCTCCGTAGCTTGTAGAGCTTGATATTTTGGAGGCAGCTCATCGCGGTTGGCAAAGGCTCTCTCAATGGTCCTCGTGACCAACGTTCGAATGCATGGAATACAACAACAGCCACAAGTGATAAAAATGGATACAGAAATGAACAATCCTAGGAAAAGTTGTCCCAACATTGTGCCCCATTTCCCAAACACTCCATGTAACCAGGACAAAACAGGGTTAGAGACTCCAGATTGGGCTTTTAATTCCTTCGCCAATGCCTTAAGTTTTGTCAGCCCCTTAGTGAGTGACCCATCTGGCCCTGTGTTATTAGAGATAGAAGTGCAGCATAGATCCAACTGGAAGGTGCTATCCTTGTCTTTATCTATCTTCAGAATAACTTTGGCCCCGCATGGATCCGAACTACTCTGTTGGCTTGTTTGGCAACCCATCAACAGGAATGCCCATAGGACCCTCGGCATTGTCCACATTTGTGGACTCAGATCATAAAGATATTTGTCTGAGTCCCCGTGATCAATATTTTCTCCTTTTATGGGTCGGTCTCTTTCTACTTTCTCATTCACTACCCGGTCCCATGCTTCAATATTCAGTCTGATAAATTTCCCTCCCTCCGAGGTGGAATATCCCAGGATTTCTGTCTGCCTGTATTCACACCCCATCGCTTCCTTCACCATCGGACCCAACTGTCGGGCGTGGTGATCTTTGGCAATTCCCAAGGTTACATGTGGCACACTTTCTACTCCTAAGCAGAACCGCTCCATTTGTTCTTCTGTCATGACAACCATAGCAGCTATTCCCTCCTTACCCACAAAGATAAATGGACAATGTATCATTTCTGTCTTCCCTTCTTTTAGAGAGTCCCACCTCTCCTCATACTCCTGGTCCAGGTGGATGGTATAGTTTAATGTTACATGCATAGGATCCAGTGGATATTGGTAATCCCCATACTGAGGAATACTGACCCTCCACTCAAAAAACTGTTTAATCAACCCCAGGCCTGGTTCATCATACAGTAGTCGACTCCAGAAAATAATAACTTCCACAGAGTCTTCTGAAGCATTGGTTGGAGTCATTACTATAAACTGTCCTTCCCTTTCTATTGTGTCCCCTGGGTATGTTAACCGAAGGCCCTTCTCAGAACATTGTATGGTTATTCCCAGTTTAGTAAGAATGTGCCTTGCCAATAAATTAATGGGGCAACTTGGCACAACCAGGACAGGTGCTCTAACCCTTTGTCGTCCAAATGTCATGTCGATGTTATCTGTATAGGGCTGTGTTTCCCTTATCCCGGAGAATCCTATTGTAGATAATGTTTTGCCCGAATATGTGCTCCCTGGGGGCTGTTTAATCACGGTTGTAACCGCTGCCCCTGTGTCAATCATAAATTCAATTTTTTCTCCATTTACCGTCCCCCAAATTTTCGGTGGCTCCCAGGGAGGCGTGATTTTTGATTCTCCAGGGCCCCGTCAATAATCAAATTCAGCGCCTTCCCTAATATCGTCATCACACTGGGGTGCCTGGACTTGTTGATCACTCTGCCATCCCCCAATTTTCTGGGGCCGATCAATGTGTCCACCCCTACCCCTTGCTTGTCCTCTTAAATTTCCTCCTCTTCCTCTATAGCCTCTAGACAGTCCTGCTGGTAGTGTCCAGGATTTTGGCAGTGCCAGCATAGGGTATGTTCTCCTCTATACATGGTACTTAGTGGTCTTTCCCAACCATTCCTTACTTGGGGTCCCGGATTTATCACTGGCCCCATGGCCTGTGGGACTATCTGTTGGGCCACTAGTTTAATCCCTATTTGTTCTATGGCTCTCATCAATTTATCGGTTGTCTTGTCCACTCCCTTCTGGGATGCACTTTCTGACTTAGCCTGCTCTGATTGACGATGTCGTTTGAGTGCATGTGTCAGGTGTCTTTTCCACAAGTCCTCTGACATCTTCTCTAATCCCACAATCTCCCTTAATTTTGCTTGAACTGGTCCAGGTAGTCCGTTTATTGTCCCATTACGAAAATGAGCATTTCCCAGGGGGCTGTGGTCGGGTCTTTCTCCAGTCCCTGTCTCCCATAAGTCCCATGCTCGAGAGAGGTACTCGTGCGCAGTCTCCCCTTCTTTTAGTTGGAGGGTTACCAAGGCGTCCAAACTATAGGGTGTAGGGAATGTTTCTCTAAGTGCTTCCCAAAATCTATTTCGAAGTGGGTCAAATTCTATTTCATCCCCCAATTTACTGCTTCTAAGGATTCTCTCTATTTGCTTCAGGGCCCCTTCTGCCTTCGTTTTTATCATGATAGTTCTGACATCTGCGAGTGCTAATTGTTCTTGACAGGTTTCTCGCTCAAAACAAGAAATCCATGGACCAGCCCCATTACTCAATGGAGGAAGTTTTTTCATTAGACTCTCTAAGTCCATTCGTGACCAGGGTACATATTTTTGATTTCCCTGCCCCGTGATCAGCAATGGGCATTGATATCTCAATTTTGGGGATTTCTGTTCCTTTTTTACTCTTGGAATACATCTATTTATTCCACCCTGTTCAGACACCTCTTCGTCACTACTGTCACTGTCCCCGTCAGGTTCTGATGTCTCAGAGTCAAAGGTATATCGTTCACGCTCGTCTCTAAGATAATTTTTTCGGTCATAGTCTAGTGGTTTCACGTCTTTCTCTTTCATCCTAACTATGTCCAGGCGGGCATGTCTACTCTTCTCCCTCCTGAGTTCTTTTATGCTACTTTCCTCCCATGGTGGGCCGTATCTCGTTTCCTCATCTGTACTACACTTTTCGTCCTTTATTCCTATTACTATTCCTCCTGCTTGGAGTTCTGCTGACAGTGTTGGAGTTATCTTTTCCATTTCTCTCAATACATCTACCATTAATTCTTTTTGTTCCTTACTGATCTGCCCCAGCACATTCACATCTTTGTTTAAGTTTTCAGTGTTATCCTGAACCTTTTTCATGTTCCTTTTCTGTGTCTCTAAGTCTTTTTCTATTTTCTTGGATCCCGCGGGGGTCTCGATATCTATTACTCCCCCTTCTATTTTTAGTAAAGGGGCCTGAACCTTGTCTGACGTGTCCCTATTCCCGATGTTCCTGTCATGTCCTAGTGTTTCAATATCTGGATATAAGGGACGTGACTCCTGGGTCCCGTCTGGGGTGTCAGGGGTACCTTGTGACTCCACATATGCATAGGGCGGGGGGTCTACAAGCTATTTCTACAGGGGCCATAATAGGTGGGTTGTCGGGGAGACCAAATTATTCGAATATAGCTAGGACATCGCGGTACTGCATCTCCTTGTCTCTCATCTTTTTTTGTGCAGACTCTCGATTAATGATTTTCCTTTCTATGTCCCGTTTTGTTTCTTCCAGCTTATTATCTAAGACTCCACGTTTTAAAATTTTGTTTCCCTCACCTGTCAGGAACATCTCATTGCTCCCGGGTAACCATCCCCTCTTCCTCCAACGATCTACACATTTTCGGAGAATTTTTTGTTTCTCCAATGCCACATTACTGGTATTCCGCTTTCCTAACTCCTGATTAATTTCCTTCATAACTTGGTCAAAGGTCTTAGCAGACAATTGTGCAGCCATTGCTGCAGGGTCGCTTCCTAATGCCTCTTTTAATTTAGGTTCTTGTCTGTTTAGGGGATCTATGTTAACGAAAATCGCTTTTAAAAAATGTCTCTTTGCAGGCCAGATGACAAAAATTTTTTAGCGAAACAATCTCCAAGCCTGTTTCTCCGGTGGACCTCAGACTATCCTGTGTACTCTGAATGCCCGTCTTCCACTCTCTTTTTTCCCAAAGAGGTCGGAAGGTTAGGTTACAACTAGGAAAACAAGTTTTTGGGCTATATTTTTGTCCAGTTTCCCTGTACCAATCTATGAATTTACATAACTTTATCTCCTTGGTGATGCTGGGAATACCCTCATTTAACATCAAAAATACTTCGAATAAACCAGGTGTCTCTTAAGATTCTGTCAACTTTTTCATTGATATCTCCTACCTGATCCGGACACAGCTTTTGCAGCCTATCGTCGTCGTCCTTGTTCACCAGGCAGGCGTCCCTGAGTACTCTTTTTGTCGTCTCAAGGTCTCTAATGTCCGCTGTGGTATTCCACCACGGCGAATTGGGGAAGTAAATTCTTAAGTTTTCAAGTGTACAAACATTATCATACCTACCGGACATTTATAAGTGAGTCTTTTTATACAATTGAGACCAATAAGCCTGAACCTTCGTTTTCTTTCAAAGCCCAACGTTCACGTGGGAGATTTCTCCTCTTAATAACCAGTTAAGGGCAGAAAACTCAGGTCCCCAATTATTCATAGACCACCTTCTCACTCTATTGGACTTTGCAACGACACAATAAAGACTTTTTAAACTCTAGTAGTTTGTCGGCGAAGCACTTATCAAATGTCACTCAACCACCTTAAGGACTTTTCTTCTCTCTGTAATCACTTAAGTGTTACAATCCTGGCAGGTGTCGACCTTCAATTATGGTCGTCTAATTTGTCCGATCTCCAGTTCTTACTGACAATCATAAAGATTTTAAAAGAGAGAATTTTGTTAAAACAGGCTTCTCTGGACCTTTTTATCAGCCGGCTGAGATTGTCAAGAAAAACAGAAACCGTCGTCCAGTGTCCACTCACCCATCACGTCGGGGTCACCAAATTGTTAGGTCTGCTTTGTTCATGAATGAGTGAGTCATACACCAGACTGAGTCGAAATCAAGGTTCTTTGTTCTTTATTGCCGGATTGTAACACTTGCAACTAACAGTGTTAGTTGGAGAAGGTGCATTCTGCCGTTATCAGCAAGTGGTGTTTTTTTTATACCTCAGGATACATACTTAGTAAATTATCATACCATTACATTGTCCAATGAATAAACTGTTGCTATCCTTCTCTGTTAGTCTGCTGCACATCATTCTTGTTAGTGCAAAGCTTATCTTGAGTATACAAGGTCACATCTGCATTCTGTTACTCCTTAGTACTGGGTGACTCCTTCTCCGGTCCCATCTCATGATGTTTTTACCTTACAATACCTAGGTATCTTATTGCTTGCATTTGCCATCTGAATGGTGATTCTTTCTTAAATTTTGAGAAATCCGCATTATTTATTGACATTGCATCACTTTTATTTGCGTTAATCTTGTAACCCGACGCTTCTCCATATTCCTTCAATTTCTTATGTAATTCTATTATTGATAATTCTGGTTCTGTTAAGTATACTATAACATCATCTGCAAATAAACTGATTTTATATTCCTTGTCTTTTATTTTTATCCCTTTTATTTTATTTTCTGTTCTTATCAATTCTGCTAGTGGTTCTATAGTTAACGTGAACAATAAGGTTGATAGTGGGCATCCCTGCTTTGTTGATCTGCTTAAATTAAATTGTTTTGATATATATCCATTTACTGTCACTTTCGCCAATGGCCCCTTATATAATGCTTTAATCCAATTAATATACTTCTCTGGTAAACTGAATTTTTGCAATACTGTAAATAAATAATTCCATTCTACTCTGTCAAAGACCTTCTCTGCGTCTAAAACAACTGCTACTGTTGGCGCTTTACTCCCTTCTACTGCATGAATTAAGTTAATAAATTTACAAATATTGTCTGTGTTCGTCTTTTTTAAATAAATCCAGTTTGGTCTAGATTTACCATTTTAGGTACATAATCTGCTAATCTGTTTGATAATAGTTTAGCTATTATCTTATAATCTGTGTTAAGTAATGATATTGGTCTATATGACGCTGGTGCGAGTGGATCTTTCCCTGTCTTTGGTGTTACTGTAATTATTTCTGTTTTGCATGAATCTGGTAAGCTTTGTGTTTTGTCAATCTGGTTGATTACTTCCAGGAGGGGAGGAATTAGTAAATCTTTAAATGTTTTATAGAATTCTATTGGGAATCCATCCTCTCCTGGTGTTTTATTATTTGGTAGTTTTTTTATTATCTCTTGTATTTCTACTATTTCAAATGGTTCTGTTAATTTATTTTGTTCCTTTATTTGTAATTTTCCCCTAGTTTTCCTTCGTTTTCAGTTTGGTATAATTGTTCATAGAATTCTCTAAAGTTTTCATTAATCTCCATTGGATGATATGTGATTTGTTTGTCTTTTTTCCTTGATGCCAATACCATTTTCTTAGCTTGTTCTGTCTTAAGCTGTCATGCTAGAATTTTGTGCGTTTTTTCCCCTAGTTCATAATATTTCTGTTTTGTCTTCATTATGTTCTTCTCTACCTTATATGTTTGTAGTGTTTCATATTTTATTTTTTTATCTGCCAATTCTCTTCTTTTAGTTGTGTCTTCCTTCATTGCTAATTCTTTTTCTATATTTATTATTTCCCTTTCCAACTGCTCTGTTTCCTGATTGTAGTCCTTCTTCATCTTGGTTACATAACTTATTATTTGCCCTCTGATGAACGCTTTCATTGCGTCCTATAGTATAAACTTATCTTTCACTGATTCCGTATTTATTTCAAAGTACATTTTAATTTGTCTTTCAATGAATTCTCTAAAATCCTGCCTTTTAAGTAGCATGGAGTTTAATCTCCATCTATACATTCTTGGAGGGATGTGAATATCAAGGGTGAATGGTCCGATAATATTCTAGCTTTATATTCTGTTTTTCTTACTCTATCTTGCATACGAGCTGATAACAGAAATAGGTCTATTCTTGAGTATGTTTTATGTCTACCCAAATAATATGAATATTCCTTTTCTTTTGGGTGTTGTTTCCTCCATATATCCAAAAGTTGCATCTCTTGCATCGATTTAATTATAAATTTGGTTACCTTGTTCTTTCTGTTAATTTTTTTCCCAGTTTTATCCATATTTGAATCCAAATTAAGGTTGAAATCCCCTCCTATTAATATGTTCCCTTGCGTATCTGCTATCTTCAAAAAAATATCTTGCATAAATTTTGATCTTCTTCATTAGGTGAATATACATTGAGTAGATTCCAAAACTCCGAATATATCTGACATTTTATCATTATATATCTCCCTGCTGGATCTATTATTTCCTCTTCTATTTTAATTGGTACATTTTTACTGATTAATATAGCTACTCCTCTAGCTTTTGAATTATATGACACTGCTATTACATGTCCTACCCAATCTCTCTTTAATTTCTTGTGCTCCATTTCAGTTAAATGTGTTTCTTGCACGAATGCTATATCAATTTTTTCTTTCTTCAGTAAATTTAGCAGTTTCTTCCTTTTGATTTGGTTATGTATTCCATTAATATTTAAAGTCATATAGTTCAACGTAGCCATTTCATACTTTGTTTATCTTCCCTTTCCGTTTCCTCATGATCACCTTTCCTTCTTATCCATTTTTGCTTTCTTGTTTTGAACACTTTATAAGACAACATTTCTAAAACATCAAACATTTTCCTTATTCTCCTATCTAAAACTTCTTTAACCCCATTCTCCCCTCCCCCTCCTGAGTTGCCCTTTATCCCTTGTCGGGCAACCACATCTCCCCTCTCCATTTAGATTTGCGAATTCACTCGCAAACGTCAACTGATTTTGCAGTGACCGTAACTCCTCCCCAGCCAGCCCCCCTCCCCCGGTAAAAGATTTCAATTTTCATATAAAACAAAGGTCACTCTTTTAATTCCCTCCTTATTCTCTCTATTCCCTTTCATTCCCTTATTAATTCTTATCTATACTCTATATATTTTCCTCTAAATACGGATACACTCATGTATACACATACATACATACACAGCCATATACACCCATATACACACATACATATAGTTCATGGTCACTTTTACTCTCATTACATGTCTTCATCTCTCTGCTTGTTTTGTAGTTGTTCTGCAAATTTTCATGCTTCCTCCGGATCCGAGAATAATCTGTTTTGTTGCCCTGGAATAACTATTTTAAGTACCGCTGGGTACTTTAACATAAATTTATATCCTTTTTTCGACCAAGGCCGGGGCCGCCGCCTCCCCCTTGCTCCTGCCCGGATCGGGGCTGCCGCCGCCTACCCTCTGCCCGGACCGGGGCTGCCGCTGCTCTCCCTGTGCCCGGACTGGGGCCGCCGCCTCCACCTCTCTGCCCGGACCAGGGCCTCCGCCTGCCTCACTCGACCGAGGCATGGGCCGCCGCCTCCCCCTTGCTCCTGCCCGGATCGGGGCCGCTGCCGCCTACCCTCAGCCCAGACACAAGACACAAGAGAAACTTGTCCGCGAACTACTCTTTGCAGACGATGCCGCTTTAGTTGCCCATTCAGAGCCAGCTCTTCAGCGCTTGACGTCCTGTTTTGTGGAAACTGCCAAAATGTTTGGCCTGGAAGTCAGCCTGAAGAAAACTGAGGTCCTTCATCAGCCAGCTCCCCACCATGACTACCAGCCTCCCCACATCTCCATCGGGCACACAAAACTCAAAATGGTCAACCAGTTTACCTATCTCGGCTGCACCATTTCATCAGATGCAAGGATCGACAACGAGATAGACAACAGACTCGCCAAGGTAAATAGCGCCTTTGGAAGACTACACAAAAGAGTCTGGAAAAACAACCAACTGAAAAACCTCACAAAGATAAGCGAATACAGAGCCGTTGTCATACCCACACTCCTGTTTGGCTCCGAATCATGGGTCCTCTACCGGCATCACCTACGGCTCCTAGAACGCTTCCACCAGCGTTGTCTCCGCTCCATCCTCAACATTCATTGGAGCGCCTTCATCCCTAACGTTGAAGTACTCGAGATGGCAGAGGTCGACAGCATCGAGTCCACGCTGCTGAAGATCCAGCTGCGCTGGGTGGGTCATGTCTCCAGAATGGAGGACCATTGCCTTCCAAAGTTCGTGTTATATGGCGAGCTCTCCACTGGCCACCGTGACAGAGGTGCACCAAAGAAGAGGTACAAGGACTACCTAAAGAAATCTCTTGGTGCCTGCCACATTGACCACCGCCAGTGGGCTGATATCGCCTCAAACCGTGCATCTTGGCGCCTCACAGTTCGGCGGGCAGCAACCTCCTTTGAAGAAGACCGCAGAGCCCACCTCACTGACAAAAGGCAAAGGAGGAAAAACCCAACCCCAACCAACCAATTTTCCCCTGCAACCGCTGCAACCGTGTCTGCCTGTCCCGCATCGGACTTGTCAGCCACAAACGAGCCTGCAGCTGACGTGGACATTTACCCCCTCCATAAATCTTCGTCCGCGAAGCCAAGCCAAAGAAGAAGATATCCTTTTTTCCATAGGATCGTTTTTGCTGTATTGAACTCCTTCCTCTTCTTCAGGAGTTCAAAACTTATGTCTGGATAGAAAAAAATGTTTTGACCTTTGTATTCCAGTGGCTTTTTCTCTTCTCTTATTTTCTTCATTGCTTTCTCCAATATATTTTCTCTTGTTGTATATCTTAAGAATTTTACTAAAATGTATCTTGGTTTTTGCTGCGGTTGTGGTTTCGGGGCTAATGTTCTATGTGCCCTCTCTATTTCCATTTCTTCCTGTAATTCTGGCCTTCCTAGGACCCTGGGGATCCAATCTTTTATAAATTCTCTCATATTCTTGCCTTCTTCATCTTCCTTAAGGCCCACTATCTTTATATTATTTCTTCTATTATAGTTTTCCATTATATCTATCTTCTGAGCTAACAGCTCATGTGCCTCTTTAACTTTTTTATTAGATTCTTCTAATTTCTCTTTTAAGTCCTCTACTTCCATTTCTATGATTATTTCTCGTTCTTCCACATTGTCCACTCTTTTTCCTATCTCTGATAAGACCATTTCTATTTTATTCATTTTTTCTTCTGCACTCTTAATTCTACTTTTTATTTCATTAAATTCTTGTAATTGCCATTCTTTTACTGATTCCATATATTCTTTAAAAAAATATATATATCCATTGTCCTGCCTTTCCCTTCTTATTCCATTTCTCTATGTTCTTCTTCTTCTTCCTCTGGGTTGGCCATCTGTTGTTTCCTTGTTTTCTTTTTACCCTCTTCTTTCTTGTTCTCGTTGTTTTCTGTGTTTTCTTCCTGATGCTGAGTTGCAGCTGTCACTCTCAGCTGTGGAGATCGACTTCTCAGCTGTTCCCCCCTCCTGTCGGTGTGTTTTTTTTCATGCGCGGTTGCGCACTTTTACTCGGCTCCGCGAGCCATTTTTGTAGTCCCGAGCTCGGGCTTCTCTCTCCCCGGCAGTCCTCCTCGGACAGGTAAGGCCTTCACCTTCTTCTTCCGACGTTCTTTCTTCTTCTCTTCTTTCCGTTGCTTTCGACTTTTCTCTCTTCGCTGCCATTTTCTTCTCACCTTTACTTTTACTTTGTTTTAATTTTTATTCTTGTACCTTTGTGTTTTGTGTGTTTTTTTTTCAACTTTTCCGGAGAGGGCTGGAATTCCCTGACCGGCCACTACTCCATCACGTGACTCCACCCTCCAGCAGTAGAAGTTTGATAGAATATTTATCGACATGCCAAATCTTATCAGGCGACTTAGAAATTAAAATTACTTCTGTCACTCAATCCTGTTGGAGTTTAAACTGCGCTAAAAACAATGGTGCATTTCAACTGCTTGTCTTCCTATAATGCATTTGCAATGCATTCTTGGTTCCTTTAGGTGCAGATTCTGTCACTGGGCTTCAATTTCAACTTCTGATCATGCTCAGATGATCGTGCCCTTCATGATGTTTATCTGTTTTAAATGCACAATATATTATAGTCTCAGCCGATCATTAGTCCCATTCAGTATTTCCAGAAAGTCAGGATGTTCCTTGGTTCCCTTTTTCCTTCCAATTTTCAAGACTTTTAATATTTTAACCCAGGTTTGATATTAACTATTACAAATTTATTGATTGTAACCCAGTCTGCTCTTTACCCGCTTTCAGGTGGCCAGATTGTACCCCAAAGTGCAGAATACCCTATACTACCCCAAAGTGGCTGTCGGGTGGCCACCTGAAAGCAGAGACCCCCGCCAGGAGGAGCACTTACATAACCCTCCTCCTGTAGGTATATTCTCCGGCTCGGAGAATTCCCCGTTGCAACTGAAAGCAGCAGTGGGACTATGGCCACAATCCACATCACTCTGATGCGGCTCTCCCTCAGCCAGCACGTTCAGGTGACAAAAAGGCGTCTTCTCCGTGGCCACCTGAACGTCCCAGCTGCACTCCCCCAGCCGCGTCTGCCGGCACATTATCTGCATCCGAGCACCTAAAAGCTCATTTTGACTCTCTAACTTTCCACAACCGAAGCTGTTGGGGTAGTTTCGGTAATTTAATTATTTCAGGACATGTGTTAAGTCATCACTAATACTTTAAAACTTCAAATTAAAATATATTTAGCTGTGAACAATTGGTCATTATAACAGGTGCCTATGGTAAATATTGTGAACAAAGATGTTTAGTGGAGTTAAACAAAAAGTCTGTGGACACAGAGATGCAAAAGCACAACGCTGGAGAAACTCAGTGGGTCAAACAGCATACTTTATATAACAAAGATATATAACTAACATAATAAAGGTATGAGCAAAATGTGGGTAGGCACCTGAATAAAATGATGGGGTGAGAGGCGGGGGAGGATCCACGGTCCCACAGGCAGGAAGTAATAGGTGGATAAGGAGAGAGGCACTTGTTAGTGAAAGGTGATTTCTGAACGAACATTGTATAATGCCAGCAGCTGATGGGCAACTTTGCGTGTATGATCACAATTGTATTGAAGGAAAGCCATGAGCAAATCATAATGGCAGCCATTAGAAACCTCTTCAGGTCATGGAAATTCACCCTTGTAGAATTTATATACAAGTTACTACCCAATGCAAAATAAAGTTACTCACAGAATTTACATTGGGGTGCAACAAGTAATAAATCTAGTATTTTTTTAACTCATTTTTCTTGATGATCTGGGAAATTTGTGGTACTCATCATCTTCTAGGGCATGACCCACATGTCACATGGGAGTTTCCTGTGCTTTGTGTGTTTGCTCATGTGCAAATTTGACTATGGTTTCTTTAAATTTACATATTTACATATTCATTAATTGAAATGAAGCCCAATTACACCCAATTGTCCTACAACCCCAGTACGTTTTGAAACCCATGCAGACATAGGGAGAATGTACAAACTCATTATAGTCAGCTCCGTGTTACATAACTGCTTCATGCACATGCTGCCCCAACTGAATTGAACAGCATTCAACATGCAGGCCCAGTAACCAGAGCATGGAAGCAAATGGTTTCAGGTGGTCTTTGACTATCTGGAGAATGGGAAGTGAGATACCAGCTTCCATTTTAAAAGGGCAAGTAGTTTTTAGTCTGGATATCTTTTTCATTATGGATGATAATTCTTTGCTTCTCTTTCAGTGTGAATTATTTCGAGGTTCTGGAGGACTTCAGGGCATTAAACAATTTCAAATTGAGAGGAAGGCACCAGATGTGTATGTGTTACAGGGTTGGGAGCGAATGTTTCCCAGTGTTAAGGAACTGCTCGAGAGCCTCAAGGGCTGCATGCTGAAATCGGGCAACGAGAGCTACGTGGTCAATAAGTGTTGCCCACCTATTCCGCATGGTAAGGAACACTGTTGAACCCTGACTCGTGTCTATTGTTTGTTCAGTTCCCAGTCCTTCTGTTCTCATTCCCTGCTGGCCCTAGCCCTCAGACCTAATGCAGGGTCTTGACTCAAAATGTCAGTTGTCTTCTTTCCCTCCACAGATGCTGCCTGACCTGCTAAAATCCTCCAGCAGTTTGTTGATTTTTTTTTCACTTGAGATTCCAGTATCTGCATTCTCTTGTGTCAACCGTTTGTCTCCCAAATTCCTCCACCACAAGTCATAGCAGCAGAAATCAGCTATTCAGCCTGCCCTGCCATTTAATCATGAGCTGATCCATTACCCCATTCAGACCCACCCCCTGACCTTCTCCTAACAACAGCCTGGCTAATCAAAGAACCTATCAATCTCTGGCTTAAATACAATGACCTGACCTCCACAACCATGCATGGCAACAAATTCCCCAGATTAACCACCCTCTGGCTGAAGAAATTGCTAAGCATCTTTGTTCTAAACGCACACTCTTCAATCCTGAAGTTGTGCCCTCCAGTTGTGTCCTAGACTCTCCCACCATGGGAAACATCTATTCTTTCCATGCCTTTCAACATTCAAAATGTTTCAGTAAGATCCTCCAAGATTATCCTAAATTCCATCAACTGCAGGCCAAGAGCTGCCAAATACTCCTCATATGATAAACTTTCATTTCTGGAATCAACCTCCATTGAACCCTCTCCAACCTCAGCACGTCCTTTCTTAAATGAAGAGCCCAAAACTGCTCTCAATATTATCATGAAGTTTCACCAGTGCTTTGTAGAGCCTCAACATCACACCCCTACTCTTGCATTCAATTCCTCTTGAAATGAATGCAAGCACTGTGTTTGCCTTCTCAACATGCAAGTTTCCTTCAGGCTATCCTGCACAAGGACTCCCAGGTCTCTTTGCATCAGGGTATTTTCTATTTTCTCCCCAATTAAAAAAAATATAGTCTGCCCATTTATTTTTTTTCTACCAAAATGCTTGACCGTACTCTTTTTGACATTATATTTCATTTCCCACTCCTCTGCCCATTCACCTATACTGTCCAAGTCCTTCTGCAGCCTCTGGGTGTCCTCTTTGCTACATGCTTCTTCACCTACTTGGTATCGTTTGCAAAATGTGGCCACAAAGCCATTTTTCACTCCATACCACAATCTTTAATATACAACATAAAAAGAAGCGACCCCCAACACCAACCCCTGTGGAATGCTATTAGCAAGTGGCAGCCGATCAGAATATGATCCCTGTATTCTCTCTCTTTTTCTTGCCAATCAGTCAACGCTCTACCCACACTCGTATGTTTCCCGTTATTCCATTTCCTCCCCCTGCCTCCGCCCTTCCTCGCCCCATGTCAGTCTATGGTGTCCAGTTCATTACTTCCTGGAAGTGACTATGTTTACTTGCTTTATTAAATCTTTAACTTGGATTTGGACCTTGATTTTGTCTGGGGTTTTTTTCTCTTCTGACTCATTAACTTTACCCATATCTATTGAGGGTACTTGGATGCTTGTGCATCAACTTGGTATCGGCCTGTGGCCTGTAGCAAATAGACATTGTGGGTGTCAATGGCAACCAACAAGAGGAGATCCAATAAACTGCAGATGCAGGAATTCCAAAGTAAGAGAAAAGAGTGGCAGCCCTCAGCCAATCAGAGAGCGAAACCAGAATTCAAACTACCAGCACCCTCAATCAACCCGCAAAAAAACTGTTTGCCAATCCACAAAACACCCAATCTCAAGCAACTGAAAAATTCACTTATCCGGCATCTACCAATCCCCATAAGTGACGGACACTGGGAGTTTTACAATATGTATCTGGTTGAGCTTGGGAAGGAAAAAGAGTTGCAGAGTGAATGGGGCAAATATGCATAGGACGAAGGAGATCTGTCAGGTGAAGTGGAGAATGCTGTCATGACAAGCTGTGGATCAAGCTAGGTGGTTGAACACTCAAATGAAGGAAATTGGGGGGAAAAAAAACAAAGCAAGGAATGTAAAAGCTGTGAAGTGCCAGTCAGAGTGGCCGTTCAGACATTGTTAGCAGAGAGAGAAAAGCTGACTGAACCAAAAGATACAATTTTTTTTCTTTGGAAAATTTAAAACAAAAATTTATTTCATAATTGTTGACCATTTCTATTTTAACTTTCAGAATTCTCTAACTTATTGATAACTAGAGGCAGCAAAGAGACCGACATTCGACCTCTCTCAGCTCAGTTAAATCTGAGCCAGCTCAGCTTCCACCAGATCCGGAAGGAGGAAATAATTCAGGTGCGTGCATTAAACCCCTGTTACAAGTGTGTTATCTTTTGGTTGAACCAAAGGCTCACTGTGGAGTGGGGTTTCCCCGATCTTCTGGCATTCAGAAGAAATGATGCAATGAGGAAACGTACAGAAGGGAGATAGATCAGCTGGTTGAGTGGTGTCACACCAACAACCTAGCACTCAACATTAACAAAACCAAGGAGATGATTCTGGTCAGGAGAACACAAGCCACTCCTAATTGAGGGGTCAGCAGAGGAGAGGGTCAAGAACTTCAAATTCCTGGGTGTCATGTCTCTGCGGATCTGTCTTGGAGCCTCCATGTTGATTCTATCATGAAGAAGGCTCGCTAGCGGCTATACTTTGTGAAGAGTTGGAGGAGCTTCAGTATGTCACCGAAGATTCTCGGAAACTTCAACAGGTGTACTATGGAGAGTATTCTGTCAGGTTGCATCACTGTCTGGTCCAGAGGTGCCAGTGCTCAGGTCAAGAAAAAACTCCAGAGGGTTGTTAACTCGGATATCTAAAAGAGGTGAGGTCTTAAAGCAGCCTCTATCCTCAAGGACCCCCACCACCCAGGCCATGCCCTCTTTACTCTGCTACCATCAGGGAAAAGGTATAGGAGCCTGAAAAGGTTTGAAGACCACTGTTTTAATCGTACCTAATTGGCTCGTTATGTGCATGGTTTCATAACTCCAAAAGGCCAATGACAATTTTTCTCCAGCAAAATATTTCAGTAACAGTTGGGTCTAGAGTAGTGATTCTCAGCCTTCCCTTCCCATTCGCGTCCCACCTTAAACAATCCCTTACTAATCACAGAGCACCGATGACATAGGGATCACTTTGTGGTATTTGAGTGGAAAGAAAAAGGTTGAGAACCACTGGCTTGTGCTTCCTGGCACGATAAGTGACCAGCCATTCAAGATCAAGGTGCTTTATTTAGAGTGAAAGAATTAGGAATTTTCTTCCTCTATTTATGCTCAGTTCCTGGATCTATCTGTTAATTTTCGAGGCTCAATCGGAATTCTAAGAAATGGGATCAACTCTGGAAACATTAAATTCTAGAGCAAGTGACTGCCCTCAACATGAAGGGATTATTTAACCCAGTGAAGCATTGAGTCCTGACGCACTGTAGAATGTTGAAACTCTTGTGCATTGTGATGAGCTTTGTCACCATGTGACAAAGTCACCAGAGCAAAGAGCTTTCGAAGCAAGACGAATATCAAACTGCCTTCAAAACTCTCCAATAATTGTCGTTATCGTTTTAGGAGCACCATTTGGGACGAGGGACCAGGATGAATATCTATGCTGGTAGATTTTGTATTCGAGGTGAGGACGACGACAATGACGAAGAAGAGATGAACTCTTTCAGTGGCCTGAGGCACAGTGAAGCGAGGGATATTCGTGTGGTACTGAAAGTGCTTGACCCCAGTCACAGGGATATTGCACTGGTGAGAAAAGCAAAATGGAATTTATGACACTGAATTAGGACGTGAATCTGCTCATACAAATATTGCATTTATGTAGTGCCTCTTATGACGTGAACATCCCCAGAGGTGGTCATATTTTTGAAGTGTAATTACTGTTGCTATTTCAATGTGCAGAAGTCATTGTGCAGTTATTAACATCTCACAATAATGCAGCAAGACCGTCGTGTTCCCAATCCTATTTTGAGCATCCCACATAGTCTGCTCAGATCCCCTTCGGCCTAATATTTAGTTATTGTTCCCTCTCTCCACATTACAGATACATGATCCTTTATCCGGAACCCTTGGGGGACAGTGTGTTGCGAAATTTGGATTTTTCCGGATTTTGGAAAGCCCACCCGAATTGTGCTGCCATATCCACCCCCACCCCCTTCCAGTCGCCCGACCACCTCTCCCTTGGCCGCCTCCCCCAACCGCCCGTCCCTCGGCCGCCTCCCCCGACCGCCAGTCCCTCAGCCACCCAGCAGTCTCCCCCGACCACCGGTCCCTTGGCTGCCCGGCAGTCTCCCCCCGACCGCCAGTTCCTTGGCCTCCCGGTAGTCTCCCCCAACTGCCTGTCCCCCGGCCGCCTTCCCTGACCGTCGGTCACCTGGCAGTCTCCCCCAACCACCGGCCCCTCGGCCGCCAGTCCCTCGGCTGCCTCCCCCGACTGCCAGTCCCCACTTGCCGGATTTTAGATGTCCGCATAAAGGATCGTGTACCTGTATTATATTGCGGCCCCTTCGTTCAACACCTTTCCTTGGATTGAATTCTGTCATGATCACTCTACATCTCAAAATCTCAGCCTTCACCTGTTCGTCCAACTGTCCATTGCTACCTGGTCTTTTGACAGCATCTTCAGCTCCCACATTGTCCATTTATCAGTGACAATTTTGAATTGCTTTTAGCAGTTTTCTGACCCCAATGCATTTAAAAATAAATTACCACTGAAATTTGCTGTATAATAAATATTTGCAAAAACAACTCCCCTTTTGGATATAAACTCATCGTTAAAAACTTTCAGTGCTTTTAACTCTCCTTCAGCACACACTTCTTTTATGTTGCTGAATTTTATAATGATGCCTCTCCTGTTATTAATCTGCCAAATGATTTGCAAATGGTTTTTCAGTTATGTTCAACAACAGACTTCTTCCCCTCAGAATTTACATGTCAATTATGGGTTTCACAGCATTCAAGCAAACTGTAAATTATTCCTGGGGTGGGCTGCAGCAACATGCTGATTAGCATGTGAGAAAGAACAAGCTGCCCTACAATAAGTGGGCAGAGAGAGATTGCATGGACATAATGGGTTGCCTGTTCACTGTCTGTGTCATCGAAAATTAATGCAAGGCAAAACTGAGCAAGATTGAAGTCGTTGTCTTTCAGACCCATCACCCTCTTACTCGATTACATTTTCTCACTCCCTGTTCACTCAAGGGTTTTATTCCCTTTTCTCAATTTCTCTCTCTGCTGCAAGAGAGGTCTTCCAGTCCAGAGCTTCTGAAATGTCTGCTTTCTCCCACAAATGTGGCTTCCCCTCTACAAATGTCAACTTGGCTCTAGCCTGCATCTCCTCCATTCCCCCTCTGCCTCCAGATGCAACCAACACAAGTTTCCCCTTGTCCTCACCTACCATCCCACCAGCCTCCACATTATCCTCCAGAATTTCCAACACTTACAACAGAAACCTACTACCAGACATATCTTCCCCTCTACTCCCCTCTCTGCTTTCTGTAGGGGCCGTTCCCTTCGTCATTCCCTCGTGCACTCCTCCCCCCTCCCCCCCCAGCACTTTTTCCTGTGGCCGCCGGAGCAGCCACACTTACACCCACACTTCCTCCCTCACCACAGTCCCGATCCCCAAACAGGTCTTTTAAGTGAAGCAACTCTTCACTTGTGTATCCACAGGATTGATTTACTGCATCCAATGCTCCCTTTGTGACCTTTTCTACATCAGAGAGACTGGGCAAAGACTGGATGATTGCTTCGCTGAGCACCTTCACCTGTCTGCACCAGTGCCAGAGACCTCCCAGTGGCTGACCATTTCAGTTCTGCATCGATACTCCCACACTCACATGTCTGTCCATAGCTCATGTATTCCACCAAGATCACCTGTAAATTAGAGGAACACTTGATTTTCTATCTGGGCAATCTCCTGCCGGATGGCATTAACATCGAATTTTCTGGTTTCTGCTAACCTGCTCTCCTTTCCCCCTCCCTTCCTGTCAGCTCTCCACCCCTTCCCTCTCTATTCACCTAGCCGTCCCTCCTCTCTTTGCTTGCTTCTGTGCCCACTCTCCCTTCTCCACCTAGTATCTGCTGTGTTTGCTACCATGCCTGCCGCCGCCCCCCCCCAAACCTTTTGGTTGCCTGCTGACATTTTTCATTCCTTGATGATGGCTTCAAGCCCGAAATGTCGGTTATGCAATTTTTTTCTTTGGTTTGACCTGCTGAGTTTCTCCAGCGTTGTGTTTTTGCTCACACTCTACTCCCCTGCCTCCCATTCCCATAATTGTTTTAATCTGAGCCAAATCCTTTGTAACCTTGCTGTTCTCAACCGGACATTGCTCTATCACCAAGGCTGCCTATTTCCATCACTATAATGTTGCTTCATCACATCAACCCATCCCTCTCTTGATAATCTTTTGAACCCACCATTTCAATGCTCTTTCAATCACTCTCCCATCTTCTCCTTTACCAAATTTTGTGAACCATATTTTAACCTAAGACCAGCTTCAGTGTACCTACGAGTATGTTTTGGCTCAGTTACCGTACCAAACGTGCAGCATTCCTTCCGAATACTGCTCAATTGATAGAGCAGGGGTTGGAAGCCATGACCACCTGCCTCAGAGTCAAGAATGTTACTGCCTCAGTGCTTCTGTCGATCACCCAACAACCAGCAGCTCTGAAATCGCCACTTTGCAGGCAAAAAGGATGGGGAAGTAGACTTGATGGCTCAACGCAACTGGTGGCATGATGTTCTTGATGGCCGTTGTGAGGATTGAGCAGCTAGCACGTTGTGTGGACGAGGAGTTGAAATGTATTCAAAACTTCAAGGATAAAAATGATTCTCCAAACTCAATACAATGTAAACCTCCTTTGTAAACCTTCAGTAATAGATATTTTCAAGGTAAATAAGGTGTGAACAACATTTAATGAGAAAAATTATGAGATGGTAAGATTCCTTTTATTGTCTATAATAATACATAAAAATGTAATATACATATATACCTCAACTTTTGCCTGCTGTAAGGCAAACAAAGATTAACAGTGAGCATTGCCCAGCACCCCTAACAATAGGAGAAATAAAGTAAAAAGGAGTCCCTTCAGAGTCACTGAATGAAATGGATTTGACTCCAATGTTGCGGCTACACTGACTCCAGTCCAAACCATTAGCAATCTGAGCCCCAGATCCAAACCTCCAATTACAATTGGGAAAGTTTCAGTGCCTGAGGCCATTCAGGAGCCCTTCTTGCCCTGATTCCCATGAGCCAGTCACCTACAGCCTATGTGGGTCCTTAGACTGCAAGTCCCCTGCAGCGCACAGACTGTGCGAGTCTTTTGACTGCAAGTTGCTGACGACCCACGTGCTGTCTGGGTCCTTCTGCTGCTGAGCTCCTCGCTGTGGCACTGCTGTTAATCACTGTCCTTTAGCATGATCCTCTGTGCTTCTCAATGAGGGCTTTTCTCCCCGTTTATGGTCTCCTGCTCCCTGGAGTTTGCAACACCTCGTGGTCTTGCCCAGAACAGGTGGCGCCATCTTGGGTGCAGATCAGAGGTTTCAAGTTTTTTGGGGAAAAATCCCATCAGCTCCTTTAAAAAGCTGTTTAAAGCCTGTATGAGCCGAACCAGTGGCAGTGCTGCCGTTACAGCAACTCAACAGCGCCACCTCCTTACTCCACTACTAGGAACCATTTGCAGCCTGAAAAATGGCCTTCAGGGAATAAAAATTATCTAGCTGTTGATCTTATTCAAAGCTCACTTGGTGGGAAGAGACAAAAGTCTTATCACTGAAACTGCCATACGATGTTGGAGCGAGAGTGTTTAGATGTGAGAGTTTGGCTTCATTCATTGGAGTTTTGATCATGTGCATCCCAAAGGTTTATGTTCCAACAGTCTTGAATTTTTATCCTCTCTTGACTTGATTTGAGTTGGTTGACAGTTTATCTTTGTTCCTTTCTAGGCATTCTTCGAGCTGGCGAGTCTGATGAGTCAGATTTCTCACACTCATCTGGCTTTTGTTCATGGAGTCTGTGTGCGAGGCTCAGAAAGTAATTAGATTTTTTTTTCCAAATTCTGTGCATTTCCGTTGTCTGGCTTTGTTAATGAAGTGGAACCACTTAGTTGTGATCGAAATTGTGTGGCCCTCATTCTGGCAGTTGTCAAATTCTGGATCCCTAATCTGTTCCATGCATTTGGGAAGGCATGATGTATCAGAGCAGTTAACAGGAACCCTTCCTAAGGGACAAAAGAATAAATGTGTCTTTTTTCAAGGTTCCTTTTGTTGTCACATAATTGTTGTATGTTATAATGCATTAAAAAATGTAACATGTATGATATACTTTAATTTTTGCCTGATAAGGCACACAAAGAGTTGCCATTAGTGCCGCATGGCATCCCTTACAATAAGGAGAAGCAAAAGAGAGGCCCTTCAGAGTAAAAGAGTGTCTGTGGATTTGCCTCCAGCGCTCCCACAGCCTTTGCAAACTCTTGTTTGATTCGTCGACTACCCAAACTCCGGGTCCAAACCTTGGATGTCATCAGGCCCCAGTGCCCGAGGCCCTTCGGCACCCTTCTTGCCCTCAGCACCCTCTTGAATCCTAGCTCCGATACCTGGTTCCCGTGAGCCAGCGGCCCCTGCGGTCCCTTTGACTACAAGTTGCCCGCGAGCTTCGTGGGTCCCTCAGCTGCTGAGCACCTTGCTGGTCTGCCGCCGTGGTCACCATCCTGCAAGATTGTCTCCTCAACCGGGGGCTGTTTCTCCCCATTTATGAGGCCCTGCACCAGTCCACTCCATTCCCTTGAGTCAGCCAGCACGGGTGGTGCCATCTTGGGCACAAACCCAGTGACTGGATGATTTTATTTACAAATACCATCATCTCCTTTAACAGCCTATATAGAGGCACCAGCATTGAATCCTTCAAAGCAATGTTGTGTCTCCACTCTTCGCACCCTCCTGGATCTGCAATGACAGCACAGGCAATTTTTTAATTTAATGGATCATCTTTTAAGTTATGGCACCCCTGACTTGGCTTGGCATGGCAATCGTCCATCCTAAATGCGAGTTGTCCTCTGAACCATCAACTGGAAGCACTGAAAAGGCCAGGCATCACCTGTGGAAAGGTAAATGCTTCAAGTTGATGGCTGTTAGGAACAGAAATTTTAATTCTTTTTAACTTTCTGATGCTCTCTCACCTACCGAGTGCTTCCAGCATTTCCTGTTTTTGTTTCAAACTTCCAGCTCCTATATGAGCTTATCTCGATATTTTCCACCAGCAAATCGCCACAGTTTCACACAGCCCCAACCTGGCTGAACGCAGGGTAATGGTGTGTAAGGAGACACAAGGGTCATCGTTCCTGTTGAGTTTCACATCAGGCAGTTCCTGACTCTTGGCCGTACAACATCATTGCAAGTTCCAAACAATTTTCTTTAAAAATCTATTTACCTTCACCTTGTCCTCTGAGGTCATGACAGAAAAGGGAGGCTTGCTCGACCTTCTCTGTAGAGCTGCACAATTTAGTCACCTGTGTTAAATGGAAAGAGTCATTCTTTTTGGGGAGGATGTGACGTTAATATGTGGATAAGTGAAAAGGATAGATTGGAGAGAGGTTAAAGTCAGGATTGGGGTTATAGGTTGGGCAGGATTGAGGAAGTATTAAAAGGGAATCCTTAGGAGGTCAAGAATGAGTAAAACATGAAAGTCTGCAGGCACCATGATTGAAGTAAAAACTCAGTGCTGGAGAAATTCAGCAGGTTACACAGTGTCCTTTATACAGCAAAGATTCCAAGACGGTGGCACACGAGGTTTCAGTGACCACTTCAGCTCTGTGAAATCTTGACCCATTGCGTTGTATCTAAGATCTGGAAACTCATCAAAATACAAAACGAGAACTGGACTTTCA